>NC_090927.1:1101184919-1101486190 GCF_040938575.1 Ambystoma mexicanum
TAAAGAACTCCTTTTCCCAGGGAAAGCTGTGGCTTTCACGGGTTAAGAGGCAGTTAGTTATTGTGTGTGGCTAGAGGAAGGGGATTGGGACTGTCTAGTCCCAATCACATCTCTGGTGTCTGAATGCCTGCAGCATGGTAGATATTTTGGCTGTACTTGATTGGATCACCACTGCCTGCTTGAATGATGCAAATGCTTACCATCACTGTGCTTCGGTATTCTCCTTCCACAAATATTGGATAAAAGGCAGGCTCCTGCAGCTATTCGACAGATCGTTTGAGCCAAGAGCCCCCCGAAGACTACCTCTGCAGCTCACCAGCATCGACTCCAAGCCCTTCTCCTCTGCATAATCTCAAAAAGATCCTCATCAGTACCTCGACCCAGGGACTGGTGGGAACTATCGGTCTTGACCCCGACCTTGAGGATCTGCACCTTCTGAGCCTTCGGATGTGTCCCTTGACCAACCTGTAAACTGACCTGCGATCTCCTGGTCTACCTCGTTGCAGCTGTCATCGTTCCAAGTACATCCTTGGAATGGGTAGGATCTTCAGATTATAGAATAAGACTCCTGCATTTTTAGCCTTGCATGAACGGAAGCTCTGCTGCTCCTGCTCCTGTGTTCATTCCCTGAAGATCTCCAGTCACCGCCCATAGCAACAGTCCATCAACCCCTGGTTGGGTTCTGACGTGGTCCACCCCACAGAAGTCTTCATCTTTCATTGTTTGGGTGCTCTACTGAAAGCTGCCAATCAGGAAAGACTGATATGCAAATGGATATTTCCCATGTGTGAAAAGTACAGTGAGCAAAAAGCGTGTGCTGCAAACTCTCATCTCAGAACAGGTTATCATGCCATTTTCTTTTTGTAGATGCGCGCCAGCTATCCTTTTTGAAATATTTGCAAGGAACTTGGGGTTGGTCGCCCTGTGTCACCTGGGGGCAACCAGACGTGGACTCCCTGCTCACTGTGCCCAGAGAGGCACAGCTTCACCTAACTGATGAGGCCCAACAAGGCTGAAACATGTGTATGGGGTTGCTGTTGGTACTCTTGTTCAGAGAGGAATTGCCATAGCATTTCGGTGCTGGACTGCCCATGTGGGCGGGACAAAGACTGATATACAAAGCGTGTGCTGCGAACTCTCATCTCAGAACAGGTTATCATTCCATGTTCTTTCTGGAGAGGAGCGCCTGCTACCTTTTTTGAAAGGGTTGAGGAATTCTACTCTGCTGAACTTTTAACTTTTGACCCTTCTTAATCATAACCACTGGCACTTCAAACCCCTTTATAAGCCTAACTGAAAAGTATCTACTTTGAGACTGGTGGCTTTTAAATACAAGGGCCCAAACCTGTTAGGGTTGGACTTTATAAGAGCTAGGGAAACTGTTCTAAGATTATCCTGAAGTTTTCCTTTAATTTGTAATGCATATGAGCACGCTCCTGTATCAAATGCTCTTCCATTTCTCCTAATGGTGAATGTGTATATCTGCTTTATAAGGTTGTGTGTGACCATATTTGACAGGAGGTTTTACTTGCTTGGTGTGTAATCTAAAGGACTATAACATTATTATAGGTTTATGTTTAACTGTCTAACTGGAATTCCTGATGTTGCTCTATGTGGCTCATTGTAGCCCTGGACCACTCACACCCTTCCTCAGAATAAACCTTGCTACTCTGCTACCTTACGTTCCTTGATTGGGTTTGGTTTACCTCTTTGACTTCCCTGTTCACCACAATATGGCGGCCCCCCAAATTCCTCCCATGAGGGCTTATTTTGGAAATCCATCTTAACACTGGACATTTGCTAGGCTTCTGTGGGCTTCTTTGCACACGTTTGCAAAACCATTGCTGCTCGTTTTCTCCGTTGGGACAGGGTGCTTGTTTTGGTAGAGCTGTCCTTCAGAGTTTTCTGGGTCAGATTGTGTCCTTGGTCTCATCCATCATCCAGATCAAAGTACTGCTATGGGGGTCTATCATAGATGAGAAATATGTGAGAGGTAGGAATCCACTAGAAGAAGTAATTTACCTCTCAGTAATGTTCTTTTTGATGGATAATGTTGTGTAATGATACACAGCTGCAAAACCTGCTGAGCTAACTAAATTGTGCAAAAGTGCATAGCTTGCAAAGGCAGGATAGGGTTTAAAGCGAATAGAGGCATGTATTGAGTGTTTGCAGACCTGCAGTATAAAAGCATTTTAGCGCTTAGAAGGCCAGGTAATACAATGGCATGAACTAAAAGAATGCAGGGCCTGTGGAGCTTGCTCATTAGGGGTTAATCACAATGCATGGATTCAGCTTTCCCTAACGCATTCTGCTTTCACAAGAGCCGCTTCACTGTACATGGTAAACAGGCACTCTTTTGCATGAGAAAAACAGGTTGACTTGAGCTTTTCTGATAAGAGACATACCAGAGATTTTGCAGCTGGGCTCCAAGTTGGGAGGGGTAAGGAGTGATTTAGATCGATAGAGTGGGTTTGTTTTGCACCGCACAAACGTTCTAGAGATTTGCATCACTCTGATTGACAGGGCTACCTCATAAAAATGTGCACATACCTTGCTCAGGAGGGACTCTCCCGTAGACTTGTACCGAGCGTGTGCAGGTGCCTGGGCTTTGATTTGCCCCTCAGCAGCATTCCTTACTTGCCACATTCTCACTTAAGGGCTGACCGGAGTAGGAGGGCACAGGGAGTGTGGTCCTGACAAGTACCTGACCAGAGGAGTTGCCATCCAGAGAGAGTGAGTGGCTGGTCCTTAAGTGTTGGGTCCCGGCCGTTGGCTAAAAGGAGCATGCGACTGTCCTAAAGTATTTGTATTTGTGATTCATAACTTGTATTTTTTCCCATCTTAATAAATTGCTGCTATTTTACTCACTGTTAAATAAATGCTAAATGTATATGTTTGACTTATTGTCTCTCTAGAATGAGCTCATGGCTGTTGCACAAGATTCGAGCTTGTAGCTGGCTCTGTATGTGTGTGCACACTTGCTTTTGGGAAGGTTCCAATCTACCTCAGCGCACACCCTCACAAGACAGATGTTCCTCCCACAGATTCCTCATCACCTTCCCTATCCGTCCCTCACAACCAGTAGCTTAGTGGTCATGGTCATTGGCCTGGAACCACAGACCCCCGCACCATCAGGGGACAAGAGCAAGGGGTAACACAACCTTTTATTGTCCCTTAGGGACAAAACAGCATAGAGGGCCCAGCTGTTTCATGAGCCTTTGGTGCCAGGCTCATGAATGAATGCATGTGATTTGGTGAGGTGAACAAAAGCTGTCCAAATATAAAGATACTGTGAGAAGTTATTATAAGAGGTGGTGTATCTTCTCACCCTGCTACATAAGGCATACTAATTACCTCTTCTTACCTGTTCACATAAACAATAGAGAAGCCCGAGGTGGAGAAAAGGGCGAGGCTGTTTGTGCTGTGCGGCTGTGCGGTGGTGAGATTACCTGATCTACAAACTTTTACCTGCAGACACAAGGAAAGGCGAAGCGCCGCTCCAACTCGCATCAGTCTATTGGCAGGAGCCGATAGCAGTTGAAGCGGGCGGTGTGCTTCCCCATCGCGTCCTCATCACGTGACACGCGTCACCTGACGCCCGTTGGCCACGCCCACAGGAAGTGCCTTCATAACCGGCACTCCATCACCCTTGCGGCGAGAAGCCCGAGGTGGAGAAAAGGGCGAGGCTGTTTTGTGCTGTGCGACTGTGCGGTGGTGAGATTACCTGATCTACAAACTTTTACCTGCAGACACAAGGAAAGGCGAAGCGCCGCTCCAACTCGCATCAGTCTATTGGCAGGAGCCGATAGCAGTTGAAGCGGGCGGTGTGCTTCCCCATCGCGTCCTCATCACGTGACACGCGTCACCTGACGCCCGTTGGCCACGCCCACAGGAAGTGCCGGCACTCCATCACCCTTGCGGCGAGAAGCCCGAGGTGGAGAAAAGGGCGAGGCTGTTTTGTGCTGTTTGCGGCTGGATCGGCGATAGGAGGCGGAACTCGCTATGGAACCCACTAAACCCCGTACAAGGCTCCAGGGCAAACGAGAGGTATCGATAGTGCCTATACAAAAAACGACCAATAACCAAGATCTTGATGGAACCATAACGACTAATTTAAAATCACCAAACACACACATCATCATCAAAGCGAAATCTGTAGATCAGGCTTGCTTGCTCAATGTCGACTTTGTAACCCACACTCTTGCTCATGATAAACTAGACACAAAAATAATATGTTCTGCCCCAGTTTCCTTGTCTCATCTTGATCACGCATGTCCTATACGTGACCCCCCAAAGTCGCTTACACAACCAGAGATGCTAGGATATAATTCGCGACTCGAAAATTCCCATCAAACGCCTCTTCAAGAGCGTGCGAGGGCAGCCAAACAGCAATGGCAAGCAACACATCTGCCAACTGCTATGGCAAATGATGATCCCACAAATCCACTCATGGCACGAAGTGTACGTCTCTCACTGGACATCACAGAAATCGACACAATTATGGATTTACAAGGAAACAAACATGAGGTTTGTGGCGGCCTGTTTACACCAAACCAAATCGGAAAAATCGAGTCATCTACCCCGATAGGTTTGTTAAGAACCGCTTCGCCGGTGAAGGAACCTATGAAAACCAACCAGGATGAAACAAACTCTTCCATCTGTGTGAACCCTGGGAACATAAGTAACTCTCCCGAATACCAACGAAGACTGCCTACGACGATGTTAGATCTACAAAATACTTTGGTAGCAGTATTATCAACAGCTATGATACCGTTTTTAAAAATCGAAGAAGCAATGGTTGATTCCATCAAAGACCAAGCGACATTGCTAGCAATGCTCTTGACCAAGCAAACACAGTTTGAATCCCTAATAAGCTCCATTCAAGAAAGATTAAAATATGAAGCTGAATCATCAAGAACATGGCAAAATAGACTAGCGGAAGTGGCGAGAGCCGATAGAGCTGAGAAATTAAGCCTAATGGACACTTTTTCAACCATCACTTTTTCAACCATCACCAAAAAAATGGTGGATGACAAAGTAAAAAAATCTGCACAAATATCAATGAACTTACAATATATATCCAAACAAACTCAGACAGAAAATCAATCTAATTCAAATATGAAGAAAATAGACCAAACAACCCAATGCGATCAGCAACTCTATCCAGTTCGAATTCCACAAGCCTTGATTTCTGCGGGGCAAGAAATCACGGAACCACCCGCTTGTACCCCATTTGATATATTTGATTTGTCAAAACGAGGATTAGTGGGGCAGGAAACAGCTATTAAACCAAAGCACAAAAAAAATACAAAAAATGGGTCACGTGCATTTCTGCGAAAGGTACTAAATGCTCAGAAAACGAATAACGAAAGGACAAAGACTAATAGAAACTCTCTGGTTAATAACCAGCCTATTCTACCACAACCGATTCTGATCGATGGAAAAGTAGATAGAGCTCTAAATTTTACATCACAAGGCAATCAGCTAACGCCGGAACCACTAGATATACTTTTAGATGTAATCAATCAACAAACCACTCCGAACTCTAGAAAAAGAGTTAGAGCTCTAAATCCTACGGCACAAGGCAATCAGAGAACACTTGAATCACAAGTCATACCTAAAGAAGTAATCATTCAGGAAACACGAATTAAAGCTCCAAATCCTACTAACCGGACAGACACCTCTACACAAAACGATGTAAGTGACTATAACTCCATTTCCATAAACTCTCAAGATGAATCCCACATTGTAATAGATGAATATGAAGATTCACTTCTTGACTACACTCAAACTAACATCTCTCTGGCATATTCAGCAGTTTCCACTGAAGAAATATGGCCAGCTAACAAATCAGAAAGAGCCATTGTATCCAGTGGCAACAAAACACTTCATGTAACCCCTAAACTATCCAGACCAATTTTTAGAAATCCATCAAACATTTCGTGTGCATATCGACTAGCCATATATCCAAAGAAATTGAGCAATGAAGATCCTGTCATTTTAAATAGATCTAATACTTTACGATTGTTTAAGGCAATCCCACAATTGTCCCACATAAAAACGGAAGATATTGAGTTAATCATATTTCCAAATAAAAAATATATGGAAGAAGCCCATGTTGATTTCTCCAACTACGACACAATGCAATGTGTCATCAACAACAAACATCACTTATTGACCTTGGGATTTCAAACAGAAGAAATCATGGTATCTCGTTTGATGGCGGAAAAAAAAATAAGAACACTAGAAATCTTTGCTAAAAATATAACCAAGAACCGAAGTGAGCAAAAAATTATTCAAGATAAAATGTCACGAGAAAGTTTAAGAAACATCTCTAACTTAGACGTGAATTGGAGAACAAAGAAAACGTATCTATAACAACGAAAAGCCCATACAATCCTATGTTCGTGGAACACAAGGGGACATAGACATCTTTTTGAAAATTGGACACCTATACTTGAACAAGTCGATATCATATGTCTCCAAGAAACCTGGTTGAAAGAGGAAGTAGTGTGTGATGGCTATAGTTCATTTATGAATCCGGCCATAGGTTCACAACAAGGGAGACCAGCATCAGGAATGCTCATATTATCAAAAATTCAACCTACATGGCGAATAATGGAAACTAAAATAATCCATCCGTGGGCTCAACTCCTATCCATCAGCATTCCGTCAATACAGAAATCTAATCCATCCTACCCTGCAAAAGACACATGCTTATCAATTTTTAACATATATTGGAACCCTACAGCTATGTCTGACAATAAATTCATCTATATGTGATAAAATCGACTTATTGAACATCAGTAATAGTACAAACGAAATCATCTTGGCAGGAGATTTCAACTTCCATCTTTTTGACAAAGGAGGAAGCAAATTGGCACTTAATGAAATGTCATCTAGAGCGAGAAAATGGATCAAGGAAATAACATTACGCAACATATACCTAAGTGTCCAACCCACGAACGATAAAGGCATCCCATTGCCGACCTGGTCATGGGAGAACTCCAACACAATAATTGATTATATCTTCACAACAGAAGGTATTCGAAATATCATAACTTCCACTGCGAGTTCCACGAATCCAAATAGTGACCATCGTCAAATTTTTATTTCTTGGCGAGCCGAACCTTCAAGTGATCAAGGTTTGACGCTTCCAGATTTAGAAATAAACAACGGGTTGAACCGGCTCCGAATCAAAGATCATCAAATACGAGACTTACCTATTCTATTCGAAGACACACCACTGGAGGACCAAGCTAAATTAAATTATGGCTGGATCTTAGAGAAGTACCAACAATCTACATCGAGAAATCAACAAAGAGTCAAACAGCCACACACTCACTATTTTAATTTACAAATCTTTCTCGAAAAAAAGAAACATTACAAACGACTTCGACAAATAAAGAAAAAAAAAAGGAGACTATCAAAGTGAAATAAAAAAGGAAAAACAAAAATTCACCAACATAATGAAATCACACAAAATGATATTGAAACATGATGCAGAAGCACTTTTGAAAGCATTAAATGGAAAAAATACGCGGCAATTGTGGTCCTTGATGAATATAACATCGAAAAATCAAACCTTGATTCAAGAAGTGGAACCACATATGTGGGTTAAACACTTCCAAAACCTATATAAGAAACCGGTATTCGAACCAAAATCAGTTCTTCAAGAAGATACCGACCCCTGGTCATTAAAATGGGACATAGATGATATTACCACCACCATGAGGAGTCTGAATTCATCTAGAGCCCCGGGGCCTGATGGGCTAGCAAACAGCAACCTCAAAGCAAATCCAGAACACTGGGCCAAACTTTTCGTACATCTCTTATATCTGATAGAAAAGACGAAAGAGATTCCTCGTACATGGTCAGTAGCTACTTTAATACCAATCTATAAGGCTGGAGATAGAAAAAACCCAGCCAATTACAGACCAATAGCCTTATTGGATCCGTTGGGTAAACTCTTTGCAGGCTATCTCGAGAAAAAACTATCTGCTTGGGCTATTCACAATGGTAAACAAGCAAAAAGACAGACTGGCTTTGTCACAAAAATAAGTACCAACGTCAACCTTCTCTTGCTGAATATGATAAAATATGAAGCATTCACAAAAGTACAGCAGGTATACGCAATCTTCATAGATTTAAAAATGGCCTTTGATTCTGTTAATCGACAACTTCTCTGGTCCAAATTGGCTGCTTGGGGCTGTCCATCGACCATTCTCCACCCAATACAACAGCTGTATTCGAACACGTCAATTAGAGTTCGACTTTCAAATGACGGAAAAGCAACAGCCCCAATTCTCACATGGAATGGGTTAAAACAAGGTTGCCCCTTGGCGGCTTGCCTCTATAATCTTTACACTCATGAGTTCGAACTAAAAATTAAACACACTTCAGCGAATCCACCGAAGATAAATAGTGAATTAATTCAAACCTTAATTTTCGCTGATGACATTATTATCATGGATAAAACCGCGAAAGGTCTCCAAATAACATTGGACAAAACGCAAACTTTCATGAAGGAAAACGATTTACAAATTAACACAAATAAAACCAAAATGATGAAACTCATCACTGAAAAATCTAAGAAGCAATGGACGCCAAAATTCTACCTGGAACATAAAAACATTGCGTCAACCAAATCCATAAAATACTTAGGTGCAATGATCAACCCATCTAAGAACGAAAAAGAATGGCAAGAAAACATTGAAGAAAAAACAATATCATTGTCAAGACAAGGCCGCTTCTTTCACTGCAAATATGGTACCTATACGGTAAAACCTACAACTCTATTGTATAAACAGAAAGAAATTCCTATTTTGACTTATGCGAGCGAATCTCTGATACATCAGCATCTATTCAAATGGTCAAGATACGAAGCTATATTCTGGCGAAAAACCCTTGCTTTACCAAAATCTTTTCCAATCTCTAGAATTGCCCTCCAATCTATTCAATCCATTGTACTGTGGAAACAAATGGACCTATACAGAAAAATTATCTCGGAGGAAATAATCCCAACACTCGAAATCTTGAAAGATAAAAAACATCCATCTCAAGTTGCAGCTTTAACAGAGTGGACAAGCAGAATCAAAGAAAAAATGCAACAAGAAGAAATTAGCGAAGAAATGCTGAGAAACAGACCTCAATACGCGAAACGAAAAATTCAGAAAAATGACTGGATAAGAACAATAGAAGACCAGAAAAAATTTAAAAGACATCTAAATGCTGACATGGAAGTAAGAGCTATTAACGAGATGCCTTCGTATCTACTCCAATTCCCTGATGTGAAAATTCGTGACCTATTTTTGCGCTTTCGTTTGAACATACTACCAACACGAGAATACTTGTCATTAATAGATCGAACACGTAGTAAATCAGCAACCTGTCGCTACTGTAAAGACCCTATGCAGCAAGAAACATTATTCCATCTAATCATGGTGTGCCCAGACCTAAACGCTGCTCCAAGGAAACAATCAGTGGTTGATCATTACAGTGATCAAGTTCTGGAACGAAATCAACAAAGAAGTGTAAAAGAACAGGCAGATCGAAATCTAGTGGCAAGAAGAGAATAAGGAAAAAGACAAATGAAAAGTTTGATAAGTCAAACAAAACATTTATTAAAAAAAAAAAAAAAAAAAATAAGTGCACTAGCACACTTTTATTTGGTGCAAGGTACTTGTTTTCCCAGCAGGGGCCTCCACGTGCATTTGTTCGGGCGTGGCTTATTGAGAGGGTTGGATTGCATGTGCAGCATCCTTCAGGAGTGGCAGGGTGGAGCCGGTGAGCCAAGACTAATGGGTGTGGCCAGGGCTAGACTATATAAGCCTGCCCAGCCTGCATGCAAGCGCTTCGTGTTATTCTGTTGATGGCAGCGTAACGCTCACCGCCGCCTGAGTGCATCTTACCTTGTTTCCAGCTACCAGCCTGAGCACACCTTACCTTGTTTCCAGCTACCAGCCTGAGTGCATCTTACCTTGTTTCCAGCTACCAGCCACAGCACTTACCTCGGAATCTGTTTTCGGCAAGCATCATCGTTGACTCTGGCAGTCATCATCCATCTCCAGACCTCCGGACAGCAGCCCTCCAGGCCGACATCGTGACACTACGAGCAATCCATCGGAAGACGGTGCCTGCAAGAGAAAAAGATAGACAAGGTTAGAATTCGCTAAGACATTACGTTTAAGGTCGCGCTTTGACAAATCCTTGCGCTTAACCTTAAACCAACACTCTCCTTCTGTCGGAGCATTGCAGACTCCCTTCGCTTCCCATTTAGCATCGCTCCATGCACCGCAACTACCGCTGGGCTGCATTTCATCTGTTGGGTGAAGCGGAGAAAAGACACCATTAAAAGATACGGACAATAATCGGGAATCAACATCACAATATTTTAAAGCCATGAGACACTTCAGGAGTGGTTAAGCCACAGCTGGTCTGGGCTGCCACGCACAATGGGCCAGTAAAGGAACTCGGTCCATCAAGAAGGGCCCCTGCAGTGAGAAGCAGGACGGAGAGCTCGTCATCATTAATCAACAGGTGAGACTATATGGGTCGGCGCATGCGCACCACTTTTTGGGAAGAATGGTTAGAGAGAGACAGCAGTCACATAGCAGCATTCTCGCGATCTGTCGTATTCACGCAGGAGCAGTGTCAACAATTGTCGCAGTCCACAGCATATGAGCAGGGGAAGAAGCCTGACAAGGGGGACCCACTTCCAGGGAGGGCTGCAACCATGCCCCTACATCCCCACAGAGAGCAGGTGAGCGTAACATTAGTACACCTTGGTTCTGCGGTCCCTCTGTTCTTCTGTGGCTCGCACACGTTGCAGAATTACTAAGCGACCCATGACATTATTGAATTACACTTTGTAACAAGGGTGAGCAGCTTACTAGGCCACATTAAACGACTTTTTTCATTTAATTTACCCACTACATGTTTGTACTCGACAACACAATGTTTCCTTATAAAGGTTTGCCCTGTCTGCTTTGTCAACAGTTGTTTCTTTTAGAGAATGAATATTGTAAGGGCGATATTGAACAGGAGGGTAGGGGAAGGAGAGAGCGAAACCTGGTGGGGCCGCCCTGCCCAGGTGGGTCACAATGCAGATGCGACACCCGAGGGAGCGCTGCAACAATGGGAGGCCATCACGGACAGTATTCATGAAGGAGCCCCGCCGCAGGCCGGGGCGGTTGCGCCGCATCAGAAGGAGGTTGCAGCCGTCACCCATGGAGCAGTACTGTTGTGCGGAAAAGCGGGAGCTCTGGGGCAAGAAGGGGCCATCACGGTTCCTGTGCAACCCCACGTGAGAAGCCAGGACAGGAGGAAAGCAAACCGCCAGACTTTTTTAATGAAGGACCAGGAGGCACGAAAGACCGCACAGGCGGGAATACGCAACGTTGCCACCTACGGCTACGGCAGCGCACAGAAAGGATTGACGGAAGGCGACCAAACACAAAAACCCAGAGAGGGTCATCAAAACTTACCTGGTGGGGCCCCGATTGAGAGAAGGAATGCCAAATTCCTAACACCAGGGGCACAGGGCGAGGCAGTAGGAAAGGCTTCCTTTCGAGAGAAAAGGGGCATGGCTTTGGGGATCTTTTATAACCTACAATGAATGCTTGATCCTGATTGGCTAATCAGCCACCAGACCCTTTTTAAGGCAGACATCAACGATGGACTAAGGTGTTTTTCTCTGTACCCTTTCAGAACCGACAGGACTTGGAGGAGAGAGCACCTGAACACTGCTGGGCTTACAAGGACTTAGAAGGATCAAGAACCTGCGAGTTCACCCATACTCTGGGAACCACCAGAACAGATGTTAACTGCCCAAGGCCGCTTTTATGCCCTCGCAGAGAAAGGAAAATACTTTACCTTAACTATTTTGTTGCATTTCCTTATTTTTGTTAAATAAAGACAAGAATTCTTTTCAGGCATCTGAGTTGTCCGTACTCTCCTTACAAATATATATCGTTTTTGTGGCTTTCCGTAGAATAGCTAGTGATTTTGCATGCATGCACCGCCAAACCTTGAAAGAAAACCAGCTCTTGTATGATCTTTGTGCATATGTTTAATTTTTACATTGTTATTGCTGGTTCTATTTCATAATAGGCTATGCGCAGTCATGAAGGTAATGAAGCCCAGGTGTGCTACTTCATAATTCAGCTTCTGTTATTGAAACCGAATGACTTCAGGAACAGAGTGAGTGACTTTGTGAAGGAAAATTCACCAGAGCACTGGCTGCAGAACGATTGGCATACCAAGCACATGAATTATCACAAGGTACTGTAAATATTTAACCATTTATTTCTTCAACTTTTTACCATCATGTTGATTCATTTGGTCATCTAGGACGCTTTTTTCTTATAATTCTCTGTAAACTATTTGGAGTAGATTTCTTGCACTGCCTTTTATGTTATGGGGACTGATCCACAAAATTGTCTTTGATATGACATCAGTGGGTTTCACATTATGTTAACTGCCTGTGATATAAAAAGAGAGCACAGAAATATTTCTCAAAACAGCCGTGTTTTGAGAAATATAGCTGCTATAGGAATCTTATCCCTTCCTTTAAACCCCATGTTGCAATCTTATTTCGTGTGACAATATGCTGAACCACCAGACACTCATAAAGATAGTCGCAATATTTATTATGATATTGAACAATAATAAAGGAAACTAAGCAGAAGTGATACATAAGAAAATAGGATGTTTTCATTCTTCCCTAAATGTCCAGTCAGCCTCTGGTAACCCTGACGGATGATGGAATAAACCGGCTCAGAGGCAGACAGCTTTGCAAGCCTGGCCGACAGCAAACACACACTTGCTCCTGATGAGCGGTGCCACCAGGTGTGTCTAACAGCTCTACTTCACCACTGACCATACCAGAATCTTGCACTGTTCATGAACAATTAGACTCGTATTTAATAAACATTCTTCTAACAGTTAAATCCAACCCAGGCTCCCAAGGCAGTGTGTATCATTTCAAACAAGTTGAGAAAAAAAACATTTGCATGAACCATAACATTTTCTCACTTTTAATAAAAATATCCACACTACTACGGCAAAGAAATAAAACTGCTTTCAGCGTAGACTGCTAGTGCATAGGCATTCAACTCTCTCCTTAAGTTTCAAAATGCCGAAATGTCTAGTCCTCTACACCCCTAAAATCGGGCATCTCTTAACATTCAGTTGCATGTTCATTCAACTTGACCTTACTGGAAGTCACTGTTATATACAAACTATTTGGCAACATTTGACACTCCTTTCGAATGGATTGTGTCCTCCAATGTATTCCACATCTTTGACATGTAATGTCCACAGCTGTGTAGTTCGAAAACCTTTTCGGCAGAGGGCGTCCTGCGTCAATGGCGACGTCACCGGATGTGATAAATAGGACGCACGGCGCCCGTAGCCTCAGTTCAGTTTTTTCCACAAACGTGTTTGCTTCGGAGACTCGGCGCGCCTTGGGTATTCTTTGTGAATGTCTTCTTCTTTGACCCCTCAGACTCTGCAGTCTGGCTTCAAGACTTGCCAGGACTTCACGTCGAAGATGTCGATTACCGACCTGCATCGCATTTGTTTGTGGTGCTTGGGCGAGAGTCATGACACAGACTACTGCTCCAAATGCCAGTCGCTAACTGCTAAGGCCTTGTGGGAGCGTGAGGGAAAGCTTCAGGGTAGGTAGGGGTTCTAAACCCCGTAAGGCCTGTAAATCTATGTCCAAGGGGATGTCCAGCGACGATTCGAGGGGCTATTCTCAGCTTCGGGTGGAGTCCCGGGGATCTTGGTCCCGGAGTGGTTCCCGCCATTCGTCATCGTTCTCTCTGCATTCTAGGAAGCGCTGTCACCGGTCGCCTTTCCCGTCCTCGGAGGATGGAGACGCGAGTAAAGTGGCTTGTCCAACAAAGTCCTCGACTCCGGGGGAATGGGCTGCCTTTAGAGAGCAGATGTTAGCAAATTTTTCAATCGCAGGGCACAGTTCCATCCGTGCCTTTGCATGAAGCCGGCAAGGAACGGTCTTGTACTGTGGCTCGCACGCCTTTGGGCTTGGGTCCTCAACACGACTCATCGGGAACATTCAAGGTCCCGTTCGGACAAGGCTCAGGATAGTCGCAAGAGATGTGCTTCCAGGTCTTGGTCCTCGTCTCCAGTGAGACCGCAGAAACCTGGTAAGGGCTCGAGGACGGCATCAACTCTGTCGGCGCCATGTCCGTCAGATACCATTGTCGAAGCTTTGCCTTTGTACCAGCCTTCGGAGCCCTCAACGCCTTCGCAGCTTTTTGGCCGAAATTTACCAATGGAGATCCTTGATCCTGTGGATCCTCCAAGGAAGGCTACTTCTAAGTCTGTGAGGCCTGTGGGACCATCTTCTGTCCTGAGGCAAGGTTTTTACCTCCCTCTCGATGACATCTATGAGGAGGAGGAGCGGTCAGACTTCGATATGGACCCTGTTGAGCCTGATGTGGCTCCTGTCTTTTCTGGGGACAGACAATTGGAAGAGTTGAGGCAAACTCTTCATGATGCCAGTGGTTTGGACACTTCTCCGGAAGTGGAATTTGCCAGGCCGGAGCCTGGGGCTCATGTTGAGTCGTCCTACAGGAGGCTCATGGCTAGGGTCACAGAGTAACTGGGCTGGTCCAGTCCCCCTGAGGCTTTTGTACAAGATGATCTCATGGACATCTTGGATCAAGGTCCGTCCTCTGGCCCGGTGTTACCTTTTCATCTGACCTTGCAGAAAAGGGTGGCGGCTGCTTGGCAGTCACCAGAATCTCTTCCGGCTGTTAACAAATCGTTAACCAAGAAATACCGCCCTTCCGGTAGCGACCCAGCTACCTTTCTATTCACCCCACTCCCGAGAGTTTGGTGGTTCAGGCGGCTATGGCCACCAAGAAGTAGGCAGCATACCCTACCATTCCTCTGGATAGGGACGACAAACGCTTCGACGGTTGGGCACGCAAGGTGTTTTCTGCGGGGAGTATGGCGCTAAAACCAGCCAACTCCACTTGAGCAAGATTTTCACACACTCTGTGGAATTGTGTTTCTCTAGCTGCTGAGCATATTCCCGAGAGGGAAGAAAGGGATGGGTTCCTTGCTCTCGTGCAAGATGGCAAGCATGCCATGTGTGAATCCCTTCAGTCTGGTTTGGACACGGCCAACAGTGTTAGCCGGTCCATGGCTGCGAGCACCATTATATGCAGATTTGCGTGGTTGCGGGAGTCTGGTTTTGCCCCGGATGTGCAAACCCGTCTTTTGAACATGCCCTTTGATGGCGCGCATTTGTTTGGCAGCAAGGCTGACGAGAGCTTTGTGAGGTTGCAGACCTCAAAAGCTGCAGCGAAATCTTTAAGCGCAGCTGTGCGTCAACCTCTGCGTTTTTGTCCTGGGGACAGCAGTGGAGGGGAGGTTCTTTTCGTTACTACTCTTCCTTTGGTAGAAAGAGAGGAGCCGCCAGTCAAAGGGGTCAGTGTAAAAGTACCTGTGGTAGTTGAGGAAATGGAGGTGCCAAAGTGGTTCGCTGGTTGGGGCTGACTGTCTCAGCATCTCGAAGAATGGCAAGCTATTACTTCGGATGAGTAGGTTCTGGATACCATAGCCCACGGCTACTGCCTTCCCTTCCTAAAGCGGCCTCACGACAATCCACCAGGGAATCTCTCTTTGAAGCTTCCAGATCCGCTCCTTGTGCAGGAAATCTTGACCCTGCTAGAGAAAGGCATATAGAACTGGTGTCTGTAGCGGAGAGGAGCAAGGGATTGTATTCCCCATATTTTCTTATTCCTAAGTAAGACATGGGATTGAGACCCATCCTCGACATGCATTGGATGAACAAACTTCTCAGGAAAGACAAGTTC
Organism: Ambystoma mexicanum; assembly: GCF_040938575.1. Taxonomy (NCBI): domain Eukaryota; kingdom Metazoa; phylum Chordata; class Amphibia; order Caudata; family Ambystomatidae; genus Ambystoma; species Ambystoma mexicanum. The sequence goes on from NC_090927.1 coordinate 1,101,200,771, forward strand.
AAGATGGTCCTCCAGGCCCTTCAACTTCAGGATTGGTTGGTGTCTCTGGACCTACAGGATGCTTACTTTCATGTGCCGATTCATCCCAAGCACAGAAAGTACCTGAGGTTTGCAGCTGGCGACTCGCACTTTCATTTTCGGGTCCTGCCATTCGGATTGACCTCTGACCCGATGGTCTTCACCAAGCTAATGGTGGTGGTGGTGGTGGCAGCGTATCTCAGGCGAGGGGGGATTCACGTCTACCCCTACCTGGATGACTGGCTGATCTGTGCGCTTTCTCCCGAGCAAGCATTGGATCACCTCAGTCTCACCTGCTCCCTCTACAGGCTGGGCTTCTCCCTCAATTTCAAGAAGTCACATCTGACACCTTCCCAACAGCTCCAGTACATCGGGGCTGTGTTGGACATGTCCTTGGGGAAGTGCTCGCCTCCCAAGGTAAGGGCTCATCACATTTTGCAGATGGTGGACAAGTTTCAACATGCCCAGAGTCTCCCGGCTTTCAAATTCTTAAGGTTTCTTGGCCCCATGCTATCCTGCATTTTTCTGGTGCCAGAGGCCAGGGTGCGGATGAGATCCCTGCAATGGGTTCTCAAGATGCAGTGGTCTCAGTTCTCAGGCTAGATGTCGGATCCTGTTCAGATTCCGCTCTTGATCTCCCAGGATCTCTTGTGGTGGGCCAACGAGGGGAAACTGATGAAGGGGGAGCCGTTTTGGCACAGGATGGGGGGAGCTTATGCCCGAAGATTTGACCGCCAGCGGTCGTTGGTCTCCGTCAGAGTCAAAACTCCACACCATCCTGTTAGAGCTGAGGGCCTTCAGGCTGGCCCTGAAGGCTTTTCTGCTGTCTGTACGGGGGAAGACTGTCCTGGTCATGATGGACAACACATTAGCCATGCATTACCTCAACAAAAAAGGGGGTAGGGTTACTCCCATTGTGCAGAGACAATGCAGCCCTGGTTCTGGGCAATGCAGCAGAGAATTTCACACTCTGCAGTTCATCTGGCCAGAGAGGACAATGCGGTGGCGGACGCTCTGAGCAGGCAGAGCACACGCTCTCAAGTAGGAGTTGGCTCAGGAAGTCCTTCTGGAGATCTTCGCCCTTTGGGGAACCCACAAGTGGATCTCTTCGCCACCAATGCCAAGAGGAGCCTTAGGAGACGCATTCATAGTGGCATTGGTCATTCCCATTGCTGTACGCATTTCCTCCAGTCCCCGTCATTCCTCAAGTGTTAAAGAGGTTACAGAGGTTTGGATCCCACATGATCCTCATTGCTCCAGATTGGGCCAGGAGAGCGTGGTACCCGGATCTTCTAGAAATGTCCATCTGCCCTCCATGCCGTCTTCCCTACTGAGACGACTGCTCACGCGCGCGACTCGGTGGTTGTCGGCGGGGGGGGGTTGGTCAGGTTCTCCATGCAGAGGTCAGGGCCCTCAACCTTCATGCTTGGTATCTGAAAGGTTGAGGTATAAGGATTGGGACCTCCCGGATGACGTGATGGAGGTGTTGCTTTTGGCCAGGCAGCCAGCAACAAAATCCCTGTACCGTTGCCATTGGCGTAGGTTTTGCGACTGGTGCAGAGGACAAAATGTTGATCCTTTTCAGTGTTCCATTCCCATGGTTTTGTCTTTCTTGCTTTCTTTGGCCCACATGGGCCTTCAAGTGGGCACCATTAAAGGTTACCTGGCGGCACTGTCTATCTTCAAGCGCTCGTCTGAAGAATGTTCTTAGTTTAAGTTTCCTTTGATTTCCCAATTTCTTAAAGGCCTCACTAATGGTCCTTTCCAGGTGCCGGTTTGGGATCTGAATTTGGTTTTAAAATTCCTCATGGGTGCTCCGTTTGAACCTTTGCACTCTTGTCCTTTGAGATTATTGTCTTTCAAGACGGTTTTCTTGTTTGCGGTTACTTCCGCTCGCAGAGTGAGTGAATTGCAGGCACTTTCATTTAGGCCGTCCTTTACTGTGTCCCACAAGGATAGGGTTGTACTGAGGGTACGTCCATCCTTTCTACCTAAGGTAGTGTCTGAATTTCATTTGAGTCAAAAAGTGGTTCTTCCTTCTTTCTATCCTCCTCCTCATCCTGGTAAGGAAGAGGAGCGACTCCATAGGTTGGACCCTAGGAGAGCTCTGAGCTTTTATAATTCTAGGATGTCCTGGGTCAGAGTGGACGATCAACTCTTTGTGGGGTATGGTGGTCACCGATTGGGCCATGCTGTTACAAAACAGACCTTGTCCAGGTGGGTTATCCTCACCATTACTGAGTGTTACCATTTGGCAGGCAAGGACCCTCCTGAAGGGTTGCAAGCTCATTCCACTAGGGGCGTGTCTACTTCCAAAGCCCTGCAAAATATTTGTGATGCAGCCACATGGGCTTCTATCCACACCTTTGTTAAACATTACTCCGTTGATACACTACATGGTCAAGATTTGGTCTTTGGTAAGGCGGTTCTTTGTTCTGCCATCTGATTGGGTATTCTAAATTCTTCTCCCTCCTCCATTTTCTGGTACTGCTTTGGGAGTCTGTCAAAGATGTGGAACACGTTAGAGGACACAATCCATTCGAAGGACAAGTTACTTACCAACTGGAAACGTTCTTTCGATTGGATGTTCCTCCGATGAATTCCACATCGCCCTCCCAGCCTGCCTCTCTGGAAAATTTCCTATGCTTTTGCAGCTTACGTTTCCGCAAGGCTATGTGCAGTCAAGCAGTTGTTGCATGTAACAAGTTATGGGGGAAAATCATAAACTTAGGCTACAGGTGCCATGCGTCCTATTTATAACATCCGGTGACGTCGCCCTCGACGGAGGCCTTCGACGGACATCGATCGATGCCATCGACACAGGACGCCCTCTCCCGAAAAAGTTTCCGAACTACACAGCTGTGGACATTACATGTCAAAGATGTGCAATATGTTGGAGGAACATCCAATCGAAAGAACGTTACCAGTTGATAAGTAACTTGTTCTTCTCTCAGGAAAGAAGGTTTTTGCTCCCAAGTTCCATATAGGCCTGAACAGGGCTTTATGTAAAAGTCATGGTTAATGGATTACTCTAAAAAAGTATTTCTAATTGTACAGGATACTAAATCAAAATCTCACCACTCTCGCCTGCTCTGTAATTTGGTGATTGTTATCAATATAGACTAATGGAATAAAACACATGTTTGGTGATGTGTTCCCCCTGGATAAGCAGCCGTGTTGTTTCAATACTAATTAAATGGAGTAGTTCAGCAAAATGGGTGGCTACGCAGTCAATTTGGGTAAGACTAGTCTCATGACTTGGGATTCAGTCTCCCAGAAATCTGATTTCTAATGGATTCCTTCCTTCCACAGATTCCTCATCTATAATAATCCTGCAGTGCAGCTGCTCTACGGAAACATTTCTGCCATCAAAGGGTGCACTCCGGCTCCACCAGACGCCTCTATATGCTCTGTCAGACATGTCTGGGCTAGTATAAATTGAGGCACAGCGTGATCTCATTTTCTTTTTTCTGCACTTTGTACGCTTTTGGAACACACTGCTTTGTTTTGAAGTAAGAATGCCCAACACTGGTAAGACCTTGTCTTTCAAATCTGATGTTGATTGCGGCCGGCAGATGTCTGTTTTGAATCCCCATTGTAGATGTTTGTACTGCTTGGGGGAGAATTACACCAGCAACACTTGAGGGTCTGCCTATCCTCCAGGAAAGGGCAGCTAAACTCTTCACCTAACTCCAGAAGGAGTCTGCTGAAGGCATGTGGTTTCGATCAAGGCTAGACATAGCGCCTGTCCAAGGACCGGTCTGCAAGAAGAAAGGACAAGAATAAGAAATACGGAAAAAGATCTTTCTTCGCCAGCAGTTCCTCACAGCATCATCCTTCTTCAGCCTCAAAAAAGCGAAGGCATGTTGTCAGACTCCCAAGAAGCTGCTTCACATGTACCATTTTCCACACAATCTTCTTTTTTAAGATGGATTTCCAAAATCAACCCTAAGGGTTTATTTTGGGAGGCCCCCCATTATGTTGAACAGGAAGACACTGATTTTAGCGAAACCCAAACGTAGTAAGGTAGCAGAGCAGCAAGGCTAGGACTACAAATAGTGCACACAGAATGTTGCCAATAGTTCCATTTAGACAGGCAAGTATTAAAGTATACAATAATGTATTCAGCCTTCAAAATACACACTAAGCAAGTAAAACATCTAGTCAACTATAGTCACACCCTTACTCTAAGGCAGATATATACATTCACCATTAGGTGAAGAAAGAAACCAAATACTGCAATAACCAGTGCAACACATGTAAGTACTTAAGTGGATGAAACGTAGTAAAGACGATGTAGAATGACCACAGAATTGTTCTAACACTTAATGAGTCCAAACCGAAGATAGTTTGTGGTCTTGTGCCCTAAAGTCATCAGTTTTAAAGTTTATATTTCACAGGTAGATTATTAAGAGATTGTAAAATGCCAATGGTTATTATCACAAAGTCAAAAGGGTTAAATAAGGTTCAGGTGAGTGATCTAACTCAATTCCAGTGTTTAGGATAGACCTAGGAAGAGATCCTTAACTAGGCCTTCACTGAACAAAGTCAGGAAAGAGTAGTTTAGCGACACATATTTATACCCATGTAACCCTAAGGAGGGGGAGAACAGCTATGTTAACTTACTCCCCTGACTCCGATTTCTCCAGAGACCACTGCTGAGGTTCCAGAATCCATTCGGGACACAATCTCTGTGCTTGGTCCGTTCAAGGAAAGCCCAGGGATCATGGGTGCAGAGGTCGCTTTCAGATGAGGGATTTGATTTTGTTCGGTCACAGTGCTTCAGAATCTGTTCCAAATACCTTCAAGTTAAACACCCAATGAAGAAAAGATGAAGACTTCAGGATACCTTTAGGATGCAATGGAGACAGATTATAACGGGAGTCACCATGGTCAGGCAGCGGAATGCTTGGCTACTAAAAGGCACTAGATGCAAGGAGTACGACTTGTCGTTGAAATCCTGGGTGTGCTCGTTTCGGCATGGGGGCCTACCACTAAGTCAATGTATACTACCATGTAGATGGCGTGAATTCCATGCTTGGTGCCAGGAGAAGGATCTGGACCCTATTTAATGTTCTATGTCCTGGATTTTCTGCTGTCTTTAGCCCATTGGGCCTTCAGATTGGCACTGTGAAAGGGTGCCCAGCCGCTATCTCGGTCTAAAAGGTCCCCTGGGCAGGGCTTTCTTCACAATCCCCACAGTTATGCAGCTTTTAAAGGGAATGTGCAATCAATTTCCCCCATGCCAGATCGTGGTCTCGGTGTTAGATTTAAATTTAGTGTTAACGTTTCTTATGAATGAGTCTGTTTGAGCCTCTATATTCTTTTTATATTGGACTGCTTACCCTTAAGGTGATTTTCCTGGTTGCCATCACTTCCGCCAGATGGGTTAGTGAGCTCCAACTGTCTTTTAAACCTCTCCATTTGTTTTTATCCAAAGACAGGATGATTTTGGGAGTGAGACCTTCCTTCCTCCCGAAGGTGGTCTCTGAATTCCATCTCTCTCAAAAGATTAATCTTCCTGCGTTTCTCCCTCGGGCCCATCCTGCCAAGGCAGAGGAATGATTCCATCGATGCAGGCCCTCAAATACTATGTTTCTTTGATTAGGGATGTCAGGAATGATGACCAGCTTTTTGTGGGATATTCTGGACCCGTGCTGGCAGATCTGTGACCAAACGGACCCTGTTGCGGTGGATCATTCTTTGCATTTCGGAATGCTTTGATCTGGCGAGTAAGGATGTGCCTGAAGGACCCAGAGCTACCAGAGGTGTGATGGCCACCTCTGGCTTGCAGAGAGGGGTCCCAGTTCTGGACATTTGCCAGTTAGCTTGGTGGGCCTTTCGCCAAACATTACAGCCTGGATTCCAAGTCAGGACAGCATGCCTGGTTTTTCTAGGGTGGTTCTCCACAGGGTTCTGGTGTAAGGTGGTGTCCTTGCTCTCCTCCCTCCTCCAGATCCACATTCTGCTACGAGAGTCTATCAAAGATGAAGAATCTGTGGGAGAAAAAAATCCATTAGAACAACAAATGACTAGCCTCTCGGTACCGTTCTTTCTTATAGATAAGCCTCCAACAATTTCGTTATTGCCCTCGTAATCTGTGCCTCTTGGAAGATAGCCAGTACACCATTGTTTACGTGGTGCCTCAGCATCAAAGTGCTTGGGAAGAACGATGGAACTGAGGTCAATGAGCGCGGCACCTCAATATATAGTAGCCCCGACGTCTTATCCCGCGTAGGGCATGTAGAGGTGTCGGGCAGAACCGCCTGCTTCTCTGGCTGGAGGAAAGGTTTCAGACGATCAGATGCAATGTGGATAGAATTATCACAGATGAGAAATCCGTAGAATTAACACCCATCTGAAAGAACATTATCGAGAGGTGAGTAATTTGTTCTCATCATAGAGATATATGTGAGCAGGACCACACATTGTCTGCTGGGGAATGAGACTACCCCTGGACTTTCCAAGTTAGCCTGCCTGAAAATTGATCCACTATTAAGAGGCATAGGTGGATGGCTAACAAGATCTTAAAGTAGGCCTGTAGGGGAGACTAAATGCAATCAAAATGAATCTGCTTTAAAAACAAATCGTATGTGCTATTAAAAATGTCTCCCAGACAGTTCCTGCGATGCACTTCTTGAAATGTGTTGCTTAAGGGTTTCCACAACCCTCTTCTGATGGGTGTAGGCATACTTAAGCTGAGAGAATGCACGATGTCCACCAAAGATGATTTAAACTCTCTGACTTGGGTAATGTAGCGGAGCAGGCTTGCTTCTCTCAGGGAAATGGAGAAGGCAGTAGGATAGGTCGTCTGTGAAAGTGCCCTGCCTGGATTTGTGACTCAAGGGGGAGTGTACCTCCCTGAGCCAGTGGATAACAGGCCTCGGTTGAAATGGGGGGGATCCCTGGGTTACTATCTTTCAATTGCCACCAGTTGGCAAGGACCGTTGGTGTGGCCTCAATTTAGCTGGAATCTGATCCAAGTCCTTTGCACAGAAGTTGACACCCTCTTTAAGAGAAAAGGGGTTCTTTTGCCACAGTTCTCCAGTGAGGGCTTTAATATTTCTCCCACTCTGTACAAATATTGAGAAAAACTATTTAACACATGGAACTGATCTGTGGAATTCCTTTGGGTACAAAATTACGACTATGGACTCTGATTCTTTAAATTGAACTACTGCATTGACGGTGGATGTTGACAACCGGACCGTGATGTTTTCTGGCACCTGCTCAGCCTGCCATGGATACAGGGTTGCTATTTCCTAGGGTGGTAGAAAGGCTGCTGTGGCAGCCTGGTCACCTGGCTCAACCTTGGGTATCCCCAACTTCAGGGTCGCCCGCTACAGAGTTGGCAAAGCCCAGTTGTTGCCAGGCAGTGCAGAGGAGGAACCGGAGCAATGGGGAGAAGTGGCCAGGTGTTAGGCTGGATTTCTAAACTCTTGCCTGGTGGATGTACTTTATCACACAACTATCAAATACATATACTTCCACAATTGTGGATTCTAAATAGAACCCCAGCACTTTACCCTTAAGACAGTTAAGCAACAGTTTGCATAGTGTAACGAAGCTGAAAAGATAGTCACCTCTTCCCAACTGGAGCCACCCCCTTTTGGACTATGGAGGTGAGCCTGCTACGCCCAGCACCCCGGAAGGACAGGGTAAGTAGTTCAGTTGTTTGGGTTGGGTGCATATTTGGCTATGTCCCTGTCCCCAAAATACCTTATGTTGGCCAGACTCCATAATTACCTCCCTGGTAGGAAAGATTTTCTTTTTGCAAATTTCCCTCCATGGTTTTCTATGGAAACCAATTATTTTTGCTTGATTTTTGATTCTGTCCCGACTTTTTGAAGGGAAGTGAAGTCTTCAGCTTCATTTGCCTTAGCTTTTCTTTCATTTTTCATGGGATAATGGACTAGTCCTTCCGACTTTCAGTACTGGGAAAGTGTTTCCCTTTTTGAAAATCTTGTGTATTCACATTGTGCGCAGCACCTTACAGTGCAGTGTATTGGGGATACTTTTGTGTCACCCTAACTTTTTACACATGGGAATATTGGTTACTTTTATATGTGCCTAAAGTCAAGGTGGTTGCAGCAGTTACAATTTTACTGTTTTTACATTATTTTTTGTGTGCACGTTCATGTTTTACCACGTATAGCTACTAAACTTGGCTAGTGCCCTAAAATGACCATGCCACAAGATTTTCGCTTGTTCTTTGGCCATATTGGAGTTCGGCCGCCTTCCTGCCTTCTCAGGTCAGGAAAAGTCTTATAAAGTCATGCACTTGCCCGGGAATGCTGCTGCTTTTGCAGACCAGTGAGTATTTCTTTGTGTGGGGCCTGGGAAGGGGGCTAGGACTGTCTAGTCCTGTCCACTACTAGGGCAGATGTGAAACTAGTAGCTGTTCCTGATTGGACCACTACTGGCTGTTTGAACGGCGCTTATCCTTAGAATTGGTGGTCTTTGACTTGCTTTCAGCTCTGATTTTGGATCAGAAGACTCCAGCCATTCTTCAGATCTACATTTAGAACCAATAATCCTTCAAAGAAGAGCAGCCCATTGAGGACCTGTGGACGACATCTGCAATGGACCTACACCCACTACAGCGATTGTCCCAGTGAAGCCCTGCTTCTCTGCCTGTTCTCTGAAGACCCTCGTTGGTGCTTCAGCCCTTGAACTAATGGGACCAACTAGTCTCAAAACCTTCTCCAGGATTCATCCCCTCAGAGCCATCAGAAGTGTCCCTGGACTGCCGTTGGACTGACCAGCTCCTTTATGGTCTACCCTGCCAGAATCGTTGCTGTTCACGTACCAAAACTTGATGGCCGCCAGCTTGTCTTGTGGTGGAGCCACTGCCTCCTGAATTTTCAGCTTCCTAGAATCAGGGAAACCTGTCCTGGTGCTCCTTCTTTAACTGCAACTGGAAGGAAGCCTGTCGTAGCTTTCAAACGGTGACCGTTGCTGGAACTCTCCTTCCTCCATCCCGTGAAGTGTCCTGAAGAGGTATGCATTGTTAGAATCTGCATTTCTTCATTGACTGGGCTCTCATTTTGAACCTGCAACCCCTGGGCACCTCTTACTGGAATGATGGAAGACTGCGCTCACAGCAACCCACAGTGATCACTGGGAAAATCGGTCTCATGGGGGTAATAAGTATGTCTGTGCCTGTCCCCCCTGTCTTCCATAGGATAAGATTGGGAGCAAAGCCTTTTGTCTCCTACCTATGTGTTTACTTACCTTTGCCAACCTGGGTTAGCATAGTGTCTGGAAGAGAGAGGAGAGTTTACCTGTCTTCTGGTAATTGTTGCTGAACTTTTAAATTGTTTGAAACTATCCTGAAACACCACCGCAAGTCCATTGCATCCCTTTAGAGAATAGATGCACGTGAGAAACCGTTTGTTGGAACTTGTGACTTTTGGGCACTAGGCCCCATAGATTGTAGGGTTGGACTTCTTATGTATAAGGAATTGAACTTGTGACTCATTCCCTTTGTTTGAACTACATCTGCACTACTTATGAGTTTTACCTAGTTATTTGATGATGCATTGTGACTGAACCTACTGTGATTGTTGTGGAGAATCCTGGGGATTCCCCACTGAAACGCTGCCCAAAGTCTCCTCCAGGTGGCCAGGAGAGGGCAGACACTTCCTGATCCCAATCCTGGGGTTGGTGTACTGCTGGAGGATCACCTGGGTGGAGACCAGGCCCAGAGTAGTGGGGAGAGATTGCAGACTGAGACAAAGTATTTTTCCATAGAGAAGGACACTTGTGCTACTGGGTTAAAGGAGGAATTGGCATATTGTCAATTTAAAGGATCTCAACCTCCTACTAACGAAAAGGAGATCCACTCCCAAGGTACAACCCAATTAAGTGGTATATTGAGGGACCCAGTCTTGTGCCTCCCTAAAAATATATATCCACCCTGAGAATATAGAGATACCAAAAGGGATGATGGAAAGGTGGCCATTCTTATTCCAACAATCTCTAAGAAGGTGTATGCTTGTGCAAAAATGAGCTAAAACACGGCACTGGTGCGCAGCCATTTTGGACATTTACTTCCAAACCGCAATGAAAGTCTACGTTTCTGTGAGCTCAGTTAGAATGCAGACATGAATTATGCAACGATTGCAATATTATACTAAGGAGCTCACTATGAAGGATAATTTTTGTATTGTTCGCTCAAGGACGAGCCGAGAAGAGAGTCAGAGATGTGCAGGTTCATTGGTAAGCGGTGCTGGGAAAGAGCGCATGGAAAACGAGCAGGGTTTTTCCACTTCTGTCTGTATTTTTCCTCTTTGCCTCCCATGCTTGCTGTCTGTCCTTCGCCCAGGGACATTTCGCAACCTATGAGGGGTGGAGACTTGTCCCCTGTAAGAAGAGAGGTATCCTGATGAGAAGACCGAGAATTGGATCCCTAGGGGATGAAGTCTCGCTGAGAGGGAAGACGCTCCGCTCCAGACCCCGTTAGTACGTGTGATCTCTCTGCCTACCTGCCTCGGGCTGCATAGTTTTGCCGTGGCTGAGATGAAGTTTTCTCCTACAACTGCACTAACAGTGATGTAGACCCTTTTGTAACTTTTTATTTTTGTGTGTCCATGTATAACCAATTGCATTTATTCCAATAGTTATCTGTATGCTCATTATGTGAATAAAAGGTCTGTAAAGAGCCAATTATATTCCAATCATTGGTCTAGGTGTGTATTATTGCCTTCCGGAGTCCTAGAACGTTTGGCCCGTGTAATAGGGCGAGTAGTTCTGAGGTCATTACACGTGTCCGAAAAGCAAAACAGAAGGCTAACTCTTAATGTTCCTCTTCTAAAAATATTAAGACAAGTGAAACCATTGAAAAAACGATCAAAGCAGTAAAAGATCTAATTTTTCAAAAAAGGGTCTACATGTCCCAGAATCCCTCAAGGACTGTGACGAAAAAGAGGGCTAAAGAAGCATGCCAAGGCGGAGAGCATGCAGACAAGCCTAATGCTCTATGGCAAGGTCAGACAATTAAGAATGAGGGTCTGCACCTAAAGGCAATTGACCCACCTGACGGGAATAAAGGGCTGCTACAGGAGGTTGCCACAGGAAGAAGCTGTAGCTGGAGCATAAAGTGTGGTAACAGTAGCAGGAGAAAAAGCTGAGCTGGAGGCTGGCAGTTCACAAGGAAGTGTGACCACAGTACAGAAGGGACGCAGGAGCCAAGAACAAGCAGATTGCATCTGCAGGCTCTGTGTTGGTCCTGTGCTCACAAACCCTGTCTGGTTGTGGCTGCATTGGAAGAGACTGGAGAAAGCTGGCAGTCTTTCCAGGTGTGCCTGATTGTCGTGAATGCAGAGCTGAAGTCCTGTCTTTTACCCGCGGCCTGTGTGCCGATGCAAGCCGAGGAAAGCTGGAGAGAGAGAAACTCTCAATTGATGAGGTCTGATCCGAAACACCCATGCTGAGGAAAGGTGTGGATCCTGAGTGCCTTTGGAAGCAGTAGAAGAGGAAAAGAAGTCGAGGAAACCCTCAGCTGCTGTAATATTTAAGCCGGTGAATGACGAACTGAACTCCAAAGCAGTAGAAATTCCTTGCCCGTAACTGTAACCAGCTGAACTTATTTGCACTAAAGGTAAAGAGAGTGAAAGTCTTCGTAGTTTTGGTAAGTGCTATCCGAAAAAGGGGAAATGTATCACACGCTTATCCAGAAGTAAATTAAGTGCTTGTGTGCGAAAGAAGTCCTTATTCCCCCATTCTTACCTTTAAATCATTGCCCGGCGAGATCACGGATCTCCTAATAAGTAGGAGAGCGGCAACGTTTATGATCTCATAAGCAGTAGCAGGCTTTCTCACTGTGTTGGAAGGAAATATCACTTCAGAGAGGCCGCCGCATATGCAACATTCTGTTTCTCGGTTGTTGGTAAAGACAAAAACTGCCTTTGTAAAAGGAAACGCAAGTAGCATTTTGAACATTAAGAAGTCATTGCATATGTCTAAAACCAATTGTGAAGTGACTATTAACTCTTGTAACATCCTATTTTTAAATATTTTAGATGTTGATGAACTTATTAAATGTAGAAGCAGAACATGCTTTCGCCAAACCAACAGGCAACACTTTCCCAAGAGGAAACCAGCTGGAATAAGAATGAAAGCTTGCTGTCCCAAAGTTGTTGAAGCTAATACTAACCCAGGGTCCTCTGATACAAGCGTGACAGTCGTATGAAACTCGCAGAGTGGCAATACAGATTTGGCATAAGCCCTGGAGACGCAGAGAAGCATAGTGAAGGGAGCTGGGTACTTTTAACAAGAAACAACTAAATATCAGTTAAGCTGAAAAAGTGGCAGTCAGAAACTGAAGCAGATCTCAAGGTGGCTGCAAGACTTAGAGGAAAGGCAAAGAGGCTGCGCTTTCTGATTGAAGTAGAAAGAAGAGTGGCTTTCCAACCTGTAGAGGTCGAGGAGTCTTGTTTAAGTTGCATCATAACATTTCCACTATATCAAGTTGCGGCAGCAGAAGTTACATTGTGGTTGCTTAAGATTTTGTCAGAACTGTTATATGCTGAAGAAGTTGAAGTAGACTTAGTCTGTGAGACAGAGAAGCCTGCTCTCTCAAGAATCCTGAGAAAAGACAATTGTCACAGCATCCTGATAAATTGCAGACAAAACTCTGCAGGAAGTAAAGTTGTTATTATTGTCACGCTCACTGGCCCAGGGACACAGGTGCAACACCCCCAAGTAGTGGGTGCCATGGGTCACTGCCAAAGAATGACCCATTCATGTCCCTTTGGGACACACAAACACAGGGAGACGGGCTGGACTCTGTCCTGGCTCATATGAAGTATTAACATGGGACTACTCTTATTCTATTCAGGCTGCTTTATTCCAGGCCTTTTTCACGTGCATACTGTTGGGTGTGACTTCCCAGGCCCAGATTCACGTGTAAGCTGCTGGGTGTGGCAAGCAGGCCAGGCTAATGGGCGTGGCCCAGAAGCCCAGCTATATAAACTGCTTCATCCTTGAGGCCAGTGCTTTGCGTTATCTTGCACTCAGATACAACGTGATGCTCACCACAGCATAAACCTGTAGATACTCACCTCTTGGAATCTGACGATCTTGATCCTGACATCACTCCACGGCAGTCTTCTTCCACGAACTCGCTCACTGCAAAGGAAGACAAAAAGACAAGGTTAGAACATTTCACTATCGGAGAACCGCGCAGCATTCAAAACATGCATGCATCCCTACGAGTCAGCCTATCTGTTACCGGCAGCTGCTGGTCCCGTTCTTCATCCCTCCGGCTGCCGCAATCGAACTTAACAGCTACAGGGCCATACCGTCACCTACACGGGAAGAGAACAAAAGAACAAGGTTAAGGAAGGAACGGAAAATAACACGCAGAACGAACAACATACTGAGGAAACGAATGGTAACAGGAAAACGAATAATACGGATTGCAAACAAGCAAGGCTGAAAATGAACATGCAAGGGAAGACAAACAAGAACACTACTTACTAAGAGAAGTGGTTAGTCGCCCCAGGATTGGACTACCGCCCGCATAGGACCAGTGAAGGAACTCGGTCCTTGACAAACCGGCGCCCCTGCCAGAAGTAGCAGGACGAAGAGCCCACAGACATTAATAACCCGGTGAGCCTTCCAAGGCAACACATCTATGGGGAATCGCGCCTCGGGAAGGGTCGGGAAGTGGGGGCAAGGGCCATAGACTACCATATTCATGCCCATTATATCCACGCAGGAGCGGCCCTGAGAAGCAACTTCCCTCCATCGAAGCCATCAGTACAGAAGGGCAACATAGTTCCAGGACAAACCTCACCCCTGGGGGGGGGCTGCAACCGTGCCCGAACGCCCCCGCGAGACCAGGTGAACGTAACAGTTATGTGGAAGTGGCATTTCTCTTTTGTTTGAACTTTAGCCAGGATTACTATTGGTGCTGTTTTCTTTATGGAACTTGGAAAGGGGAGTAGTGGATTTTTGTTTAAGTTGTTTGTTCATTTTCTTTGAACATTTCCAAGAACTTTTTGGAGAATTTGTTTTCATTGAGAAAAAGTGACTTTGGCCATTTCATGGGGAGCGGGATATGCCCAGAACCAGCAGAAGTCAACCAAGACCTTACTTTTATTATTGTTGCTTTAATTTGATTGTTTGATTGTTTACTGTGAGGGTTTGTTGTGTGTATGCTAGGAGGTTTTCCCACAGATCTTAGAATAGGCAGGGTCACCCCTGGTAGTGTAGTTTATATTGTTTCCTTTCCAAATAAAAGGTAAAACTTTGAAGAACCTAACTTCAGTTGTGCGCCTCACATTACTGACCCCTCACATAGTAGATATTTGTGAGTTAAGTGACAGATGGCAGGAGGACACGCTGCTACTGTTCTACTTACCTTTGTGGCCATTGGATATTGCATTGTGAAATATAACGCATTGCCGAGAGCCTTATTTGCGAGAAGACTTGACTCCTTTAATTTCCTGAGCCTTCTGGGAAACGCTGCGGGCCCCTCCTACCATCCCCACACTGTTGACTCCTAAGCTCCTCGGCAAGGGAAGCAGAGTTAAGTGACAGTTGGCAGGCTGCCGGCGCGGCGTGGTTATGCTGCAATTCCATCTGCCTCACTCCTGCTCGTCACCTGCCTCGTTATCCAAGCGACATTCCATCTGCGCAAGCGAGATATTAAGCCGGCCTGCCAGCTGTAGACACAACTGGCAAGTATTTCAAAGAAATATCGTTGTCGACATCCTGCTAACGGAACATTGCCCTCTTGACTGTTTGTTGTTTTGAGAACTGCCTTAGCCCTTTGATCCCCGAAGCCATCAGCAAAGCTTAAATAACTTTGTGCACTCTAACCAGCACACAGAAGCGTGGTTCCCTTCCACCTCTCTCGCTGCGAGTTGTAATGAAAACTCGTCAAGTAAAGAGAACATTGAAGCCCTCGAATCGGAGGAGATCTCCCCAAGGGCCAAATCTTAATACGTCAGAACAGACTCGTGCAACGTTATGGCAGACAGATACTAGCGTCACAAGAAGTCCCATCAATAAATCTTGTCGAATTCAAAATGAACAGAGTCCAAGCTCAACAAACACAAATAGAGTTGCTGCACTGGTAGCTCTGGCAAATTCGGGTGTAAATATGCTCAAAAGCAGACAACGAACTGAGCTTTCTTTGCTTTCTCCGTCTCCAGCACCCAATGCTGATTCAATCAATACCTACCTAGATGAAGTCTTCTCTGCCCCCATGAGTATTGATCCGCCCTTGAATGCTGATAGATCATTGATCACAAACTTGTAGATTGAAGACGCTGAAATACCACATCATAAAAACCGGACTTCCTTGTGGCAGGATCCCATCCAGCATGACCTCTCGTTTTGTGAAAGCGACTCTTTCAATATGTACACCACCAAAATAGTAAAGAACTCAGAGGTTGCAGCGCAGCTGATTTAAGATCTTTCATTGCTGGCTGAAAAAATATCTACCCAAAAGTGAAAGAGTTTAGCATCCATCCACAACAAGATGTTAGCGCTGGAATGTAACATGTCACGAAATGGATCCAAACCAACAACTGCATCAAATGAAATAGAAAAGAATGATGTCTCTAATACTAAATATCCATTATTAAATTATGTCCCGAGTTTAGGAAAATAAATTACTTCGCTTGTACTGCCTTCTCAATCTCTTGGTGTGACTCAAGAAATCCCTCTACTCACACTAAATCATCCTCTTCTGATTCATCTAACATCTCAGACTCATGCTCTGAGGAGCAAAACTGGGAGTTGCTAAAAGGAAAATTCACAGCCGACTCCTATCAACATGGATGCAGCTGATCACCAAAGAACTATCCTAGCCTCGATTTCACTCTCATTATCCAATTTTTTAAAGCTATATGAAACGATCCATGAAGCCATGAAAGATCAGAGTACTTTGACTGCCATGCACCATTGTAAATTAGTAACTGTAGAGAATCTAGTAACCAAAGTTGAATCTCACTTGGACAAGGAAGCAGTAACTTCATAATTGTGGCAAAATCGGTCAGCTGATCTGGCTCATAGAGAAGCTAAGTGATTTTTGAGGATTGTAGATGGATGCGCTCCATGTGGAAATTCCATAAATCTAATCCATCGATATTGCAGATTGAGAAATCGGCTCATTCAACCAAGAAATGTCACAATTCTAAAGATCTCCCACTTCAAGTGGAAGAACAAGTGCAATTCTCAAAAGATACAGCACCCTCAGTTACCTCAATTCATCTAACTAAACCAATTCAGGAAAAAACTGATTATGGAAATATGTTTTCGATCTTCGGTGAAAAAGATCCTGTGAAATCAAAATCAGATTGAAGGCCCTTACCTGAGAAAGATTCATCAAAGAATAATAAGAAAACGAAAAATCAATCTTTGTGAAAACAAAGCGGAAAGCCAATGGCTCCCGCTCATTCCTCAGAAATTTACGAACTCCGCCCAAATTCGAAGATGACCAACCGGCTAAGAAAGCGAGAAAAGAACTGGCTATAGATGAAAGACCTTTACTTATAGCTGGAAAATCATTGACTATATTCCCCGTTGATCCACTTAATAACAAAGCAACAGTTCCTGATGCCGATGACTCCACCTCTCTCAGCGATTTAGTCAAAGTTATTGATCAAGACGATGAAGACAACCATTGGAATAATCTCTCAGAAACAGAATGGGTTGAGATTAAAAACCTTGCTGCCAAGATTGCTCCAGATTCGAGCATAAAAGAAGTAATGAAATCAAGTGCCAGTGAGATTTCCTCACCTTGGAGCAAAAGAGAAAAAAACTGTCGATACCAATTAAACAACAACTATCCTCAAAGAAGAAATCAAGATGTAATAATCAACAAGAGTTGCCAAACTTTCCCAAAGAAAATCTTAAACTACGATTAGATTGAATAGAGAAAGGGCGGAAAGTTACAATTCTGAACAGATTAACCGTTATGAAACTATCAGCATATACCAAATTTAAGAGCCATCTCGCCCGATGATTTAAGGATAGGAGTTGAAAAATCATTGGATGAAGTAGTTTTACATCTGTCATCTCGGAAAATTAAGAACATAATCTTAGACCAGAATGTAATCCACTGAAATTGGGATATGATCTTCAAGATTGAGTCGCTCAATTCTCTCAAGCTCCAACAAACCCGGAAAAGACCCGGAGCTATAGAAAAAAGAGAAGTCAGCCCCACAATCTCTTCCAACTCCAACAGACAAGCACTTTCAAAGAGTACTTCCTCAAAAAGTAACGGAAATTGGCACAAAACTAGCAACCGGAAACTGAAGCAAAGCTTTGGCTGCAACACAAAGTGCTATAAGAAATGTACACCATCGGACAACCGTAGACAAACCAGACCTATGTGTAATTCAGTTCACAGTGAGAAATAATGAACCTAAACCAGTGAGAGACTCCTCTCACAAGCAAACTGAGTGGAAGTGGTTAGCCGTAGCTTTAGCAGAACAACAGATGCGATAGAATTTCGATCTCCCTGTATTTCCAGTAACATGGCTTGCCAGTTGGAACAGAAGGGGCTTTAACCCCCTGTTTTTGGAAGAGAGAGAAAAGACCTCTTAAAATATGAAATTATTTGTATGCAGGAAACCTGGTTAAGGAATGCCCCTGCCTGTGATGGCTATGAACCCTTCCTAAATCCAGCTGGTAAGGGCTTAATGAGTCGACCTTTCTCAGGGCTCTTAACATTGATAAAAACTGATTCTTAGTACTGCGTAATCCAACACATTAGGCCTAACCCATATATATTCAAATCCTGCACCTTCAAAAGAATATTAAGCAAATCCAAGCTCAGGTAATATTGCTGAATGTATATTGGCGAACCCCTTCAACCAACGCATGTAATTTTTTTACACATCGTATGTAATGAACTTGATCACATAAGCATGCGATGCCCAAAAGTATCAGTGATCGTTTGCAGTGACTTCAATATTCATCTTCTTGATGACAAAGGCTTCCCAAAAAGAGACAGATCTGTCTGGAAATGCCCGAGATTGGTATCAGCAAGCTATCACAAGGGATCTACACACGCTCAATGGTGATACAATAGGTGATACACCAGGTCACCCTACATGGGGTCGCAGAACCAAGAAATATTTTGTGACTATTTCTTTGTATCTGAAAACCTCAAAAGAAAAATCAAGTGTTTAGAAGTTCAATTGCAACCTACAAGTGACCATGACTTAACCGCAATTTCCTTAGACGAAGAGGTAGCACAAAAGCAGTGAGAATATATGGGCCCAGTCCAGGTATCATTGGGTAAAAACAGATTGAAAATCTGCAAACATGACATCACAACAAGTGGGCTAACATTTAAAAAAGCATTGAGAGCTGATCTAAATCAGATAAACTATACGTGGATACTGAGAGACTTCTTAAAACCATGTAAACGTTATGAGATACCTCCAAAGAATCACTTTGATCCATCAATACACAATGCCAAAAGAAAGCTTCGAGCAGATATCTGTTTAATTAAAAAGGTCAACTTATTGGAATGGAGAGAATTGATCCGCCGAGGAAACAAAAGTAAAAAAAACTGGTAAATAGCAATGAAATCTCAGTGGCTCCAATTTGAAGCCGAACAGATTTTAAAAGCTATTTCACAGAAAAATATTCAAGACCTTTGGGAATTGCTAAATAATGGAGGGTCCTTTAAAATAGACAAAATGCTCACACTCAGTGAGGCACGATGGTGCGAACATTACACAACTTTATTCTCAGCGCCAGATGTTCCCTTCCTTGAAACACCTATAATCTCACCATATGAATGGAAAATTGAGATAGATATAAGTGACGTAGAAGCTAGAATCAAGAAGCTTAGCTCCTTGAGAGCCGCAGGCACAGATGGGATATCAAACCATCCCCTCAAGCAAAATCCAGAAGCATGGAGCAAGACCTTAATGCAAATCTTCACACAAGTCCTAAGAACAAAACAGGTCCCGACTTCATGGTGCAAAGCCTTAATAATCCTGATTCATAAAAAAGGTGATAGGAAAGATCCTCACAAATACTGTCCCATAGCGTTGTCGCACTCTATAGGGAAGTTGTTTGCCACATTTCTCCTGAGAGAGCTTACAAAATGGGCAAAGAATGCAAAAATCCTGGATCAACATCAAACTGGATTCATCAAAGGTGTTGGCACCTCGTTATATTTTCATTCTAGGAATCCCCTCAAAACCAAAGCTTTCAAAACATGTATATGGCTTTTTGGACATAGAAAAAGCATTTGACTGCGTGAATCAAGCTAAATTGTGGTCTAAATTAGCCCAGTGGAATTGTCCTAGTGATCTGCTCGAAGCAACTAGCGCACTCTACTCAAACACTTTAGTAAAAATTAGACTATCTAATTCGGGCTCACTCTCGAAGAAATTTATTTATTTATTTATTTATTCAATTTTTTTATTGATTTATTAACACAACAAAACAATACAAACCAAACAAGCAGTGCAACCTTCAACCACTTCATTATACTTCCTTGATTTCTAGTCGCTGCTTCCCTTTTCCTCCCCCCTTTACGAGTCTATTTCTTTTAACATTCTTTTTCTGCATACTGTGGTACGGTCTCACCTTCTATAGCATCTGCCGGGTCTTCTATTGACCCAAACAGCTCGGCTATCAATAATTTCCAGGCCATCAGGGACTCAGTCTCTTCCTCCCCCCCGTGTTACTAGCTTCTTGCCATACCATAGTTTCTGCTTCCGCCCATTTTTGGAAATCTCTCCACCAAGCCTCCACATTTGGCATATGGCAGGTCTTCCAACCCATGACAATTCTCCTTTTTGCAAGCACATAAGCCAGGTCCTTCAGTTTACTCACATGCTTGAGCTTCTGTGATCTTGGAAACCCCCCCAACAGACAGGCCCACACTGTGTCCACTACGATCTTAACCCCTTTTTTCCCCAGTTTCTCTTTCACTGCACTCCAGAAGCGTTCTATGACCGGACATGACCAAAACATATGCACCATGCCCGCGTTCTCATCACATTTGGGGCATGCTTGCCGTCCTGCATTCTCAAACCTCGATATCCTCCAAGGTGTCATGTATGCCCTATGCGTAATATATAGTTGTATCTGTTTCATTCTCACATTTCTAAATACCTTCTTATGATACCCCTGCGCCCGTTCCCACATCCCATCCTCCATCGGGGCACCAACTTCCATTTCCCAATCTAATCTCAACTGCGTGACTTCCTTCCCCACTTTAGACATCAACATTTCATATATTCTGGAAATCTCATGAACCCCTTCTGCTATGTCATATATCATATCTGTGGTGGCATCCGATTCCTCCTCCAGCACTGTTTCAGGCCATATTCTCTTAATTTGCTGCACCATTCTGTAATATGTAATGTACTGGCCCACGTGCAACCCAGTTTCTTCTTGCAGCTCCTCGAAAGTAATACTAGAGCCCTCCTGCCAAATATCACCCATTGTTGCCACCCCAACCGGTTCCCAGTGGTTCGCGATTATCATTCTTAGCTGCACATCTGCCCCCGTTAATACAACCAGTGTCACCTGCGGAGAGCATGGGGACAGGTTCTCCATCATCTGGCATGCCCTGCACCATATCTTCCACCCTAATAGCAGCATCTTGGGGCACCCCATCATTTCCGCCCTGGGTACCCACATCATTTCTTTCAAATAAAATGGTGCACAATCACGCCCAAACAGCCTTGATTCTGAGGTCTCCTCATCAGAAAGCCATTTGGTGACATATTGCAACTGGCTTGCCACATAATACACCTCATAGTTTGGCAATTTTATCCCACCTTTGTCATGGAAATTCTGTAACTTCCATAACGCCACTCTATTCCACGTGCCATGCCACAAAAATCCCTACACATGCTATTCAGTTTGTTGAAGAACTTCTTAGGGATCAGGTACGGTATATTCCCAAAATGGTGTAGAAGCCTTGGCAGAACCACCATCTTTAGCATTACTCCACGGCCCATCATTGCTAAGGGTAGCTTGGCCCAGAATTGTATGCACTTCTCAATTTTTTTAATGGCTTCTTCTGTGTTGCACCTATGCTCCTCTTCCACATTATGATATATATTGATCCCTAAATACCGAAATGTACTGACCTCCCATGGTACTTGCAATACAGGCAATCGCTCTGCTGGAATCCCCATGTACCTCCCTAGTGGGAACATGCTGGACTTCTGGGGGTTCACCGCTATACCGGACAACCCAGCGAATCTCTCCATCACTTCCAAAATGTACTGGAGATTTTCTTCTGGGTATCGCAAGTACAGCAACATGTCATCAGCGTATAGGGAAATCAGATGTCGTTCCCCTTTTACCTCAATGCCTATGATGTCATATTGCTGTCTCAAGTATATTGCAAGAGGTTCCAGGGCCAGTATGTAGAGCATACCTGCCTGGTGCCCCTGCTGAGCTGCCACCTTCTCGATATCACAGATCCTGTCTTAACCCTAGCCAGTGGTTCGCAATACAATATCTTTGCCCACCTTACATATCTGGGCCCTAACCCATAACACTCCAGGGCCGCAAGCAGCCATGGCCATTTAACTGAATCAAAGGCCTTTATTGCGTCTAAAGACACAATCGCCATATCCTCATCATTTTCGCCACCGCTCTCAACAATTCTATGGAGCCGTCTATGGTTATTGGTAATAATTCTGTTTGGGACATAGCCCGTCTGATCTGGGTGTATTATTTTGCAAATGACCACCTTCAGTCTATTTGCTAGGACAGCCGTCAATATCTTGCTGTCTTGATTCAGCATCGACAAGGGACTATAGGAGCCGCAGCTGTGCCCAGGCTTATTGGGCTTGGGGAACGGTATTATGACTGCCTCTCTCAATGATTCGGGTAAACTTCCCATCTCAAACGCTTCGTTTAGCATTTCTAGCAATGGGGGAAGGACCTCTTCTATGTACAGCTTATAAAACTCACTTGGGAGTCCATCGGTCCCCGGGGTCTTGCTAGTATGCAGCTGCCTCACTACCTCCCCTAGCTCTTCTAAAGTAATTGGTGCATCTAGTTCCTCTCTCTCTTCCTCACTTATCTTTGGCAATCCTATGTCCTCCAACGTTTCTCTCATCATAGCGCGACTACTTTCACCATCATCTCCATATAATACCTTATAATAGTCCATAAATGCTTGATTGACTCCCTCTTGGGTGTCTGCTACGCTACCGTCCTCTCTCTCTATGGTCCTGATTGTGACTCTGGGAGTCTCGCTCTTATATAACCACGCCAAAAGTCTCCCCGGCTTATCACCTCCCGCATGCTATCTCTCTACATATTTTTTATAATTGAGGTTACACAATCTGTCCCAGAGTTCTACACGTTTTTGCTGTAGCTTGAGTGTCAATTCCACCTTCTCCGCTGTGTCATCTCCACCCCTCAAAGCCTCCTCCAGTTTCTCCTCCGTCTCCCATAAGTCAGCTAGAATCCCACCTTGTAGGCCCCTAGATTTTGCTATGGCTACTCCCCTCATCACTACTTTAAAGGCCTCCCATAGTGTTCCCGACAAGTCCACACTCCCAGTGTTTGTTCCAAAATAATTCACAATCTCCTCCCTCGGGTCCTCCCTAAAGAAGGGGTCTCTCAGCGCTTCCGCTCGTAGACGCCATGTCGGGATCCTCGCTCTCGGGGGGCAGTATTGACATTCGAGAATCAAGGGCGGGGGGTCCGAAAGGACCCTAGCCTTGTACTCTATTTGCGTAATCTCAGCTATTATTTCAGGTAAGGTGAAGACTTAGTCTAATCTCGTGGATAACTGCTGTGGGGCAGAATAGTGTGAGTATTGCCTCTCCCGGGGGTGTCTCACTCTCCATGCATCCTCCAGGCCAAAGTCCCCTAGCAATGTCTGTAATACTTTGGCGGCAGAGGCCGGTCTATCCATCTTCCCATCCGATCGGTCTACCCTTGGATTCAGTACGCAGTTGAAGTCCCCTCCCCAGATCATCGCAATTCCCACACATGCGCTCAGACTAGTACACAATGTTCTAATGTACGCCGCTGTGTTCTGGTTCGGGGCGTACGTATTGACTAAACTTATCTCCCTATTTTCCATTAATCCCCTCAGTATAACCATCCTCCCGTCCGTCTCAGCTATCACTTGCAATCGCTGAAAAGGGACATGTGGCGCCACCCAAATAAGCACTCCCCTCGCATAAGCAGGGTATGGTGAGCCCACCATCACTCCATTCCATTTCCCAGCTATCTTTCTCTCTCGTGTAAGGTGGGTTTCCTGCAGCAGTGCAATATCTATTTTTTGCCTGCGTGGGTAGAACATAACTTTGTTCCTCTTTAAGTAACTGTTGAGCCCCCGTAGGTTCCATGTAACTATTTTAAGGTCTCCCATGGCATATTCGAATTCCATTCCTCCCCCCACAGGTGCAGTCTGACTCTAAGTTCCATTCCAATCCATATAGACTCGTTCCCCAATCTTAAACTCCCCTTAACCAAAAACACCCCAAACTCCCCATTACCCCCCCACCTCTCATCCCTGCCCCCACATCACCCCCCTTAACTGTTGCCCAGCTCCATCCCTGGATCTCAGGCTCCCCCGCATCTAGCCCTTTCCGGCCCTCGCCTGTACTCGAAGCTGCGCAGGGTGAGGCCGCCCTAGTGGCTAGCCTACTACTACTACAACTATAATTCGGGGGATAGGGTGCTTTCGCCCTGTTGCTCCTATTCGCTTCAGTTTAACTACACATTAACTACACAACTTTCGCATGTATACCTATTGCTATATTCCAGTCCTTAAAGTTCGTACCGGTCAGTGGTATCTTAACAAAATGTTAGCCATACTTAGTCACACCCAACAGCATCAATCTTTGTCTAGGCACCACTAAGGTGTTCGCGCTGCGCCTTATAAGTATGCATACAGTGTACCAGTCACTTATCGTGTATCTCTAGAGCCTGCTCCGTGTCTCGTTCCGGGCAACCCTGCAAGTCCAGCCATGTTGTTGCTTCTTCTGGAGTATCAAAAAAATACATTTTGTTCTTGTGCACCACCTTCAATCTCGCAGGGTACAAAAGCATGTATTTTATGCCAGCCGCGCGTAGCCTCCTTTTGATTGCCACATAGCTGTACCGTTGCCTCTGGACGAACATTGTGTAGTCAGGATACGCCGTGACGGTGCTTGAAGCCTTTTCAGTCGTCCTTCCTTTTCGAAAGTACTCCAGTATCTTCTTGCGATCTTTATAATTCAGTATTTTGGCGATGATCGCTCGGGGAGGGGCCCCAGGCCTACTCTTCCTCATAAGGGCTGTGTGTGCGTGCTCCACTGCAAACCCCTGCAAGAGTTTTTCAGCCCCTATTTCTTGTAAGAGTAGATTCTCAATGTAGTCTGTCAGGTCCTGTCCTTCCTCTCCCTCCGGCAATCCTACCACGCGGATATTGTTCCTTCTCGCTCTCCCTTCCGCCTCCTCCGCCGTAGTCTCCAGGTTAGGGACCTGTTGTTTAAGTACGTGGATCTCCTTTACGTTGCTAGTGCTGGTGTCTGTGTTGATTTTCACCGCACTCTCCAAGCTGCTCGTTCTCTCCGCCAGCCCCCTAACATCTTGCCTCAGCAGGGTGACTTCTATGCCTACTGCATCTATTTTAGCCTCCAGGGAAGTGCGCAGGTCCGACATCTCTGTCCCCCATGAGTGTCTCAGATCCGTGATGGCCGCTAATATCTGATGATTGTCAGTCTCTGCGGCGCTCTCCCCCGGTGCTATCAAGCCTTTGGGCATTATGGCCGCAGGAGATTGTTGTGTTTTGGCGAATGCCTCCATCATGGATTGCTTGTTCTTGTTCTTACTCACAGCCCCTCGCCCCGTCATCTTGCAGCCTCAGTTATACACCCGAGGTTGACTGGCCTCAGATGTGTAGTCCTGCTTTTCTGTATTAATTTGGCACCAGTGTACCTCCACGGGTATGGGGCAGCCGTCTTAGAGGAGCCCTGGCGTTAGCTTATGTATACTGAGCTCTTACTCAGAGTGGGTTGTGCCCTCCCACGTATCAAAGTGTCTCACTGCGTCCTAGAGACCTCGCTAACCCTTGGTGTAGTCACCTAGCTTCCAGGCTCCTTGTATGTAGCGCATCACTGACTGTGTCCCCATCCGCTTGAGCTCACTATGCATGCCATGCTTTGTGTGGTGATGTCCACTGTTTACTCCTTCTACTTCTCATAGGCCCACTGGTCATTCCAGCCCTCCATAGTGCCAACAGCTCCCATTATTAGTCCCTCATTGTTGCCAGGGGCACAATGGCGCTTCCATTAGAGCCAATTCAGTGTCCATGCCCCATATTTTCCACTAGTCGCTGCTGCCGGGTGTCCTTTCCCACCCTCAGCAGCCACTTCAGTGTTCATTACGCTGCTGCTGTACCCTATTCGCCACCACTTCTCACAGTATTGCGCTTATTAATTTGTGCCGGGCGTGTGCTTCACCTGTCCACTGTAGCACGGGCCATCCACTGCCATGTCCCCACGCAGAGTGCGCTCTGCTGCTTCTTATTCAGGCGCGTGCTTCGCGCCACTGTTCCATTGCGGGGCTCCCAGCCTGCTTTCTCCGCAAGATCGCCCGCTCGCACACTTGTCAGTGCGACGCTGGGGCTCCCGCTGTACGCGGGCCAAGCCTGCACAGCGCTGTGTGCCAGCCCCTCTCCTCGCGCTCCCACTGCCCTCGGGCCCCTGCCTTCCGGACCGACTCACCCTCACTAGGGTCCGCGTCGCAGGTCAGCATCTCACAGTGCATGCATGCGGCTTACAGTCGCAGGGGCTCCAATTTATCTCCACATGCCAGCATTATTCTTTCCTCACGGCTGCCAGCTCCATTCCGCCGCTCCGGGTGCTTCAGTTACAGTTCCTTTGTTAGCGGCCATTTTGTGCTACATTGTATCCAGCAGCCGCGTACATTAACAAGCGAATCCTTCAAAACTCCTTGCACGATTCGCCCGATCTTCACACAGTGTGTAGAGCACACGTTCCCACGCCAGTGCTACCGATCTGGGACCAATAGAGCATTTGTTTAGTAGTTTTGCGGATCATTTGGACGGAGGATCCCTCAGAGCTGCACAGGAAGCACGTCCTACTCCATGGCTGCCCAAGCCACACCCCCCCCCAAAGAAAATTAGGCTTGAAACATGGGTGTGCACTTGCTGCATTCCTTTTCAGCCTCTACATCGCTGATTAAGAGCGACACAAACAGCTGTACGCGCCTTTCCACCGAAAATAAACAGCCAACTAACACCATGGATACTTTTTGCTGATGATATTGTGTTCATGGACCTTACTCCAGTAGGCCTACAAAGACAACTAGATTGCTTCCAAGAATATCTTAAAAGTAATGATATGACCATCAACGTCCATAAATCAAATATACTACAGATGACGTCTGCTCAAATTCTAAATCTCAGAACGCAAAACTGTTGGATAAATGGTGCGAAACCTGAAGTCATAGACTCAATGCTGTATTTAGGTGTGCTGATCAACAAGAACTGTGACGAAAAGGCCCACTATCAGTCACTTCGTCTTAAAACCAAACGCCTAGCAGCTCAAGGTACAAGGATCCTCGGAAGATATGGAAGATATTCTGTGATACCCCTTGTATCATTTTACAGACACAAAGTTGCTGCTATTTTGACATATGGAGCAGAAGGCATGCTATGCATAACATGGAAAATCTGGCCTGTCTCAGGGGGCCTATTCTGGCGAACATCCCTGCGCTTACCTAACATCCTTAAGATGTCAGTTATCCGCCAAGAACTGAGACTTCAATCCCAAGAGAGTATGGTTTTCTGAAAAACCATATCTCTATATAGGAAATCAATCTTGGCAGAGGCCGATTCTCCTCTAGAAATGTACATCAATTCGGATAAAATAGATGATCCAACTCTTCTAAACTGGAGGCTTAAAATTGCAATAATGAACGATAGAGACTTATGTGAAAAAGAACTACTCTCTAACCCCATGAGCATAAAAAAAATAAGAGAACAAGATTGAATTACCACAGTGAAGTTGAGAAAACTAGGTCATCTAAGACCATTGCAAGAAAAAGAAAGGAAGGGATTTAATAACTTGCCAACATACTTTAAAAGAAAAATACCTTCTCCAGCCTACCGAGATCTTTTGCTACGAGTGAGATTAAATATCTTACATACTAACGAAATAGAGCTTGAACGGAAACAAATTTCGCACAGCCAATTGCAGATTCTGTAGAGATGAAGAACCCATCGAAACTTTAGCACTTTGGGTTACCGTCTGCCCCAAATTGAATATGCTACGCTCATCCTATTTGAGAAACTCATTTGATGGTGCATATGGACCCTGACCAATCTTGGTGGGAATGGACGATTATTTGGGAAAGCACTAGCAGATGCCTTGAAATGCTTAAATTTGTTGAAGCCATTCTGCTAAAGATAAAAGCTGAATCAATTTAGGTAGGGGTCTAATAGCTACCCTTATACTCTTAAGTTAGTTATTGGAAAAAATGGATATTCTTTTCCCTTTTTCTTTTTTCCTTCTACCTTTTTTTGGGAATCTAACTTTCCTGTTCTTTAGCAAAACTTTGTTGATGTTAAGAAAAGAAAAGCCCTAGTAAGACCTAGCTGTAATGATTTAAATGGAAGGATTTGAATTGAATTAATGTAAATGGTTAACTTAAATTGTACCATCAATTCTTGGTTTGTTCATTTTTATCTTTGTAAACCAATAAACATTTATATAAAAAAATAAAATTAATAAAAAGAAATTGTTACAGAGAGAGCAATTTCCTTCAAAGAAGCATCCTGACAAATTGCAGGCAAGACTCTGCAGGAAGTAAAGTTGTGATTATGTGGAAGTGGCATTTCTCTTTTGTTTGAACTTTATCCAGGATTACCATTGGTGCTCTTTTCTTTATGGAGCTTGGAAAGGGGAGCAGTGGATTTTTTAAAAGATTTTTTTCATTTTCTTTGAACATTTCCAAGAACTTTTTGGAGATTTTTTTTCATTGGGGAAAAAGTGACTTTGGACATTTCTTGGGGAGCGGAATTTGCACAGAACCAGCAGAAGTCAACTTAGACCTTACTTTTTTGGTAATCTTTTATTTATGTTGTTGTTTCTTTAATTTGATTGTTTTATTGTTTACTGTGAGGGTTCGTTTTGCGTATGCTAGGAGGTTTTCCCTTCGATCTTAGAGTAGGCAGGGTCACCCCAGGTAGTGTAGGCTAAATTAGGATTTTTATGATATGGCATTTATAATGTGCCTATACACACGTGTTTCAAGGCGCGACGAGGCAAAGGAGGGGGAACAGAGTGAAGACAGACAGCAATCCTACTAGACCAGGTGTCATTCAGATTGCGCAAGTGCATGAGAAGGGGGAGAGGGGCAAGTGCAGTACATGGGATAAAAGAACAATAAGTAAAGAACGGCCAGCTGGTGGCAAGTGCAAACGTAAGTGCAGATATCAGGTGTTAAGTGTTGGTAGTGGGACAGAAAACAATCCCCAAGTGCAGGGGTTGCCAGGAAGGCAGTGTAGGTGTGCGACTGGGAGGGGAGGGGACGCCAGACACATTTTGCAAATAAAATGTAAAACTTTGAAGAACCTAACTTCAGTTGTGAGCCTTACATTACTGACCCCTCACATAGTATATATTTGTTTTATAGAGTATTGTGTGATGTTATTACCTGCAAGTTTCATTTTTCAATGTGTTCTAAAGGTTAAAAGAAATAACTGTTTCTAATGTACGCATTCCTCCCACTGATTCCTCCTTTATGATATCCCTAGCCTAGCGCAGCTGTTCTCCCAAAACTTTTCTGCCTCCAGGGGGTGCCACGCGGCGGCGCCCGACACCTCTACGCGCCCTGCACTGAATGTGATGTCGGGGCAAGTATATACAGTGACTCCGCACCAAGTGACTTTGGTTCCTTTTTTCCACACACACTGTTCACTGATCGGAAAACTCTAGTCAAGCTTTTTTAACTTGCTTTTGAAGTACCCCCATGCCTGCTCCATTCAAGGTCTCGGGCTTCTAGCCATGCACGGACTGCGGCTGGCAAATGCCCATCTCGGATCTGCACTGGATTTGTTGGTATTGCTTGGGCGAGGACCTTGATACCCATGGCTTCCAGGAGAGGGCAGCAAAGATCTTTACCTTAACCGACAAGTCAAAGGGTAAAGCTTCTCGGTTGAGGTTGCACAGCGCGGAACAACACTCCGAAGAGCAGGCGGGTCCGTGCACAGAAAAAGGACAAGAAGCAGCAGCATCGTAAGATGTCCTGCTCCTTGAGTGAGTCCTTACTCCCAAATGTGTCTTTTTAAAGAAGAGCCCACCACTCCAGGGAGTCCCCCAAGCATCCGGCGCAGGTACACTTTCCCACCCAGTCCTCCACACTGGATGAATGGTAGTCCCTACGAATGGTAGTCCCTCCATCTGAAGATGTTGGACACCTGTGCCAAGAGGCTGGCAGCTCCGGCCTCAGCGCCTGTGGCCTAGGCGACAGCACCATTGGCTCTGGCGCTGCAGGGGTCCCACTTCATCTGTTGCAACCAGCAAGGTACTCTCTGTGGTCTGTTCCTGCATGCCTAAGAGGTCAGGCCTGGACCAGATTGAGAACGAGGTGTCTTGCGTCAACAGGGCCCTCCCTTGAGTGCAGAGGCACTGCGTCAACGCCAACTGGCGCTGTGGATACTGCGGCTCTGTGGTAGTAAATTGCACTCCCAGGGATGCCTTCATGTCCAAGATATATCTTTGAGGCGGTCAACCAGGTGCCTTTTGGGCTTGAACCTATGGGTTCTAGGGAGAAAATGTATTTCCAGGAAGAATTCTACAGAGAAGGTGAGGACGTGCTGGGTGTGGCAGACAACCTGCAAGGGGCCAGTGGCCTCAGCACCTCCCCGGGGATGGAATTTTTGCCAGCTTCCCCCCAGGAAAGCCTCATGCCGCCTTCCACCACTTGATGGCTAAGGTAGCCAGTAGTCTGGAGCTATCTGCTCCATCCAGGTCCATGGTTCAGTACGAACTTTGTGACATTCTGGATGACGCCGAAGGAGACGCTCCCGCCCTTCAATGTGGTGGTAGAGACCCTCGTACTGGAAGTGTGGAAGAAACCTGCCTCTTTTCCAGCAGTGGATGGGGATCTGGCGAGGAAACACTCTCCCGCTCAGTCGGGTCCGGACTTTCTTTACTGAGAACTTGGAGGTGAGGGCCGCGATGGCTTGCCTAAAGGTATCTACCTTCCTGTCCCTTCCATAGGCCAGGGGATAGGGAAAGTAAGAGGCTTGATGCATGTGGCGAGAAGTTGTTTGCGTTAAGCAGCCTTGCACTGTGGGACATGAGTCCCACTTACGCCATATTAAAGTTCTCCTTTGGACTACAATAGCCAATGCGGTTGAGTATGTCCCGGAGGGATAAGAGGGACGGCTACAGTGAAATCCGGACATGGCAGACTGTTTGGCAAGGGCCACTAGCACTGTGGTCAGGCGCTACTCGTGACAAAGGACGTCAGGCTTTACGACCGCCCAGTTTAGGCTGTTGGATTTGCCATTTGACGGAAATAACCTTTTTGGAGCCAAGGCTGGCGATGCCCTCCAGAATGTTCAGTTGTCCAAGTCGACTTGTAGGTCTTTGGGGCTACAACTGCAACAGTCTTCCACACAGATGTCATCTGGGGCAGTTTTTTTGTGTCCCTTTCCTTCCTTTGCCCTGGGGGGCTGTGGTCAGTCTGCCCCAGGAAGAGGACAGGGCAGATGTTTCCAGAGCGAGTGAGAGATGAAGGTATACCCAGTGAGGGGTCATTTTCGATGCCCGCTGTCTCTGCCGCACCCCACAGTGGCAAATATCAGTGACAGGCTTTGCCTTTTGTCACCAGTGGGGTCAGGGGGGGATTTCTCTATTAAGCCCAGAATGGTCAAAGACCACGTCTGACGATTGAGCCTTACAGGTCATTCAACGGGGATATTACCTTCAATTCCTTCAGTGCCCACCAGACCATGGTCCTCAAACTTCCTCTTTGTCTCGGGACCCCATCCTGGAGGAGTTCCATCAGCTTCTGTCTATAATGGTGATCAAGCTGGTTCCGAGCTCAGAATAAGGGAAGGGGTGGTACTTAACTGATTTTCTGGTGCTAAAGAAGGACCTGGGCTTGCACCCCATCCTGGATCTGTGGCACCTGAACTTGTTCCTACGCAAGGACAAGTTCAAGATGGATACTTTGATTCTACATGCCCTTGAACTGCAGGGCTGGTTAGTTTCCGAAGACCTTCAGGATGCCTACTTCCATGTGCCGATTCATTGAAAGCACAGGAAGTACCTGAGGTTCATGGTGGGTCAATACTATTACCTATTCAAGGTCCTGCCGTTCGTGCTGTCTTGGGCTCCCAGGGTTTTCACCATGCTGCCAGCAGTGGTGGCAGCTCAACTCAACAATTTTCTTAAGGTGCTTTGTTTCACCAACATTGGCCCCAGTCGACGGTGGTCATGGATGCATCTCTCGACTGGTTGGGGCGCTCCCCTATCAAATATCTTGATGAGCGGACTGTGGTTTCTTGCAGAGACTCAGGAACACATCAACTTGCTAGAGCTGAGGGCGATCTGACTGGCCCTGGCTGCTTTCCTCCCCTCTGTGAAACGCAAGACTGTGCTGATCCTGACGGACAACACAATGGCTGTGCGCTACCTCAACAAATGATGTGGCATGGTGTCCATGCCTCTATGCAGAGAAGCAATGCGACTGTTGTTCTGGGTTCTGGAGAACAGTGTCTCCCTAATGGCGGCTCATCTGGCCGGACGAGAGAATGTCACAGCTGATACCTTCTGCAGACACACTTTTACCTCGCACAAGTTGGAGCTCTCTCCGGTGGTTCTGGAGGAGATCTTCTGTCTCCTTTTGGGGGAACACCTCAAGTGGACCTCCAGAATCAACAGGAAGTGTGATTAGTCCTGCTTCAGGGAATGTACTCTCCAGGGAGCTCTGAGAGACGCACTGGCAGTCGAGTGGATTCACGACCTCCTTTATGCGTTCCTGCCGACCCAATCATTACGCTGGCTCTCAGGAGATTGCGCCTGTTCCGAACCATGTTGCTCGTGATCACTCCGGACAGTTCTCGGAGAACGTGGTATCTGCTGTTGCTGGAAATGTCCATCTGCTGTCCCTGGTGCCTTCTAAGGAGAGTCGACTTGCTCTCCCAATCAGAGGGGCAGGTTCACCATCCAAACCTCAGCACCCTAATCCTTCATGATTACTACTGAGAGGTTGAGATACAAGGACTGGGAATTGTCAGACATATTCCTCCTTTCAGCTAGGAGGCCCGCTATGAAATCCATTTATGCCTGCAGATGGCGTACATTTTCTATCTGGTGCCAGGAGAGGGATTTGGATCCTTTATCCTGTCCACTATGCCCTGTGTTGGATTTTCTGCCTTCCTTGGCCTAGGCGGGCTTACCTCGTGGTTATTTCCGCAAGACTGGGCAGTGAGCTCCAGGTGTCTGTTTTACCTCCCGATTCTTGTTTTAGTTTTTTTCAAAAGAGAAGGTGACTTTGAAAGTGCGACCCTCCTTAAGATCCATCTACCGGTTTTCTTCCCTGTGCTTCACCCTTCCAAGGAAGAGGAATGATTTCATCAGCTGGACCTGGTATGGGCCCTTAAGTTCTATGTCTCTCAGACAAACATTTTGTTGGTTACTCGTGCTGGCAGGGCTGTGACCAAAAAGACCCTGTCCAGGTGAATCATTCTCTGCAACTCCGAATGCTATGATCTGGCTGGAAAGGATGTGCCTTAGTATTTCAGAGCCCATTTTACCAGAGTAGTGGCTGCCACCTCTGTACTGCAGACGTGTCCCTGTCCTGGACATCTGCCAGGCTGTGACGTGGGCTTCTTTGCACACATTTGCCTAGCATAAGAAGCAAAGATCACTGCAAGATCACTAGGTCTGGGTGCGCAGCCGGCCAAATCTGCCTTCAGCTTTGCCTCTAGGGCCAGATGTTATGGGCCATATGTGCCTTATGGCAGGAAAGCGCAGCTGCTACCGGCCAGGCAAAGGCAGAAGTGTTTCTCTCACTCCAGAAAAGGCAGGGGGGCTTCTAAGGGCCAACAGGTAGCGGAAGGGGCGGCTCCGCCTCCTAATCCACTTTGATTTCTCCTGTCACAACTTACCTGTTGGTTGGCAGAGCATTGGCCCCAGTGGCAGAAGATGACCTTGCTGCCTGGGTTCTACAGCTCGTTTGGTAGGGTTGTCTGCCCTTCTTAATTAAAAACCAGACAGACCCCCACCACCTCCAATCCAACCGGGACAGAAGCTGCAGGCATGTTGTTGAAGGGTGCCATAGAAGAGGTACCTCCCGAACATAGAGGATCGTGTTGGTATTCCCAGTACTTCCTGGTGCCCAAAAAGGGAGGTCGTCTCAGTCCCATTCTGGACCTCAAGGCCTTGAACAAGTTTCTGAGGAAAAGATAAATTCAGGATGGTTGACGTTGAGAGAAATTCTCCACTCTCTCAAACCTTAGGACTGGGTGGTGTCAATAGATATGCAGGACGTATATTTCCATGTGCCGATACATCGAAAGCACAAGTTTCCGAGGTTTCTCATAGGGGACAAGCACTATCAGGTCAAGATGCTTCCGTTTGTGCTGTCCTTCACTCCAAGAAGATTCTCCAAGTCACGGTCCATTCAAGATTTCCGGCTCCATGTATTCCGGTACATGGATGACTGGCTGATCCGAGACAAGTTGGCAGGGCAGATTTTTGTCTCATCTGGAGGACACCTGTCTGCTACTGCACAGGCTGGGCTTCTCCCTGAACTTGAAGAAGTCCCATGTCATGCCAGTCCAAAGGCTCAAGCTCATTGGAGCAATCCTAGACACCCGGGTAAGGAAGGCCTCCCCTCCCCTGGAGAGAGTCAACAGCATGGCACAGATGGTCGGCTTGTTTCGGAAACCATGCCACATTACCATCAGCTTCCTTTCCCCACCTCTTAGGTCTCATAGCCTCCTGTTTTTTTCCTAGTGCCAGAGGCCAGACTGCGCATAAGATCCCAACAGTGGCTCCTAAGAGGTCAGTGGTCACAGCACCTCAGGGCTCTCTCGGATCCCCTCAAGGTATCCAGACAAGTGGTCAACAACCTCATCTGGTGGGAAGACTGCAGCAATCTCATAGCAGGGGAACCCTTCTGGCCTCCTTGGCCTCAGGCCTGAGTGGTCACGGATGAGTCTCTGAAGGGTTGTGGTGCTCACTTTGCAGGTGAACAGCCACAACAACAGAAGCCAGGTGGCAAAACAACAGGCTGGAGTTGAGAGCCAGGTGGTTAGCCTTGAGGTGGTTTGTTCCATCTCTGAAGGGGAAGCATGTCCTGATTCTGACGGACAATACTGTGGCCATGCCCCACCTTAACAAGCACGGTGGCCTGCACTACCCCCTCACCCCCCCCTTCTGCAGAGAGGTGATGCATGTGTGGTTCTGGCTATTGGAGAAGCGCATCTCAGTCCCTGCAGTTCATCTGGTGGGGACAGAGAACAGTTTGGCGGATACTCTGAGCAGTCAGAGCATGGTCTCACACAAATGTGAAGTGTCCCAGGAAGTCCTAGAGGTCTTCTCACACTTGGGTACCCCAATGGTGAACCTGTTTGCCACAGAGTCCAACAGGAAGTGCAGACAGTTTTGCTCGAGGGAATTCCCTGCAAAGGGCGCCCTAGAGGACGCATTTCTGGTGTATTGGAACTTCCTTCTACACTTCACTTTCCCACAGATTCCCATCATCCCTTGGGTTCCCAGGAGGCTCAAGAGGTTTTGTGCACCATGATCCTGATCGCCCCGAACTGGGTTAGAAGGACATGGTACTTGGACCTTCTGGATCTAACCATCTGCCTACCTCTCCGGTTGCCTCGGCGGCCGGATCTCCTAATCCAGTCGGATGCCTGAGTGCTTCACCCGAGTCTAGAGTCCCTCAATTTACATGCGTGGCTCTTGAGAGGATGCAATATGGTCACTGAGACCTCTCTAAGGAGGTGCTGAAGGTGTTGCTGGCTGCATGCAGACCATCTACAAGATCATTGTATGCCTGCAGGTGGAGAAGATTTAAGGCGTGGTGCATGGAACGCAAAATGTACCCAATCTCTTGCCCACCACTACAGTGGTGGAGTTCCTTCTGTCACTGGCCTTAGCAGGCCTTCAGGTCACCACAGTCAAAGGATATTTGGCAGCCTTGTCTGTGTTTAAAAGGTTCCCAGATCAAGGGTTATACCTTTTTGATCCCAGTGATGGCACAATTCCTGAAGGGCCTTGTACATAAATTTCCACCAACTCCCTTTGTTGTCCCAGATTGGTATCTTAATCTGGTTTAAGTAAAAGGAGCGTTTCCATCGGCTGGATCCCAAAATGGCCCTAAGTTTCTACATTGTAAGGACGTCTGAATTCCGGAAAACTGACCAACTCTTCGTAGCCTTCTCTTTAGCCCGTAAAGGTTTAGCGGTAACGAAACAAGCATTATCCCGCTGGATCATTTTCTGCATAGTGAAGTGTTGCTAGTCTGCAGGCAGGGAGCTGCCATCTGACATCGGGGCACACTCGACTGGAGGGTTCCCTCCGTCAACTGCCCTACAAAGAGAGGTCCTGGTTAGGGATATTTGTCATGCAGCAACATGGTCCTCACTTCTTTACCTTTACTAGTCTCTACAGTCAAGATGTTTCCTGTGTAGCTGAAGCACATTTTGGCAGGACAGTGCTGCAAAATCAGCTAGTATAACTTTCTACCCGCCTCCTTTGCCCTGCTGCTTTTGGAGTCTTATCAGATGAGGATTCTGCGAGAGAAAAGCAATCCAGTGAAGGAAAAATTACTTACCCTAATGTTCTTAATATGGAGTCTTCTGCAGATTCTTCATCTCCCCTCCCGTCCGATCCTGCTCAGAAAGTTGACGGTGGGTGCGCATTTCCTCTTGGGTTGAGGCTTGGTGATAATCCTTGTATGACCGTTTTCTGTCTTTCATGCCGCATGTTTGCAAAAATTAATTTAAAATTATCTTTTCTGACGCTACGTGCTGTTGTCTTTCACAAGGTTTAAACTTCCTTTGGAAGTTTATTGTTCTTTTAACCTCTTATGGGCTAATTAGCCCGTTATTTTCTCTGTTTTCTTATGCAGCTTGGCGAGCTCGGTGAAAAAAGGGGGAAATTGAGGTATGGGGCGTAGTGACGTGGTATATATACGACACCTGACATCAGGTCCGGAGCCGAAGATGGAGCACCGACCAAGACGGATCGACGGCCGATTCGAGGTCCTCTACGCCCCCTGTTGAAAATGTTTCTGAACCAGTCGAGCTGGATGAGGATATCTATCAGATCAGGAATCTGCAGGAGAAGAATCCATAGAAAGAGCATTACGGTAAGTAATTTCTCCTGCTCTCCTTCGGTGGTGGTGGTGCTTCCTGCCTCACTGGCCCCTCTCTGGTTCAAGGTTCCCGCCTTTGTCAAAGCTACAGCATTCTTTATGCTGCCTCTGGTTTCGTGTTCTGCTCCTCCTGTGCGGCTTTGCGAGCCTGGTACCTATCTTCACGGCGGATGCTCTCTCCTTCCTTCTCTGTAATGCGATCTTAAAGTTTCTCCCTCGAACGGAAAAAGAAACTTCTTCCA
Source organism: Ambystoma mexicanum (assembly GCF_040938575.1). NCBI lineage: Eukaryota > Metazoa > Chordata > Amphibia > Caudata > Ambystomatidae > Ambystoma > Ambystoma mexicanum. Next base: position 1,101,237,358 of record NC_090927.1, read on the forward strand.
CAGGTAAGTGATGACAAATACAGGTCAGAAACCAAACCTTCCACATTAAAAGGTCCACCAGCATAATTACAGTGCTCTCTTCCCCTGTAACCAATAGACATGTCAGTCTTAAGGAGAAGTGAATGCAGGGTGATTTTTTTCTTTGGTCATTCCTTGTCTCCAGAGGGGCGTCACCCCCAGTGGAATCCTGCTTGCCCTGTCCCCTAGTGAGGGTGTTGTGTAGCTGGCTCACCTCCCTTGTCCTAACGGAGGTGGCTCCTCCTTGGGTATAAGGGATGCATTCTTAGAATTTGTCACACCTACCACCAAACAGAACCAGTACAACTGTCTGGATCCGGGTACAGACCCAGTGAATCTAAGGGCACCTTGCCACCTTTAAGGGTCCATAATGGTACCCAAAAGACTACAAAAATGATTTGGGTCCACAGTGAGACCTGAAGGGAAAATGGTAAGTACACCAAAAAGCACAAGCAAACAAAACACTTGACGGGATGTTCAAAAGTGAGCAAACTTAGACTTCCTTCAATATTATTATGGCAACCAGGCAGGAGATGAAGTGACTCGTCAGCAAATAGATGTCACTAAAATACAAAGGAGATTATCTTGATAAGAGATGAGGATTAGAGTGACCAGGCGAAGACCAAGCACAGATCCTTGGGGGATACCAACTGGTTGAGGGGTTTAGCATTCCAAGAAATGGAAAAGTACTGAACAGCTACTTTGGAGGCAATCTGGGTAACGGTAATGTCCTGGAAGCAGAGGCAAGAGTCGGGATTAAAGATGAGTTTGGCCGTGTCTAAGGCTATTGAGAAATCAAGCAGGATGAAGATTGAATATAGATGGACATTTTGGGCAGCCGAGTAGAAGTTAAACATGGGTGGGAGCACTGTTTCCACAGAATGGGGATTGTGGAGTGCAGACAGGAGAGGTTTTTCCTGAGTTAATGCTTTTGGAGTTAATGGCCGATACAGTAAACCCCATGTGATCTAGAATTTTAGAATAGTGCGGGGAAAGGGAGACATGTCAGTAGTTAATAAGGTTGTTCTCGTCGCGCACATGTAAACACCTAATAGACTGGAAAGATTCCAAAGGACAGGGAGAGTCGAATTATTGGTTTAGTTAAACAGGGGCAGTTCCTTAAGGGGGTGGGCTGTAAAAGGGTCTACTTGAGCAAACGGATTGGCAGACGGGATGATGGGTGCTAGTTCAAACAGAATGGTGGGGGGAGAGGAGTTGGTGATCAGGTGCTGAAGAGAAGAGATGTTTGCATAGAACTAGCAAGCAAAGTCATTGGAGAGAGAGGAAGGAATGGACAGTGGGTGAGGGGTAGAGTAAGCATGAACTTTAGGGTCCTGGATGCCCACTTAATAACCTACTTGTAGGCATTTTAAATTTACCAACACCAACTCCACTGAAAAAACACTGTGCGTACCATAGTTACTACAATGACTATCTTAAAGTTATATTTAAAAGGCTGAAATGATGTTTTGGTAACATGAAAATGTAAATGTGGGGCTCTGCTGCTTTTTCCATGGTGGTATGAGCCCCACCTGTATTGTTGCTTTCAGGAGTAATTTTGCCTGTTCGAAAGCATACGCCATTGTCTACTGTTAAAATGGATTTCTAACAACAGCCCCTCAGTAGAGGATTTTAGGACACCACCCCTATTATGGTTAACAGGGAAATCGCTGCGAGGTTAGCCAAAACCCAATCAAGGTAGAGTGAATGAGCAGACAAAGCTTAGTCTCAGGATAAAAGTAAGAGTGGTATAGGGCTACATTGAGTCCAAACAGAACAACACTAATAAGTCAAGTTGGTCAGTAAGTCTATAAAAATACAATTATTTATTAGGCCATGAACACAGTAAGCATAAAATAAATCACATGTAAGTTATGTAATCAAAAACCATATACAACACATTTATGCATTCACCCTTCGAAATAAGATTGCATGTGCATTAAATGCCAATATTCAACAGGTGAGTAATCAGATGCAAGAGAAACAGTTGGAATAGTTAGAATAATTACACAACTAGTTCCCTCTGTCATATGAAGTTCAGCCCTAAGATGTATGAGGCTTTGTGCCCAAAAAGTCACAAGTTCCAACTATTTTTTCTTCAGGGAAGGCATTTTAGAACTAATCCCAAGGTAAGTTCTAGGAAAGGATCCTTAGCCCGGGTTTGATGACCAAAGGCCAGGCCAGAGGGAGTTTAGGGACAAGGGGTTGCCACCCAATGTCAACCTATGGAAGACAGGGGGGACAGAAGAAGGTATGTCCCCTTACCCCCCTGACTCTGATTCTTCCAGATGACACTACAGGGGTTGTGGAATTTACTGGCAACACAATTTTCTGCCCTGGGTTCAGGTGAGGGAAGCCCAGAGGTCACAGGTCCAGGTGTCACTTTTCGTGTCGAGAGCTGGTTGCGGATCCCACCAGACTGTCCCAGGCAACTTCTTGAAAACACAATATACACTTAGGCAATGCAGATCCTTCAGGACACCTCACGAGATTGCAGAGAGATTGTTCCAGAGGAGGTCACCACAGTCAGGCGTCTACAATAGATCTTGAAGGAGTGAACACAGAAGCAGCCCAACACAGCTTCCCTTGTTGTGAGATAGCTGGAAATGCGAGGACAGGTGACTTGTGGAATAAGCTAAAGAACTTGCAAGTCCCAAGGCTCTGCTCAGAATGACGACCGCTGCAGTGAGATAGACCAAAAGTGTGCTGATCAGTCTACCGAGAGGTCCATGAACACTTCCGACATCTTCCAAGGCATAGATCCTCAAGCAGGGTTCAGGACTCGTTGTTCCCACAGTTGCAAGGGTTGAAGCACCAACGTGGGTTTTATGAGCTCTGGCACAGGAGCAGGGCTTCACCGGACCATTCGCTGAATCCAATGCTGATCAGCTGCAGGAGTCGCCCTCGGATCGTCAGCGGGCTGCTCTTCTTCATGGAAGTCTTGCTTCCACCTATGACCTGTCTATTAGCTGCAGAAGCCCTCCTTTGATCCAAGATTCAGGCTGGGAACGAGCTCTGCCCTGCCAATGGTTCGGATCTGCAATATTCAAACAGCCCATGATTGTCCAATCCTGGACAACCACTGGTCATCGCATCCATCCAACAGCAGACTTTTTCGGGTGCCAAAGGATGTGGACTGGGACCAGAAGATCCCAGTCTCCTCCTCTGGCTCACACACACACACAAAGCCCACTTGCCCACAAAAGCATCAGCTTTCACCCCAAAAGGGGTTACCATACATGGTATTTCCTGACCTGCGAAAGCAGGAAGAACGCCAAAGTACAAGATGGGCAAACAATATGCAAATATCTCCTGGCATAGCCCTTTTAGGGTGCTTGCCACTTTTAGTAGCCATTCACGATACATTCAAAAGTGCACAAGAAGAATATCACAAATCACACCGCTGCCACCAGCTCGACTTAGGCACATCATGAAAGTAACCAAAATGCCATTGGATAAAAAGTTACACAAAGGGGCCTAATTTACAAAAGCGTTTTAAAATGATGCAATCCCATTGAAAAACGCTTTGTAAAACAGGCCCAAAGTATCCTAACTGGACTTCACTGTAAGGTGATGTGTGCCATTGTAAAAATACAAGATTTCCAAAAGAGAGACAAAGTCTCTCAGTACTGACAGTTTTAGGGACAAGTTAATTTCCCCATAAGAATGAGCAAAACAGGTAAGAAAAGTCAATCAGTAAGCTTTACTGACCTCAAAAAGTCAGGACAGTGTTCCAGAATAAGCAAAAACACTAAGGGTTACATAGGAATCTATGGAGGGAAAGGTGCAAAAAGAAAAGCATCTTCAAACGCTAACTCCATTAAAACAAATCTTTTACTACTACACACGCATTTTCTGATCCCTTCTTTACCGCTTCACATTCACCTCTGCATTATTTCAGTTGAGAAAACTTGTGAAGAAAGAAATGAGGATGAGCTAAGAGTATAATAACCTGCAGATGGGGAAGCATACACACCACGCAAATTCCCTTCATCTCACAGCATGGCGTTCTTGGATTTAAAGGTCATGTTTAATTCTATTAAAAAAACAATGATTCCACTTTTAATACTGATGCCTTTACTTTAGCCATAATAATATTTAAAGACTAAACTGCTATCGATTCAAGTACATTTTCCTTGGCAATTTGTGTGTCCTTTATTTGTTTTAGTCTTTTTTTTTTAAAAACTACTTTTGTTGTTTGAATTACATCTTTTGTTTTGCCACATAGCTCTAATAGTAATTGGAAACCATGAAACCAATCTATTACATTTTCTCCAGAAGTATCCAGAGAAGCTTTACTTTGAAGGTTTAGCCGAACAAGTCAACCCACCTGTCGAAGTTCAGCACCACTACCTGCCCATCTACTTTGGAAATGTCTGCCTTCGCTTTCTGCCGGTTTTCGACATTGTGATACACAGATTTTTGGAGCTGCTTCCAGTTTCCAAATCCTTGGAAACTTTGCTTGATCACCTAGGCGGCTTATACAAATTTCACGGTGAGTGCCTCCTGTGAGTTGATTGATTTATGTTTTAATTAATAACTGTCCAAATATTCCAACTCATCAGCACCATGATGACCAGTGTGACTGGAAAAGTTACAGTATTAAGTTGGTGCTTAGGTAGCACATGTGTCCTTTTTGTGTTAGCAATCACTTTTGGTAGTCAGCAGGACAATTTAGAAGTACTAGTTTATGCAGTACTATAGTGACCCTTCTTTATGGTGTATCCATTTGAATTGCTTACCTAGACACCCATTATAGGGTGGTGGTCGCTGACCAATAGTTGTGAGTCAGACTCCCATAGGAAACACAAATTAATTTCTTATAACCTACGACTCGTGCGATGGAGTTGGTCAACATTGTGAAGACAACTAAGTATGCCCGGCCCACCCCAGACTGAACATTTTGGGATTGATATGTTAAAATATAAAAAAGCTATTAAGAAAAAAGTAAACAAAGTTGCAGCCTAGTCCCCATTCATTTTCTATTTTTGCTCCACTGCACAGCCCAAACCGATGGACTGATTTGGGCCAGGGACGACACAATTTGGGAACGAAACTTTAACTTGCATCCCTTTTGTGGTTTGGGGTTATTCCGTCCAGTAGTTAATATTTGATGGAGAAGGGGGTGCTCCCTTAGCCAAAATAGATACTTATATCTCGGGTAAATTGCGAAGAAACCGGGTGCTTATAAAGGAAACAGCCGCCATCTGTTTTCTCAATGCAAGAGATAGGCGTGGCTATAGCCAAGGTCATTAGAGAATTAAACGCAGAAAAAAGGCTTTTTCATGTCAAAACATGCAAATGCCATCATGCTAGAGGTTTGGTGGGGTGAGGCAAAAGAACACCAAGTGAAATTTGGGAGTTGGAGGGGGTCTAGGGACTGAGTTTGCAACACAAATATTTTCTGTTGCCTCTGCTATCGGACAGAATAGCTGACATTTCATAGCAAACTGGGGCGGTGAGGAGGCCTTCGAGGGTGTGGGGGGAGCTAGTACAGAGCACTTGGTGAGTGCCTGGTGGGGCAGGGAAACATTTGTGGGTTTCGCCAGTTTTCCTGAACACTGCAGGTATTATAACTACAGATAACCAAGGGTATCTGTAGTTCTGTACCCACAGCAATAGAAAAAAAATATTTTTACAGCTACAGTGACGTCGGAGGTGAAAAATCACTGCCCATGACCAGTGACATGATGGGCTTCTGGGACTCCCATCCATGCAGTAACCAGGGCCGACCCTGCTTAGCTTCAAAGCGAGGAAGGGGCCGGCCTGCTCAGGTCTTGTTGCTCCAACTAATAAATGAGCACAAGTTACAAAACCACTTAGAGCAACATGCCCTGAGGGAGATGGCCCCTTCCTCACTTTGAAGCTAAGCAGGGTCGTCCCAGTTACTGCATGGATGGGAGACGGTCCACAGTCCGGATGCTGTGTTTTTTCTGTTTTAAATATCTCATAACACACTAAGAAAACACACAGAAACCACATTTATTGTTAAAACTGTGCTACTGACAGTCCTTGAAAGTATTGCACTCAGACAATTTGTTTGCCTTTTGTTGAATTGCATTCTGGTATTTGTAGTTTGTCAAGATGGGGCGGGGGTGGGGAGGGGTAATGCCACACTTTTAAGCTTTCTGCATAACAGTTCTATGAGGATGTATATATTTGAGTGACACTGTGGTATGTGCAATTTTCAAGTTATCTTTATAAAGCAGAGTATTGTTGAAAGGCAGACATGGGGGTGAGGAGGGGAAGTGAGTGGGCAAGTAAGTCATGAGTATTTACCCAGGATGTGGCAAGAAAGTTTACAATCCTGGACACTGGTGCAGTTATTTTCCCTGATTGTGGCTGCTTTTCAGGGTCCATGTAAAGGACACATGTGGGTGGAACTGTGTAACTTTATTTCGGACGGCAGACGCAACCCCTTGGGTTTTTTTGAGGTTGGGAAGCTTGCTCAAGTATTTGGCTACCAGATGTTTACTCAGGTTGTCATGTTCCCAGTGCATACGCTTCCCCACAAGACCACAAGCACTTGTTTCATACTGGGATTTAGTTTTCTAGGGAATATTTCACTGCAGATTGCTGGGTGTTGGGTTAGATTTGCACGGAACTGGTAAATCTTCCTGACCTGGGTCAAACCCAGAACCTTTAGCTTTATTAGTGCAATATTTTTCCATAATACCTCAGTGATTGGGAACCTTTTTCCACACTCACATAATCTTTAACTCGTTTTATGGGTGTCATTTTTAAGACTCTCCATAGTGTCTTTTTAAAGTTATCCTCTTTAACAACGTATTGGCAAGAAGTGCCTGTTGTTGCTGGGTTGCCCTAGGGGCTCCCCTTTTAACTTTCTTGTGCTAACCTTGAGTGAACTACAGTTCCCAAGGGTAGAAAGGATCTTTGAATCCCTTTTACGTTTTATTCTGTGAAGCCAGCACACCCCACCTTATGTGGAGTGCTGGGGAGATACAAAGTATCCCCTTTCACACTAGCACTGTAAGAATTCTGTTACAATGACAAGCTTACCTTCAATGGCTGGTGGCAGTGATACCTTGTATTAATTTGGTGCTCCTTTACCGCGGGCTGTGTTCACAGCTGAAGTAAAGGCACCTAAGGGTGCTCATTCTTACCATAATGGCCCCTTCTTTTTTCACCATTTTAGTGTTTCTTGTCGTTTCTTGTTCCTTCCCCTGACATCCAGGGCGGGAAATTCCTTTGTGTGATTTTTGTCTTTGGCTGGAGTCCCCTGGATTCCCGGCCGAGGCTCCAGTCTGGCTATGAGAGCAGGAAGTAAGGGAGGAGTCCTAAACTCCCCACCCCTTTGTCCTATGCCTTGCTTGATTGGGGACAAATCCCAGTGGGGGCTGGCTGTCCTGATTGGACAACCAGACCGCCCCTTCTTGTAAAATGTGGGGAGAGAATGCAGAGGTTGTGTTGTAATTCCTGATCAATACTGCGAACCTGGAAGCTGATAAAAAGTCCACCACTGGAACCGAAACCGAAGAGGAAGATGAAGGAAACGCAGCCGGATTGATTTCCAGCGACCAGAGAGCCTGCTGTTTAACCGGAGCCTGCTGTAGCCCTTCCTTCCAGTCAACTCGGGGACTCCGAAAACGGCGACCCCGACCCAGAGCCTGGTGAGACCCACTAGACTCAAAGCGACCTGCATTTTGTGCGATCCCACACGTTGCTGCGACCTTGCATTGTTGCAAAACCCCAATTCCCTGGGACCTCAAGCCATTGTGCGGTGCACAGTCTTCCGAATTCCGAATCCCGGTGAAACTTCATGGGCATCCTGGTGGATCTCCAGAGATGCGAATCAAGTCCGAAAAGTCCCCTGACCAGAGTGCTGGACCTTTAAAATGACGAGAATTCAACTGCGATTTTCTGTCTTCTGTGCTCCTTGAAAAGGCGCCAAATCCGCAGAACCACATTCAGCCGTGAGGGAAACCTTGCCTAGAGCCTTCTTCATCGATCCCTTCTGCAAAGTTCCTTCTGAGGTCTTGTTTTCAGTCACCACTACAAGGAATCCACTGACCGGGTATTTGGCTGCAGGCCCTGAAGTTCTCCTGCTGCAAAATCTTCTTCAATACTGAGGTACTGTGTTGGCTTGGGTATGTACTTACCTTAAGCCTGTTAGGATTTCTGTGTAGCTGTGGGTTGTTTTCTGTGATGGGGGTGGCCTCTCAACCAGTGCACCCAGTCGCCCTGCTAGAATCCTGCTAGGGTGTCTTCTGTGAAGCTGCTGGACCTTCCTGTAACCCTAGAAGTAAAGTACTCGCCGGTTTGCCCAGTTTTCCTAAGTAACTCTGACCTTTGCTAGTAAAGAACCTATTCTAACACTGCCTGTTGGTCACTAGTCCTAGTGACCCCCCTTCTGCCACTGAGAACACTCGTGCTCCAAGAATAAGGGAAACACTTTCAAGGGATTGGGACTTCTGCCTAGAAAAGAAAATAAGTTTAAAGATGTGAAGGCAGGCGCTCTGTTACAAGTCTTTAGCTTTCTCTTCCTAACGCATGTTTTCATGACTTCATCAATCTTCAGGGAGGCTGAGTTTCTTTGTTTTTTCAGGCGTGTCTGCATTTCTGTTTCAGGTGTGACAAATTAATTAGCTCTGAGGATTCTGGTACTTGTATTTTTCGCACTTGATTTTGCTGGTAGGTGACTGGAAACAACTCCCTCCATAGCACAAATCTTCCCCTTGATGGGGGAGGGGGAAAGCCAGAAAATAAGTGTTTAAAAGTTACTTAATTTTAAAGAGTTGGTTGGTAACTGTAATTCTAAGAGTGAACAGTTACAAAAGTTCTTACTGATCTTGAATGTGTAATGGACTATTCTTAAAAGTATGGTTAGCATCTTTTCTTCCTTAGCCACTGTTTTGCCATTAGATGTAAAGAAAGAAAATAGAAAGTAGATGTAAAGTTATTTTACTCTCCTGTGATTAGGTTGTGCCTCTTCCCAAAAGTAAAGTGTTGGTATCACCAGATTAGTCCTTTGAGGATAATTGTATGAGTGTCCCCCAACTGGGTCTTGCTTCTCCTGACTTGCTGCTTGCCTGTCCAGAATAAGTCTGTATTAAGTTGTTGCCTACCTAGAATAACTTTGTCATTCAGTAAAGGGTGACCTTGGGTTTTACTTTTCCCCTTCTGTGTTCCCCTTCTGTGTGAGGTTAACAAAGTATGTGGGTTTTGCTTACCTTGTGTTAGCTGTGTGCCATCCAAAAAGAAGTTACAAAAGTTACTGCTTACCTCAATCTGGGGTTCCCCGATTTCAAAAACACCTGTAATGGTATATTACATCCTTAGATTTTACTCACCTAGTATAACTGTGTTATCACCAAAGTAGTTATAGTTTTTACAGCACCTAGAATAAGTGTTACACTATTCACCAAAAGTATATTGTCCAGTTGACTGATTAAGTGATGTGTACTGAGAATCATTATGCAACTGGAAGAGTCTACTGCCCTCGCATTACTGAATGTAATTGTAAAAAGTAACCATTGGTTTTTTCTCCCCAAGAATAGGCTTCATCTATACTGAATGTGTATGAAAAGGTTTTGACTTCCCTAGAATTACTGTTCGCTACTTCAAATAAGGTCTATACTTGGGTCTGTGTACTTTCAAGTATAGTGTTGTGTTTTTATACTGTATATAATGTTTTAGTGCTTACTTACCCCTAGATTTATCTGGGCCTACCTTTATTTAAATAAATCCTTTATTTTTACAATACAAAATGTTTGTGTTTCGTTGGATCATTTGTATTACAGTTTCATTTGTACATGATCCTACAGCCCTCTCTCCCTCCTAGGATAAGCCTGGCTGCTCTGTCTACGCTACCATGAACTCCGGTGGTACAGCCTTATACTAAGAGTGGAGTCTTGTACTGCCTCAGTTAAATGGTTTTACTAAGCCCTTAGTTGGACTTCAGAAAAACGGTCCCAACACTGGGTTTAAAAGGTGAACACCGTTTATACTTTGCCAGCATATTTATTGGAACATTTCCTCTCTCAAGTTATTTTTCTGGTGTTCGTTACTTTTTTTAAAGTCCAATGCAGTTTTGTCTTGCACACTTTCTTCTAAGGGGAAGGTCAATTGAACTACATTTGTGTATTTCACTATGAGATATATGTTAATTTACTGTGTGTATACTCATGGAACCAGCTTTTGATTTTCACTGCAGGGCAAAAGTACCTGGGCATGTGTTATTCTCGCATTCGGTCATTTTGTTCCCTTTTTACCTGCTCCTTAAATGCAGTTAGTTGGGGTTGTGCGATGTATCACAACAGTCACCAAGGGGCTGGCCATAAAACAAGGGGCTAGTAGCACGCTGCTTAAACAAAGTGTGTGATCCTTGGCAAATAATTTAATCTCACTGCGCATTGCCTGAAAAATGGTGAGTTCTCAAAGCCTGCCATCTTTTAGACATAACAATAACACTGTCAAAACAGGATAAAATCAGTGTGTGATTGATGAACGTCTTTGAGCGAGGTGTTGCAAGAGTTTTAGAATATAGTGTGCACAGCCAAAGGCCATGCCCACTGATCGTGGCCAAAGGCTATGGCTAGTGGTCTGTTAGTGTTTTAAAATGAACAGTGGGCACGGCTGAAGGCCATTGATGGTGGTCTGGTAGTGTTTTAAAATATACAGTGGGTATGGCCGAAGGACATGGCCAGTGGTGCGGGAAACAAACTATGGAATAACAAAACCCTTGAAATTCGAGGAAAAACCTTTAGTTGCAGGGACGTTAAGGTGAGAAATTAATGCAACAAAACCCCTGAAATTCAGCTAAAGCCACCTTTACTACACGCCCCCTGTTGTGCCGCCTATGACCACAATGGTGACATCCCTGATGACATCACTGGTGACATCACTAATTACATCACTGATGGAATCACTGGTGACATTACTGTTTAAATGATATATAACACCACTGGTTACATCTGTGATGGAATCAGACATAAAATAATTCATGACTTGGCAAATAAAAGCTTTGATTGACTAAATAAAAATGTAAGCCGTGGTTAGTGGTGTACAATATATAGTGGGCACGGCCGAAGGCCGCAGCCACTGCTCATGGCCGAATGAGTGGTCGATCAATGTTGTCAAATATACAGTGGGCATGGCCTAAGGCCATGGCTACGGGTCAGTTAGTGTTTGAAAATACACAGTGAGCATGGCCGAATGCCTTGGGCACTTGCCATGGCCAAGGGTCATGGCTACGGCCCCTTAATGTATTATAATATACAGGGGATGGCCGAAGGACGTGGCCACTGGCCATGGATGAACGCCATGGCTAGTGGCACCTTAATGTGGTTAAATATATAATGGTCATGGCCGAAGGTCATGGCTAGTGGCCCCTTAATGTGTTGCAATATAAAGTGGGTACGGCCAAAGGCCATAGACACTGTCCATAGCCAGTTAGTGTTGTAATCTAATGAAAGATTCCATCAGTGATCTTTAAGACCCACTTGGTGGCTACGCCCTTTGGCCGAGCCACTAAACATGCAGTGGCCACTATACGCTATTCACACCATTCTTAGTAACATTTTTATTTTTGATGAATTGTTCCCAAAATTTCCATTTGGGAGGGAGCTGGGGGCTTGACAATCCTTGCTTCAGAAAATGTAATCCAAATCCATCCAGCAAGTCGAAGGCTATTGGCCTCTCTTACGCTCTCTGCTGCAGAGCACCAATACTGATATAAACCAGTCAAGAAAACTAAGTCAACACTTTGTGCCCAAATTGTTACTTGTTTGGTCCAAATCTGACAAGCGGTTTTCATGTTACAACTGTTCAGAAACTGCACTTCTTCTCAGTGGGAAAATGAATAAGAGTAGGCTGAAAGCAGCGTTTATATGTTTTCTTAACGTTTTCATTTTCTAACACATCATTCAGAAAATGATCTGTTTAGTTGGGCTCCTGAAAAACTGTTTGGAAAATATCCATCCAAATCTATCCAGCAAGTCAAAAGTTGTTTGCAATAGAATGTTGGCAAAAAATGGCTGCTTTTTCAAATACTTGACGCAATAAGCCCAGCCTCCTGCCCCGCACCCAGAAATCGAGTCAATGCTTCATGCCCAAGTTGTTTCGTACCTGGTCCAATTCCGTCCAGCAGTTTTCGCAGTACGCTCGAGCACCAGTTGGACTTTTTCGTCTATTGGAAAATGAATGGGGACTATGCGTTTTTCTTTTTATCTCACAAACTTAATTTTTAACAGATCTTTCCCAAAACTTTGTTTGCAAAATTTCAGCCAAATCCCTCGTACGAGTCAAGTTATTAGCAATTCATTTTTCGGGTTTCCCTTGGTACTTGATACGCCACTATAGTTCTGCAACTTTTTTGCCCATAGTTGTTTATCCTCTTCTGGGGCACTTCCTTGTAATTCAATTATTTGTGCTATGGGCAGGGCATTGTATAAGACAGGTGGCTGGTCGGTGGCATGTGTCATGACAACATACTCCGCCCCATTTGATACTGAGAGATATGCTGCTAGTTGTCCACAGTGTCTGCTGCAGCGTTTCCAAGTGACACTTAGTCAGTGTTGTTTGTATGGGTAGCACATTTAACGACCGCCACTATAGAAAGGTGTGCAAATTAGCTTGTATAACAATGCGGCATGCTGTACTGGGGACCCATCTGTCCTCCTTTTCAATCGTGTAAGACCAGTGTGCACTGTTGTAGTGACGTATGCCGTGTGAAGACTGTAGTGCTCGGGGAAAAGGAAGTCTGAGAACCCGGGTAAGCTTCAGGAGAATCCCTGGTCGATCCCGACGGAGAAAGCCAAGTGGGGGCGAGGCAGTGACCCATCCCCTAAGGTGAAGGCATCAGACGTGCCCATGGTCGTGAAGGCCCTGATTCACCCGGTGAAGGCCTCGATTGGCCCTGGCGACGCCTGTGGAGGCTACCCTAGTGGAGACGACTTCCGGGCCTAGAGTTTCCCTGCCACCCCGGAGGGATTCATCTTTCCAGCGTATCGAGAAGACCCCTGTGGAACCCCGGGACGAAAAAGAGGGGGGGGCACAGTAGCCATAACGGACACAGACACCACCTCCGAGGATGAGCTGGCTGGCGTCAAAGCTATCCCGGACAAGAGGTTTGAGGAGGTCAAGACCTATGGGAAGGATCCCGACGAGGGGGACGTGAAGAGCAACAGTGGAGCCGACGAGGAGCGGCAGGCCGTGGAGGAAACGGAGGACCCCGCGCCTCAGCCGTTGCTCCCATTGCAACCGATGCTTACGCCACAGGACAATTCAGGAGCAATCTTGATGGCTTTGCAGACCCTGTGTACGGAGATAAGGACCGCGGCACCTGGACCGTCGGGGAGTCTACCGAACAAGCAGATGCGAATCCATCCTCCCCCTCTCTTCCATCCGTCACCTCTATCCCCTCCACCGAGGGATGAGACGGGAACAGAGACGGCGACGACGGGGATGAACGACGATGGTGGTGATGACGGGATGGATCTCCCATCACCCCCTGCCCGGGCCTCCCCTCCAGACGAAATTGGCTCCTTTCACGCCATGATCGCTAGGGCATCAGAGCTTTTCCAGCTATGCCCTGAAGAGCAGAAGGAAGGTTTCCTCTACCAACGACGGGAGGCCAAGAGGAAGACCGTCCTCTCAGTCCCGTTACTGGACGACATCTGGGACAAAGGACTGCCCCTGCTGAAGAACCCGTTCACGGCCCCTGCGAAGAGGGACCCAGACTCCGCTCCTATGTGCCTCGGGGCACAGCCATCCCCGGATTCGGTGGTCTCTGCAGCGGCCAAGAAGAAATCGGCGGGGGCGACGGCATCTACTTCCACTTCCCCACCTGACGGCGAGGGGAAGAAGCTGGATGCCATGGGACGGGTCATCTCGTCGGCAGCAACGACTATCAAGGCAGCCAACGGCCGCGCGATCGTGGCACGCTACGACAGGGAGCTGTGGTTCAAGATCGCTTACCTCCTGGACTTCCTCCCAGACAAGTGGGCACAAGCCCTTGAAATCCTGCAGGAAGGCGAGGTGGCGTCAGACCACGCCATCACGGTGGCCACGGACATCGCAGACACCGGCTTTCGACAGATGGGCAACAGTGTTTGCCTGCGCCGGCGTGGGTTGCTCAAAGCCACCGACTTCCGTCAGGACGTGCAGACCACGGTACTGGACATGCCCTTCGGCGGAAACAACCTATTTGGGAAATCGGACGAGTCGCTATAGGCCATCAAGGCGGACACCGAGGCGGCCCGTGCCCTAGGCGCTCTTCATCAACGACGGCCGTCCTTTCGGACCTCCGGAGGCAAATCCCAAGGCGCCTCCAAAGGATTCGGCGGCAGTTCAACATCGTACCGTCAAACTGCCCGTTCCTCGTCGCAGGAAGATTAGAGGCTGCAGCAAGACCGGTGGATACCGTCGTCGTCGCCAAGGAGCCCAGGGAGGCAAGGCCTCGGCGAAACAGGATTGAACCGGCTGTGACATCAGGCCCCCACCTAAGCACCCCGGTGGGAGGCCGGCTCACTAACTTTGCCGGCGTGTGGGAGTCCATCTCCACTGACCGTTTTGTGCTAGATGCCCTGGCCCACGGGCACACTCTGGAGTTTCAAAGAAAGTCCCCCCCTTTCCCTTCTGTGGCCAGGAAAGAACACCACGTTCCACAGCTGCTTCTGGAGGTGGACGCCATGCTGAGAAAGGGTGCAATAGAACTCGTCCCAAAGAGGCCCTGGGGTTCCGGAGTATACTCGCTGTACTTACTCGTCCAAAAGAAGACCGGCGGCTGGTGACCCATCCTGGACCTTTGGCGCCTCAACAAATACATCAAAGCCCAGAAGTTCCGGATGGTTACCCTTCAGCACATGCTGGGACAGCTGGAGGAAGGCGACTTCCTATCGTCGCTGGACTTGGAGGATGCTTACTTTCACATCCCCATACACAAAGGACATCAAAAGTTCCAACGTTTTGTGGTCCAAGGGCGACACTACCAGTTCAAGGCCCTGCCCTTTGGGTTGAAGTCGGCCCCGAGGATCTTTTCCAAGTGCTTGACACCGGTGGTGGCGCAAATGCGCCTGCAAGGGATCCACGTTTACCCCTACCTGGACAATTGGCTCATCTGAGCAAAGTCAAGAAAACTCGCCATCGACCACACAGCGAGGACCGTCCGCATGCTCACGGACTGGGATTCTCGATCAACTTTGCAAAGTCCCTTTTGGTACTGTCGCAGGACGCCTTGTTTC
The DNA here is from genome assembly GCF_040938575.1 of Ambystoma mexicanum. NCBI lineage: Eukaryota > Metazoa > Chordata > Amphibia > Caudata > Ambystomatidae > Ambystoma > Ambystoma mexicanum. Next base: position 1,101,252,579 of record NC_090927.1, read on the forward strand.
TGGGTGCCAGACTCGACACAGTGGCGCGGTTGGCTTCACCGTCAGAAGAGGGGACGAAGGCCATCCTAGGCAAGGTGCAACGGCTGTTGACCATGGAAGTGGCCAGGGTGAGGTCCATCAAGTCCCTGCTCGGCATGATGTCATCCTGCATCTACCTTGTGCGCCTGTGCAGGCTGCGAATGCGACCACTGCAGGAGTTCCTCAATGCCTGTTGGATACAAGTGGCAGGGAGCTTCGAAGACAAGATCTCAGTCAACGAGACTTTCCATCAGGCAATCCGGAGGTGGGGCAACTGCGCGCATCTCGCGGCAGGCATGTACTTCCAGACCCCAAGGCACCAGGAAACTGTGATGACGGATGCCTCCCTGGAGGGATGGGGAGTGCACACCGGAGATCTCCACGCAAGAGGCCTTTGGCTCCCAGAGTAGAGTCTGTACACATCAACGTCCTGGAGCTGCGGGCTGTGTTCTGGGCCCTCAGGTCTTTCCTTCCGTCCCTCAACGGCAAAGTGGTACGGATCTTCACCGGCAACACCACCACAATGTTCTACATCTGGAAGCAGGGGGCACCAGATCCCCTGCCCTATCCAAGTAAGTGCAGGACCTGTGGCACTGGGCCCTGGCCCAGGGAATGTTCCTGGTACCTTTGCATCTGGCAGGAGTGAAAAACACTGTCGCTGACTCACTCAGCAGGGAGCTGTGCTCTTGCCACGAGTGGGAACTTCGGCAGGATCAAGTTGATCTCCTATTCCGACGATGGGGCAGTCCCCAGATCGACCTGTTCGCGACAGTGGCGAACTCCAAGTTCCAGGTGTTCGCCAGCAGGTTTCCCCAGCCGGGGAGCATGGGTGATGCATTCTCCTTCCCCTGGGACGGCCTGTTCCTGTATGCGTTCCCATCGTTGCCGTTGCTTCTGCGACTCATCAGTCAACTCAGACGTTCCCGGTGCAGGATGATCCTCGTCGCACTTGCGAGGCAGAATATGGTTCCCGGACCTTCTGGACTTGTCAGCGTCCCCCCCCAGTCAAACTGCCGACAGACGCAGATCTCCTCGCCAGGGAAGGAGGCGCCATTCTACATCACGACCCGGGATCGCTGAACCTACAGGCCTGGCTCCTGCAGCACTAGAGTTCGGAGGCTACCATATCCCGGCGGACTGCAAAGAGTTGCTTGCAAAGGCAAGGGCGTCCTTGACTCTTAAGTGTTATGGACATAAGTGGAAGAGGTTCTGTCTGGTGCTGTGCACAGAAGATCAACCCTCTACAGATTACAGCCCCTCAAGTGCTGCCGTAATTGCTATCGCTGGCCAAGGCGGGTCTGGCACATGCCTCCATCAAGATCCATCTGGCGGCTATCTCCCGCTACACCAGAAATCCGCGGCGGTCGTCGCTGTGGTCTCACCGCCTGGTGAAGGAGTTCATGAAAGGACTGTTCTGCTCGTTCCCGCCAGCGAAGGCTCAGGCCCTGGCATGGGAGCTCAACGTGGTGCTGACCAGGCTCATGGGGCCCCCATTCGAGCCCTTGCATTCAGCACCACTGAAGTTCCTATCGTGGAAGACAGCGTTTATTGTGGCCATCACCTCCGGACGACGAGTGGGAGAGATCCAGGCCCTCTCCTGTAAACCTCCATACCTGACTTTCCACGAGGCAAGGGTAGTGCTCAGGACGCACTCCTCCTTCATGCCCAAGGTACCATCGGACTTCCATCTCAACGAGCACTTGGTGTTACATGTTTTGTTCCCGTCGCCTTCGTCGCCGGCTGAGAGGACTTTGCACTCTCTGGAAGTGACTAGAGCGCTGAAGTTCTACGTGGACCGCACAAAGAGTTTTCGGAAGACATCACAGCTGTTTGTGAACTTTGGCCCTGTGAACCAAGGGAAGGCCCTCTCAAGGGCTTCCATTTCCAGATGGCTCTCCGGCCGCATCATGCACTGTCACCAGTTGGCAAACCGACCGTTGCCCAGCCGTCCGAGAGCCCATTCAACCAGAGCGATCGCTGCTACTACGGTGTTCCTGTCTGGTGTGCCCCTGCTGGACATCTGCAGGGCTGCTACGTGGAGGTCGACTCACACTTTCACGAGATTCTACTGCGTCGACTGGGATTCCAGGGAGGAGTCCAGAGTCGGCCAGGCAGTGCTGCGCAACCTGTTTGCTTGAAGGTGAGCCTTAGTGAGGAGGTAAGAGATGCTTAATGTTGAGTGGTTGAAATGCTTAATGTTGAGCCTTGCCACCTCTCGTGGTTGTGCATGTGTGTACTGCTATGTATTCTTGAGCATGTGAATCCATGCCAGACCCCATGCTGGAGAAGGAACAAGTTACTTACCTGTAACTGTTGTTCTCCAGCATGGGTCTGGCATGGATTCACATGCAAACCCTCCCTCCAACCCCTCTGCGGCTCTTCTCTGGGTCCTACTGCCACTTTATGTGCTACCAAATCTGAAGATAGCTGCCTGAGGAGGGGCTTAGGTAGAGGGCAGTCATTGGCTGGGGGCAGTATGACACAGAGACCAGTGATTGGATACTAGTAGAAAGACAGTTCAGAAACGAAACTGAAACTGATTTTTCCTTTACCTATTCATGAGCATGTGAATCCATGCCAGACCCATGCTGGAGATCAACAGTTACAGGTAAGTAACTTGTTCCTTATTGTCAGTCTTTTGTGCTTCTTTGAGGCCCTGTAAGAGCCACCTTGTGTATGCTGCGTAATGAAGGATCCATGCCCTACAATAATTGCACAACCCTAAGAACATTTGCGTTTCCTTTACTGTCCTGGGCTGAGGGGTGGCGCGCAGAGAGGCAGCGTGCCTGGTATTATTCTTTTGTCTTTTGCTGATATTAACTGTTCTAGATACAGAACTTCTTGTAGGCAGTATTGTAGCTTTGCCTTGTCAACCTCATACCCTTTGCGAGCTAGGAGCTGTAAGATTGTAACAGAGTCTTGTCTGCAATGTTTGTTGCTCTGTGTCGCTGCACACCAGCAGGTCGTCCACATACTCGATGATCGTGCAGGAAACTTGGATGTTGCCTAAATCTGCATGTAGTATTCTGTTGAAAATGCTGGGGCTCTCACAGTACCCTTGAGGTAAAGTTTTGTGTTCAAACCTCATCCCCCATGTGTAAAAGCAGTGAGGTACTGCGAGTCTGGGTGCAATCGTATTGAGAAAAACAAGTTTTTGAGGTCATCCACTGTGAAATGTGTTGCCTCTTTGGGTATGCTACACAAAATGGTGGCAGGGTTAGGAACCACAGGAAACTCTTGCTGCACAACATCATTTGGGGGGCGCAAATCCTGAATCATTCTCCAATTGCCCCCTGTTGCCTTTTTTACAGGATATATAGCCGTGTTGCATGGGGAGGTAGATGGCACAATTATCCCTTGGTTGAGTAGGGCTCTGATGGTATGCTCAATTCCCTCTTCTGCCTCTCTGGAGAGTGGATACTGTTTTACCCGAGGTAGTACTGCTCCTAGTTTCAGTGTTGTGTACTTGGGTTGCTCCCTGTAGGAGCCCTACATCATTCGGGTTAGTAGTCCACAGTCTCTCTGGCACCTGCTCTTAAGTCTGCATCAACCAACTGAGGTGGGGCCACAGGGGTCATCGGGGACACTGCACCTTCCGATACTGCACCATTTTTTCCTTTGGGATGCAGATTGCAATCACTATTTCTGTCATCTTGCATGTACTCAAACAGTTCTGCGTCAGTCACTTCTTTCAGAGGTATCATTGGGTCATTACAAAGTTACTTTGTCATGATGCCTACCCCCAGGCATCCGGACCAAGCCCATCAGCCCCGGGAGCAGGCATCTAGACATTTAGTAAAACCTCAGCAGCCCCAGCTAGGGGCTATCTGGGTTCAGTCCTGGCGCCTTAGGCGCCAAGCTCATAGTAGGAATCAGTCCTGGCGCCTAAGGCGCCAGGCTCATAGTCATTACTTACCTCAGGCAGACCATGCTGCAAATGACTCCAATCCAACATGAAGCCTGAAAGGGACTATTTTTCTACAGGGACTATTTTTTACTATTACTGCCATCCAGCCAAACCTTCTTACCATCATCCCACAAACTTTCCACTGGAGGTGTTATTTTTGCCGCTTGTTGTGCTTCCTCCTCAAACTCACCCATGGTACTCCATGCATCTTCTCCCGGATTGCCACCTCAGCCTCTGTCAGACCTTACAGTCCCATACACTGTGCTGGCTACGCACCCATCCCTGTTCTCGTCTATATGCACATCCTTTATTGCCATGCTGTCCAATGTAAACAAAATGTCCCCCACTCTTCTTGACCTCTCCCCTTTGCTTCGCTCTGTGCTGTTTGCAGTTGCGCAAGCTCCGTTCATGCCAATTCTAGTGCCTCTTCTAATCCCCTCTGCCCTGCACACTCCTGAGGTTGAGCGGTGACTGTAATGGTGATATATGGGGTTGGAGGGACTGTGGCCTGAGTGTATACATAAGTTGGGTTAATGTACCCTGTTGCGGTTTGGGCTGTCCATGGATAATAACCCTTTGTACTCTGTGTCCCACCCCCCTCTGCTTGTTTGTCCCCTTCGTGAGTACTCTGTGTCACACCCTCATTGGAGTCCTCCACGTCCTCAATCATCTTCCATAAGTCTGATATTTCCTTTCTGTAGCTGTTTTACCCATGTTCTTCGCTGCTAGAAATGTAGTCATATGCTCCAGAATTCCCTTATTATGGGTTCCCCCGCATTGGCCATGAGCGGGGCATCTCCCCTTGTGTTTCTGAAACCCACTGCTTGCGATATTTCTCTGTCTTCTCCCGGTACAAGGGCAAGGCCTTGTAGATATATTCTAAGGAGGTCTTGCCTCCCATTGCAGCGATGTGTGCGCTCTAAAGCGTCCCTACGCTTCTAATTGCGCGCTGTGCACACTGCACATGTCACAACTAAAACATCTATTTGCTGCCCCCCCTCCCTGCCGCCCGCGTTATTTCCCTCCCCTTCATACGTACCCACTCTCATATTTCTTGTATTCAAAACAAGCCACTAGGTTAATAACGCCCCTCCTTGGGCCTCCACCTTACATAAAAAGTAGCAAAGCACTAAAAAAACAAGCTAAAATAACAACCACTACTATTTCAGAGTCCACTAATTATGCAGGGGTCCTATTTGTTTCTTTTTGCTCCATTACACAATATAAGTGGTACAAGCTTCTCCCCTCACTCGGTTAGGCTCCCAACACTCCAGTTTTTCTTTTCCTATTGTTCTCCTTAAAAAATAAATAATAATAAAAAGCAAAAAATTGCACTTGCACCATACAATCAACCTTGTTCTCCACTCAGTTACAACCCACACTCCCTCCCCATATACGCTTGCCCTATTTATTATCACTTGCAAGGGTATACTTGCATATGCGTGTTCACCCGAAGTCCTCAGTCGCAGGATTCAGCCAATGACCTGCACTCTCCCCGAAGCCGCACCCGCTCCAAAGAGCAGACAGGAATTCTGCAAAGACAGCTCCTTCACACCTCTGGGACTGTTTGCTGCAGGTGGGAGCTGCACCTTCGGAGAAGCGGCCTGGAAGCCTTCGTCAGTGCGGGGGTCACTGGGATCATGTCGGGGTCACCAAATGAAGGTACGCCCCTGCACGCCCACACCAGAAAAAATACAGATCTCTAGGGAAAAAGGCTCAAGACACACTTGCAGGATAACAAGTATTTATTTCTTACAAAATAGGAATGCATCCGCAAAGAAATGCTGCCACCAAACGTTCTGAGTTCCATAGGCACGTACAGCACATTATAACCTCAAAAGCCATCACTAATGACGTTGTGACATGTAGTATAATTCTACAATATGGATTGGAGGGACCCTATACGTGTAGGACCTGCTCCATATGAGATGCCAGGCTATTGGTCCGTCTTCATCTGTCCATCACCTTCCACGTGGGTTCGCCATCCGAAGTGAAGTTGGCCTAACACAAACAATGTTATTTTGTCATTGTAATGACCACCTGGAAGATACAGGGATGGGCTTGTGGAGAGAGCCGAGGTCACACTAACTCACATACTTCACTCGTTCTCAGATCAGCAACTGCCACGGACCTCCAACTTAGTTTTTGGCTATAATTTGTTGCCACCATGCACCTCGCTAAACACAAATCATGTGACCCAGTTGTGATGGTACGAGAGCCTTGCCTTCTGATCTTAGTGATTGATCGAGGGTTGTAAACGTTTTATGGTGGGTGGTCTGGGCTTGGATGGTCTTGTGGCATGCAGGTGTTTTAGGATAAAAGCATTCCAAAGCTGTATTTCTTGTGGGAGGTCATTGGGGGCAGGAGGGCCTTCCTATCTGTCCCGTGGGATGGTACTGCCAAGAGGCGCTTTGCTCCCTTCTCATGACCTTCCACATTTCATTCTTCACAGGGTGCAAGGGCCTGCAACTTCTTAGAACAATGGAGGATTTCTTAGACTGAGACCTTGCTGGGGTGGGGTGGTGTTGGGGCTCATGCAAGGGAACTACTACTAACGTACAAAATTGGCTCTCACATCTACCATATAGCTTGTAATGCATGCACTTAGGTGATTGGGCCCCCTCCTCTAATTGCACCCCCTCCACCTTGCTCCCTGATTGTGTTCTTAGTGCTTATTTCTCATTCGGTATCACCTGGGGGGACAGAGGGGGGGGGGGGAGAAGATCCTCTCTCCTTCCCAACAAAAGCAATGCACCGCTACATTCCCCTGACTATTCTAGTTAGGAAATCGTAATTTTTTTAAATAAGGTTTCACAAAACAATCAGTACCGCAAGCCAAATGCAGGTGTTATATGCTGACAGCCTAATCAGACGGAATTGGCATTTGAAAATAAGGAAAACTAATGTGGTGAAGAATGGCAAGCATACATTTTTTGAAAGAGCACAGGCAGACCTTTTGAAGGTTAGGTGACTCGCTCAAGTTACAAAATCATGCCGTGCCTAAAGCGGTCACTAAATGTAGGTCACATTTGGGGAAATTTAAGGGTTGTGTAACAAAGTGCAGTCGGAAATGTATGAAAACGTTATCAAAACCAATAGAAAACAACAAATGTCCTACCGTTCCACATTCCCACAGGTGTCCCGATAAAAATGGTACCTGACATATGTGGGTGCACTTACTTGGGCGCAAAGGGAAAAGGCTAAACCACTGGTAAACCAAATGGCCTGGGAAGACCACATTTTTACTGGTTTTGGTCTTGTGGACAACCCACAGATTTGGGCCTGGGGTGTTGCAGCCACCAAGCAAAACAGCGAACCCATGCATTTCTGAAAAGAAGACACCCGTGGGAGTCCGAAGAGGTCTGACTTGTGCAATTCGTTCTCTAATGTACCAGTCGTCCATATCGCACCCGAGGAGCAGGAGCTCCACACGGGAGGACTAGTCCCTGCAGGAGCAGAGGACATGCCGCAGGCAGCCCCCAGAAGCACACCGGGTGAATAAGGGTGAGCGTCTTCTCTGCTGCGAGATTGCACTCGCTAATAATGCTTAATGTGCCCTGCCAGTACACCGTCTAAATGCCCAAAACCTTACTGAATCCATCAGCTACGCGTGATCAGGAAGGAGAAAAAAGCATTTTCGGCATCATTTATCCATTATGGTACACGAGGCCTTAAATATTCCAAGATGGCCGACCGAGGCTCCTTATGATCCCACACTACCCAGCCTGCTTTCCCCAACCACTCCGGATTGGGTGAAGCAACCTACTTTGAGCCCATTGGTTGCCGGCAGGTGGAGCCGGCCCACCTCCAGCAAGGCCCATGAGTAACAAGGCCGTTGCCTGTTCTCAGCCTGTTCTTGCCGCTTCTGCCGTCTGCCAGACCCCCTGGCCCACATGCCCGCCATCTAGGGTAATTAAATGCCCTTCGAGGCTACCCCTCGCCACTGAGCCCGCAGCTACTGCTACCTCTTCCACAAGTACACTTGAACTCTTCTGTTGTCACTGACTATTGCCTCCGAGTACCTACACATTGCATAATATGGACCTACACTGGATATGTGCGCCATTTCACCTTTCATATGTAAATTGTCTTTTAGTTCTAACTCTGTTGCCTTACTGTACTGTAGGCTGACGCTTTACTCTGTGCCAAGACGCTAGACACCTCTAGCCGATCTTGCAGGAGAGAAACACGCGACTTAGAGCTAGGCTGCCACGACTTTATGACCTCAAAAACAAAAGGACTAGACCATCGGGCTTCACACCCATTCTAACTGCCACCGACCCCAACCCATTTGCCATAGCTGCTGAAAGGCGTCCAAAAACACAAATCTATTCTCTTCATAACCAGAAGAGACCCAACCACCCCAAACTAAGACCTATCCAAGAAAAAATCACAACTCCCATTCTTTCAGGAGCCCTTATCAATGCAAGGTGCCTCATAGCACATAACACGGAAATTGCCCACATACACGCTATGGATAACCTAGATCTTCTCGCTGTCTGAGACCTGGCTCCACGATGCCGCAGGTCCCGCACTTATGATCGCCATACCAGACAACTACAATATACTGAGAGTTGACCGGCCCAACTCCAGAGGAGGCGGCCTGGCCATCATTGCCAAAACCAAGTTAGCTGTAAGATTTACCCCACCTCCAGCAATTACATCTTGTGAACTTCTGTCAGCTAAACTACCCATCTCTAATAATAGTACACTAACTATTCTTCTAGTGTACAGACCACCAGGCCCACTAGGTAACTTTGAGGAAGACCTCTCTAGCCTCCTCACTAACAACATCAAAGATTCCACCCAGCTCCTATTACTAGGTGACTTCAACCTGGGATTCAATGATAATGAGGATAAACAGGCCCTTTCTATCCAATCAATCTTAGTCGATCATGGCCTTACCCAAAACTTCTTATCCCCCACTCATATAAAAGGACGCACATTCGACTGGATAGCCACCCGAAACTGTGCCACTACCATCTGTAATATTTCACCACAAACCTGGACCGACCAACACCTTATTTGTTTCTCATCCATCATAGATCCTCTTAAAACAGATACCCGCGAAATAGTACTACCCCTGCCAATCGGAAGCAAAAAAGAAATCCCTGCTGATTCCTACCAGCTCTCACTGCTAGCGCTATTCATTCTGACCCAAATACGCTAGTTGAGACAATCAACAACAGTATGTCCAAAGCCTTCGACACGATTGCCCCGATCAAACTACGTAAAAGTAAACGAGAATCTCACCTCAACTCATGGTTCACCCCTCACCTGAAAGAGTTACAAATCCAAAAACGTAAACTCCAAGCCATTTGGAGGCATACACCCTCAGCTGAGAATAAAACTCTACTTGCCAACCTTGCCAAAAAATATAAGAAAGAAATAATCCAAAACAAAAAAAAATGCCGTAGCCAATAAAATCACAACTCTACAATCTAAAATTGCAAAGAAGAAAGCCTCCTTGAGTTCCAGAGGAACACATACCACACCTATGACAGATACACCAAGAACAGACACACTAAGCAGCTGCAAACTATTCAGGTTCACCAATATATCCATATTGGAAACTGAAAAGGTTATATCATCCCTGAAACCATCGAACTGCCAAGGCGACAGCTGCCCGGCACAAGTTATTAAGGATGCAGCTAGAGATTTAGCACCCTTCATCTCTAAACTAATAAACGCCTCCTTTGGATCTAGTACTGTACCTACCAACCTTAAAGAATCTTGGGTACTGCCTCTCCTCAAAAAACAGAACCTCGACCCAGCTATCCCAACTAATTATAGGCCTATTACCACAGTTCCATTCCTCTTTAAAATCATTGACAGAGTAGCCTACCTCCAGATCCAAAACTATCTGGAGACAAACCAACTATTAGGATCACGCCAATCTGGATTCAGACCACAACACAGTACTGAAACGGCCTTAATTGACCTCAAGACACAAATCGACGAGTTGAAGGATAAAGGTAAAACAGCTATGCTCCTCCTCCTTCACTTATCGGCGACTTTTGACTTGGTGGACCTGCAGTGTTATATAATCATCTAGCGTCTGCCGCCTATTTCTCAGGTGAAGCTATAGCTTGGGTACAATCCTTCCTAGCCAACCGTACAATGAGTGTGTTCTCCCCCCTTGGCTTCAACGGACCCAATACAAATCACCTGTGGTGTCCCACATGGTTCATGTGTCTCCCCCACAATGTACAACATCTTCACTAAGCCTCTCTTCGACAAACTTGACAGACTCGGGGTAACCTATACTAATTACGCGGATGACACGCAAATCCTCATACCACTATCTGGCAACTTTGTCGAAGAAACAGCTTTAGTAAACAAGTTTTACCTCCTCATTCAGGCATGGATGGCCTCTCACGGCCTCTGCCTGAATGACGACAAAACAGAGATACTGATCCTGGGTTCCGACTCTAATCTAAAAAAACTTGGCCCCAGTTACTCTGCCTTTAATATAGATGGCAATATAATCAAGGTGGTAACTCGGGTAAAAACATTAGGTTTCTACCTCGATTCCACACGATCTCTTAAAAAACAAGTCAATTCCTTGGCTTCCTCCACAGCCTACACTTGCAAATTAATCAGGGCCTGCAGACCCTACCTTTCCAAAACTAACTGTATCACACTAGCCAACGCTTTAGTAATGTCTAAATTGGACTACTGCAATGCCCTATATGCAGGTGCCAACAAAACTGTCATAAACAAAATGCAAATACTGCAGAATAATGCTCTTAGAGCAGCCCTCGACATACCCCGCAGAGCGCATATATCTCATATCAGGAAAGACCATCATTGGTTAAAAATCAGTGACAGAATTCACCTCAAGACGCTATCTCTCACCCATAAAGGACTGAGCAATACTGCGCCCCCATACATCTCGGCCAGACTGACCAGAAAATTCTCTAGTCACCACACCAGAGCTTCTAACCATCTCTTACTAGAAATTCCTAGATTCAGACTAACAAAAGCGGGCGGAGCAAGCTTCTCTGTTAGAGCTGCCCGTGCCTGGAATGCACTCCCTACTGCTCTGAGAGTTGATCAACCATACTCTAGATTCAGATATAACGTGAAAAGTTGGCTCTGGACCAATGACACCATCAAACTGATCACTTGCACTAGTTCCTGGATCATTGCATGTAACTATCTTGATATTCCTGAGAAATTGTACTATAGACTATCCCACCACCTCCTGTGTGACGCGATGCACCCACACCTTTTATATTTTTACTGTAAATACTTGTAATGCAACCACTGTATGTATCCACTGTATGTAACCACGCTTAAGTATTCCTGTTACCGCTGCTCCCGGCTACCCCAGGGTTTCGAGCGGATTATCAAATAATAAACTAAACTAAACTATTACCCACAATGTCCGGCAAAGACCAAAACGTAGGAAAAAAACTTTATTTTCAGACATTTGCTGCAAGGAAACCACCGAAAGATGCCGGCAACAACACATCCCTCCCCAGATGGAATAGCTGTAACGCAGTGCAGCAAGAGCTGCTGGATGGCCGGGGGTGCCTGTCTCCAATGTGGGTTGACCGTCCACAAGTCCAGCCGTGGCCCCATGGATATCCGGCAGGGTCTTCATCGCTCACTGGAGGGAAACGCTGTAACGCGGCACAGCCAGAGTTTCAGGATGGCTGGGTGTGCTGCCAGCGGCGTTGGGTGCTTGTCTCCCATGTGGGTCGACCGTCCACAAGTCCAGCCGCGGTTCCAGGGAGCCCCGGCAGGGTCCCCATCACTCCCCAGAGGAAAAAGCTGTAATGAAGCCCAACTAGAGCTCCAGGACAGCCAGCAGTCATGGGGCGACCTGGCGGGATCCCTGTCACTCATCGGAGGGACAAGCTCTAACATGGCAGGGCCACAGCTCCAGGATGGCCAGGGGTGCAGACCCGTCCTCGGGTGCCTGTCTCCCATGTGGGTCGACTGCCCCCAAGCCCAGCGGCGGTCCCAGGGATCCCCGGCAGGGTCCCCATCCCTCACTGGAGGGAAAAGCTGTAACAGCCCGGCCAGAGGTCCAGGATGGTTGGTTTGATGTCCCCGGCCATGAGCGCCTGTCTCCCTTGTGGGTTGTCTATCCCCAAGCCCAGTGGCGGTCCACGGAGCCCCAGCAGGGTCCCCATCGCTCCCCGGAGGTAAAAGTTGTAAAGCGGCACACCCAGAGCTCCAGGACGGCCGGAGGTGCTGCCTCTGGCCTTGGGCGCCTGTCTCCCATGTGGGTCGACCATTCCCAAGCCCAGCGGCGGTCCCACTGAGCTCTGGCAGGGTCCCCATCCCTCTCCAGAGGAAAAAGCTGTAACGCAGCCCGGCCAGAGCGCTAGAAAGGCTGGGGTTTCTGCCCCTTGCCATGGGCATCTGCCTCGCACATGTGTCTACCGCCCCCAAGGCCAGCAGCGGTCATGGGACGAACCAGCGGGATGCCTGTCCCTCCCAGGAGGGAAAAGTTATAAAGCGACCCGGCCGGTGCTCTAAGTGGGCCAGGGGTGCTGCCTCTGGACTTGGGCCTCTGCCTCCTGTTAGCATTTTCATTTTAGTGCTTAATTCCTCCCACCTTAGAGACCCCCAGCTCTTTTGCTGGACTTCAGGACTTTTTAATTTTAACCCTGGAGTGAGTGAGCCCTTTTTCTTACTCTCTCATGTGTTTTGAGCTGATCTTGATTTTGTGTTTTCTTTATTTTTGGGGTCTGACAGACTCATAGGCATCTACTTGTTGTATGGTGACACAGCACCTTCAGTGCAGTGTCACAGAGAAATCCTTTAGATTTCTCAAGGTTTAAATACCTTTTCTTGTAAGAACTACTGTTCCCAAGAATAGTAAAGTGAAATTGACTTTACTGACCTTTTCTCTGTGTAGGTCGAGCCCACCACATCTTATGTGGAGTGCTGGGGGGGGTTACATAGTAGCCCCTTTTCCTACCTACTCATGTAACCTTTTTTATGGTACCCTCACTACTTTAAATGGCTGGTGGCAGTGGTTTCATTTTCCTACCATTGTTATTTTCTACCGCAGGCTGAATCCTCAGCTGCAGTATAGCACCCATCGGTGACACTTTTGTCAAAAAGGTCCCTGGTTTATTCACTATTTTCTGTTAGTGAGGTCTTTCTTGGGTTTTACTCTGCACTCCAAACCAGGTTTGAGCCCTTTGTTAATTTTGCCTTTGGCGGGCTTCAGTACTGAAACCCGCCTCTGCTTCCAATGTGTCTGGAAGGGCAGGAAGTGAGGGAGGTTTCCGAAAACCCCCCTGTCAGTTGTCCTGTGCATGAATGGGAGAAACCTGCTTAAAAGGTGAGGGTTTTGGGACTGATGACGGAGTCGACCACTGGGAAGAACTACCCAACGAAGAAATAGTGAACGAAGCTTGTTGCATTCTCCTGGACTGTTGAACTGCCCAGTGAAGCCCTGCTGCTGTGCTGAAACTCCTTTTTCTGATCGACGAGAGACGCTCCGGAAGGGACAACTTTTTCCCTCCGGTCAGTGGGACCAACTAACCCCGAGACAAACTCCACTGGAACGCCTTCCCTAACTAGCTGTACTACTTTGCTGCTGCAGGAACCCAGTGCAAGGGGTCGAGAAATTTGTAGTCGAGTGCAACATCTATGATCTGGCCAGAAGCTCGAGGAGTCTCCCCAGGACCCTCCAGAAGCAGGACAACCAGAGGTAGAGTCCCCTCACCAGAGTGCAGGACTCAAGGACTCAAGGAGTGAAGGAAGCTGAACCGGTATCCAAGATCTGCAGTGGCGCTATTTACCGCGCGCTTAAACCGCAAAGTGCTGCTGATCCGAAAAGAGCCCGTAGCTGCCGCCAACCTCCGAATTGCTGTCGCAGAAGCCCCCAGACGTCCTCCCTCTTGTTCCCACGACTGAGGTCCAGGAACACTGGATCTGCATCGCTGAAACCAGACTGAAGCCAGCTAGACCCTCTTCTTCTAACCAAAGGTACTGTTCTGACTTGGGTACTTGCATCAGTGTCTGTAGCTTTCTCTTCTCAGTTGAGACCTGCAGTAGCTGCTTTTCTAGAGTTGATTTCCCCTCTACCCTTCACAAGTGTAACAGGTGTAACAGCTTGACCCTACAGAGATTTTTCTTCAACAAACTCTCTAACTTTGTGCAAGACTTTTACTATCTAAGAAGTATCTCAGCTCCATAGACATTTCTCCAATTGACTTTTGGCTGTCCTGGCTCCCTGCAGACTCTTCTATTCCATTTTAGTTTGATTCTTACTGTCCCTCTTAGGTGATACTTTGGTTTTAAACTAATATTGCTGGGAAAGGTTTTTATCTTGACTTCATTGGAAGATTTAAAGTGCTCACATGCTCTGAGAACCTGTTTAACCTTTTTCCTTTCTCTAACCTTTCCTTTCTACAAACCTCAGAATTTACAAGGCGTACTAGTGATATATAAGTGCCATTACTGTCCTAGTTAGTGAAGTCAACTCAGGGTGTAGGAATTGTGTAAGAAGCATCTCTAAAGAGTATCTACTAGCTTTGTGATAATTCTGAACACGTATTTTAAAGTCTATTTGATTGCTACATATATTGCTTATTTAAAAACTACCGTTAAATGATCATTTTAACTAAAAACCTTGTGTAAGTGTTATTTGGATACTTGTATTTGTGGATTTCATTGTTACAGCTCTGCAGCTCAATTTTACCCCTCTTGAGATGAGCCTGGCTGCTCAGTCACACTAACAACTTGTATAGTACAGGCCTTTACCAATTGGTGGGTTACCTAATACCAACAGGACAAGGGTTGTGTAGTCCCCCACAGGGTTACTACATCAATTCTTGCCTTACACCTCCCATGTGCGTCGACGGCCCACAAGCCCAGAGGCTGTCCTTTGGAAGCGCCGGCAAGGTTCATGTCCTTCCCCGGAGGGAATAGCTGTAACACGGCCCGGCCAGAGCTCTAGGACGGCCGGGGTTGCTGTCCCCAGCCTTGGGTGTCTTACCTTGCATGTGTGTCAACGAGGTTAGCTGCGGGTATGGGGTGCCCTGGCAGGTACCCTGTCACTCCCTAGAGGGAAAAGCTATAATGCGGTACGGCCACAGCTCCTCGGCGGTTGCAGGTGCTGCCCCTGGCCTTAGGGGCCTGTCTCCCATGTAGTTCAACTGTCCCCAAGCCCAGCACCGGTCCCAGGGAGCCCCGGTGGGGTCCCTATCCCTACCAGGATGGAACAGTTTTAAAGTGGCATGGCCAGACCTCCAGGATGGCCAACGGTGCTTCCCCTGGTCTTGGGTGCCTCCTGTCTCCCATGTGAGTCACCCATCCCCAAGCCCAACGGCGGCCCTGGGGATCCCTGGCAGGGTTCCCATCCCTCCCCGGAGGAAAAAGCTGTAACGCAGCACGGCTAGAGCTCCAGAACTGGGGGTGCTGCCCCCGGCCTTGTGCACCTGTGTCCCATGTGGGTCAACCTTCCCCAAACCTAGCGTGGGACCCAGGGAGCCCCAACAGGGTCACACATGTTTCCCTGAAAGGAAAAGCTCTAACGTGGCACAGGCAGCTGTGAGTGCCCTCCACCATCTAAATCCTTTCCCTTGTGGACTAGTGCTCCTTTCTGCTTACCAGGGGTGGCAAAATAGGGCCAGAGCCTCAAATGTGCCTCCCCCATGGAAGCAGAAAGGTTCTGCCCCTCCATTGGGGGGGGGGTTTGGGTTCTGTGAGGGAGAGGGCCAGCCCTCTAATGCTCCCAAGTTTGCCACTCTAAATGAAGTGTAATGTTTTTTTGCTTTCCTTGGGGGGAAAATCGGTGCAAAACAGCACCAATTTGCCCCCAAAGAAGGCAAAACAGTATGCCATCTTGTTGGCAGTTTTGGGGGTGGATGCTGTTTGGCACAGGGAGGGTGCCCTTACTCCAAACATCATTTCCCTGGTGGTCTAGTGGTGTGTGAAATGTTAGTTTGCCTTTCTTGGGGGAAAATTGGTGCAAAACGTCACCAGTTCACCCCAAGGATGCATAACAACAGTTTGCCATCTTGGTGCAATTTGTGGGGTCGGGGGTGCGGGGCTGTTTGGCATGCGAGGGGCCACCCACCCCCAAAATCAATTCCATGGTGGTCCAGTGGGGATTGCTGGTCGAGGATCGAATGATCCTCGACCAGCAATTTGCTTGTGTGAGGGCTTGTTGGAAAGGGGAGAATCTACCCTTTCCAACGAGCCCTCATGTAGCCGAATCGGGCAAATAATACCTTTGCAGGACCTACATACCTCTCTGCTAAATTTTACATGCTGAAGCCTTTCCGCTTCAGCATGTGAATTTCATTTTCCTCATGACTGCCGACGTCATCACAGTAACCCCCCGAAACGCAGGCACGGAAGGGGGAAGTCCTCCCCTTCACAGCCCGGGAGTCAGCGAGAGCAGTGCACCAGCAAGTGTGCCGATTCCCCATCACCCCCCAAGAGGTGAGTAGTGCAGAGGATGAGCTTGTCCTCCGCACTAAAGGGGTTAAACAACAGAGAGGAGTATTGATATCAACTTGTCTGAAAGCTGCAAACTACAGGTACATACATTTGAAAGCAGAATTAACTGTCATTTGGGAATTAAAACTAGAAAGTGTTAGGGAGAATTCTCTTATAAGGCTAATTTCCCAAACCTAGTGAGTCCCCCAGCAGCTTTGCTGGATTTCTGGGGTTTGTTTTTTTCTCCTGCTAAGAGTGAGACTCTTTTACTCCCACTCTTAGACTTGATTTGAGGTATGTCTTTGACTTGTTATGTGCTTATGGGCTGTGGGGTTTCTTTCTACTCCATAGGGTATCATCTGTTTTTCTGTATGTGTGGTACACAGCACCCTCAGTGCAGTACCACAGGGGTGTCACAGTGACCCCCAAACATAGATTCCATACCCTGGGACTGACTACTGTCTCACAGGGCATGTAAAGTCACCGTTGGCTTTACTAGTCCAAAATTGTGAACAGAACCAGTACAAACCATCATATTGTAGAAGTACTGGTAAGGGGTAATTCGATTTCCCCTGGTTCTGTTTTCGAGTGGGCACTGTCCCATCCCCCCTCGTCGAGTTTCTGGCTGGTGGCAGTGGTTACCACGCGAAATATTCCACCGGAATATTCTCTATGGGATTTTCCCATTGATTTTAAACGCACCACTTTTTGGTGTAATGTTAAAGATACCGCCGGTTTATTTATTTAATATTAAATCATCGGTTGGGTCTTTTTGCCAGAACTCGATTCTAAAATGGCATTTGTGTCCGTCTCTGTAACTTTGACCAAGGTCGAGCCCTTTGTTCCACTATTTTGGCGGGCTTCTCCACAGAAGCCCTCCAAATGGTGCCACTCTGTCTGGGTTCCACAGGGAGGGTGGAATTGGCACCCTGGACTGTGTTGCCTTAGCAACCCAAGTTGCACTCTACTCTGATTGGCCCAGTGGTGAGCAGCCTGGCTCACCACTTAGCATGTGTGATTGACAGCTAGGCTGATGAATGGGGGTTTTTCTGCATAAAAGCAGGGCCTTTGGGACTGGAACTTCAGAAGTCGCCACAGGACCTAAGAATCCGAAGAGGGAAGAAGCTGAGCCACCTGCAACCCTCGACACCACTGGTGAAGCCCTGCTGCAACAAACTCGCCACTTTTCCAACGACAAGAGAAGATCTTCTGCTGGAGAGTCGTCTCCCTTTGAGCTGGTAGGACCAACCAGTTTGCCGTTTTTCACTTCCAAAGATGTCAGTTGGTCGAATCGCCTGTGCCAAGCACCCCAGCGGCTGGATAGCTAAACTCACCACTTTTGACCGCGAATAAAAGGACTGCACCTTTTAATCGGGAACTCCGTGGCTGGTTTCATCCCTGTGCAGTGCAACGACTCCACTTTTCCTCCTCGACGAGATCTTCTCTTCCCCTGGTCGGAACCACGAACTTCAACCACTGCCAGGAACAACTGCCCCCGCTGGAGCTTCCTTTCTCTTTAAGGTACTGTGCCCTGCCTGGCCTCCCTTTCTACCGATTGCTAAAGGTGACCCTTAAATCCTTGGGTTCTAATCCCCAACCTCTTTTGAACACTGCAAAGACTTTCAGTGCACTTTAAACCGTGTGATCCTGGGCACATTTCGCTTTGCTCCATTTAAAGTGGGCCTGGCCTATGAACTTTGGCTCTACAGTATAACCTGCCTTTCTCCCCTTGCTCTGACCGCTTAAAAGTGTTGGGAACTGCTTTATATTATGCTCTGCCTTTTCTCTCCCTTTTTAACCTAAACTATTGGAGTGCCATCTAGGTTAAGCGCTCACTTCTGTCTTAACAAATAGTTGTGCTTTAACCCTGACTTGTCTGATAGTTAACAAGGGAGGTGTGTATACTTATACTTATACTTTTCATTGAGAGTGCTAGTGTATTACCTAAAGTGTTTTTTAAATAAATAATGATATACTTCTTATACAAAGCTCTGGTCAGTGTTTGTTTCCTCTACTGTGCTTTGGCCCTATTGTGTATACTCTGCATACTGCCCTACTCTTCTTGAGAGAAGTCCGACTGCTCAGCCACAGCTACCAGGTAACTCTGGGTGGTGCGGACTGCTACCAATTGGGTTTACTGCTTACTCCTGTAGTCTTAATCTTTTTGCAGTGTTCCCCAAGAGAACGACACAGGATTCTGCCTAACAGAAAGACCTGAATACTTTTCTTTGGAAACAAAACTAAGTCTTGGGGAAGGGGAACCTTTGAGTTTTGAGACATTTGCTGACTTGAAGAGAGTCTCAAGGTTCTCTTGTGTTTAAACTATGATGTTTAGAACTTGGGGAAAGGAACCCCGTGTATTGGTTAAAACGATATCACCTTCAATCCAAGGAAGGCCATTTTTAGACTTTTTGTGGAACTGTTTTACACTTCGGGTAGGGAGCTGAAAGGAAGTTGCCAGCTGAAAGAGGCTCAGAACTTTGTGTTGAACACTGTTTCTTTTTGGTTGCTGACATCGAATGCACAGTGTACAGATTTAGTTTTGAGGGCAAGTATAGATTTTGGACACAGACAGATTCTTAATTTTAACTCTGACTTTCCTTAGTTTCATTTAGTAGGGGAAATCTCACCTTAGCATAGGGCAAGTTAGGGGCCTTTTTCCATCCTGGCATTTAAATCAAGTGATTTTAGGTAGAATTCTGAATCTGTCTGTCTTGCTTTATGATGCCTTCACACCCCCCTAATCCTGGCTGCCCAGTGCTCCATCACCAATGCATACAATAGAGCGACAGCAGACACCCCTGTCTGGTGCGCCTCTGCAGGGCAAAAGACAGCTCTGCCCCATTTACCACAACCCTTTCCGAGGGGGGCATGAATACAGCACTGCTAACCATCCCAACTATTTATTTCTCATCCCTGATTTTTGCTGTACAGCCCTAAGAAATTACCAATCCACCTTGTCAAATGCCTTTTCGGCATCTAGGGACAGGGCCAAGGCACCTTCCAAACCGACTTCCTGTGATGCTAATGGGTTTTCCGCGGATTTTTGGATCCCTGCCTATTCTGCACTAAACCTGCCTGGTCCGGGTGGACAAGTTTAGGAAGTACAGCGTTTAGTCTAGACTGAATGACTCTATTAAAAATCTTTAGGTCCATATTTAATAACGAGATGGGCCTCTAAAATGAACATTGGGACTGATCCTTCCCTTCCTTTAGGATTACTGTAATGGGGGCCCTAAGAAACGAGGGGGGGATGCCCCTCACTCAGGATATCATTGAAAACCGCTGCTAGACCGGGGAGAAAAGGTCCACGTACAACTTGTAAAAGGTCGAGGTGAAGCAATCGTCGTCCGCAGCCTTCCCGGGTGTCATATGTAGGATGGCTTTCTTAACCTCCCCCACCGAGATATCAGCTTCTAGGTTATCCCGATCAGCCTAGTCCAAATTAGGAGGCATCAGATCCAATCTCATCCTCCGGTGCTTGGTCTCCCCGACTATACAGGACTTCATAAAATTCGACAAAGCAACCAAGAATTCCTTTAGACGCCTTCATGCAACCCTCCTGTGATGAATCCAATGGAGTCATCACTGATCTCCCGGCAGTAATCTCCTCCCATGTGGCCAGGGGACGGCAGTCACTTCCTGTCCCTGGGGGCGGCTATATGAGGGGGGATTACATGGGAGGAGACAGCCTCCGTAGAGATGTCATGGCTTCATTGGAAGACACATGGTATCCCCATTTGCCCGTGAAGATGACCCCTTAATACCTAATGCCCTCATGACCTATGCCATACATCTACACCCCCCCACCCCTTGTTAGGGAAACTAGAGAAACCCTTCCCCATGATTCTATAGCCCATACTTATAACCCTGGTCTAAAATGTGGAAGCTCCAAGACCCCCCTTTTCAGTTCTAATTATTCAACATATAGAACTAACTTATTAAAAACTGTTCAAAGTGATTTTCCATGTAATCTATATCCCCAGACAACAATGGACTCCTTTCCCCACAATCACCCAAATACTGCGATGAGGAGGAGGGAAAGAATAATGCAAAACGAAAGGAGCCTCAAGCTCAATGAGCGTTCTAGTTGTTTTCAAAGTGCACCTGTATGCGGGAGATTTAAAGACCAGAGACCAAGTCATAGAGGCTGCTGCTGCTCTCAGGAAGAAAACATCTTGTTCAACCGCATAGCTTGTGAAGCTTGGAAGAACGAACCAGTGTGGTGGACCGCAGCGGCTCACCAACCGGGGAGAAGATAAACACTGCAAGGACGGGTCATACCACAGTCTCGCCAGGAGTGATTAAAGAACTCCTGCACGTGGGGTAACCACAAAAAGCAGCGTTCTACCTACAGGTCCTGGACGCACAGAGCTGTGCTGAGGCGAGGCTGTGGGAGACCGTGTAGTGAAGCTAAAGCAGTCTGGCGAGGAGAGCAGGCGGGAAACAGCTGCCGCTTGAGCGCAAGCAGGGCCGGCAAGGCCAAAGAGACGGTGAGTCGACCCAAGCACAGTGGGGACTCTGTGGAGTTTCGGCAACTGCACCAAATACGAACTATCATAATTAAAGACACAGAAGGGGAGAAAGTAAAGAGACTGATAGAGAAACAAGAAAGCATATTGTGAATAAGTCCCCTAACAAGATATGATTGTATGGAATACAAATATGTGAAGAATTCAAATCGAATGATGTATCAAGGAGATATACCATACCAAGAAGGGTATGCACAACTGTGGAAGTAAAAAAGGAACAAGTGAACGAGAAGTCAGGGATTATAACACGCAGTTGCAAGTCTACAAGAAATAATTTCAATGTTGTATGAATACAAGGAGAGTATACCAGGCAAATGCAATTGAATGAAGTCCTGGCACAGGAGTATACCAGGCATTACTTACAATAAGTCATAAGTAAGAAGAAATGTGGTTTACCAGACAAAATAATAAGTGGAACTACAAGGCTAAGCAGCTTTGTAAAGGACACTACTGGTATGGGTCAAGAAAGACACAAAGAACTGTTAGACAAGGAATCATTTGGATTAAGGAGAATTCCAAGGGAAGGGGATCCACCCTTGGAGAACTTTTTGATGGTGTTGTTTATTAATCCTTTACAAACTCTTTTTAAATCAGCTAAGGTTAAAGAATTTTATTTTGTTCATAGTGTGAGGGTCAGAATAGAACTTTTTCGACACAAGGACGGTACTGATTCTGACAGTGTGAGACAGACAGATCCTTCGTTTTTGGTTTTAGGGAGGGAAAATCCTCTTACAGAAGAGTCAAGAGAGGCCTTTGCAAACCCTTTTTGTTTAGTCTTTAAGTAAAAACATGACCAACATGTGCCTGAGTTTCATTGCTGACTCTTCACACTCTTACTAACAATTTGGTCAACCAGCCTTTCCTTCTTCATGGGACGCATCCTGTTGGCCAGCATGGTGCCAACCCTGTCCTCCTCTCGTAATATCTCTGTTTAGTGAATGCCAAGGCTCTGTGAACTTCCCAGTGAGAGAGATTGTAATTCCGGTTTCTTTTCCTGAATGGAGAGTGAAATTTCACCAGTATCCCCTACCACCCGTGGCAACCGCACCCTGTGATCCCCAATTTCCTTTTTTATCCATACTCCAGTAGATTCCTCTCCCTTTTTATTTTTTTGCAACTCCTTCGAAGTAATGCGGCCTCTAAAGGTGGATTTAGCAGCTTGCCACACATGCTTCCAATGCTCCATCCCTGTATCATTCACTGCAAAGAAACATTCTATCTCCCGTTCCATGTAGTCTCTAAACACCATGTCACTAAACAGGGAAACGTAACATGGTCAGCTAGAACGGGCCGCATGCCCCCCTTCCAAGGAAAGTGTCGTAAGTACCATGTCATGGTCCGAACAAGCCACAGTTTCCACGAGGACAAACTGCACTGATCGTTGGCACTCCCCAGAGAGCAAGAGCAAGTCAATTCTGGTATAGGAGTCGTGCAGGGCTGAGTAAAATGTATACCCCCGCAGGTTCCTCATGCCTACTCCTCAAGACATCCACCAAGCCATAGTCTTCAATAAGGTTTGAGAAAGCCACATTCTCCACACTGGCACCCTCTGAACCTCACTCTTTCCTGTCTTCGAATCAAGGGTCTAATCTCGAATCACATTGAAATCACCTTCTAATAATGTAATAGCTCCAGACCAAAGCCCCACAACTCTATCACTTATTCAAAAGAAGGCACCTGCCCACTATTAGGGACGTAGAGAGTAACCAGGGTAGTACGGTGCACTCCCAGGGTGCCCTTAACCATGAGCAATCTGCCCTCCATCTCTTGTTTAGTCTGGATGTCACTGAGCCCAACAATACCTAGAAGAATACCAACCCCTCTTTTTCTGCATCCCTTCAGAGTCCCAGAAGGATTGATCCACAGCCTTGCCAAGCAATCGTGATTCCTCCCCTTTTAAAATGTGTCTCCTGTACAAACATCGCAGAGTGTCTTTGTTTCTTGAATTCTCAAAGGAGTAGGGACCATTTGTGCAGATAATTCAATCCCTTTACATTCAACGTTGCAACTCTAAAATCATCCAAAGATCGTAACTTATGGTTATAGAGAGAAGTGTGTTCACGTTAACACTGCAGGCTTTGCAGTAGCTTATATGCCACACAAGCTATTTTGTTGTTTCGGAGTCTGCTTGTACGTGTGATAATTGCTTGTGAATGTTCCGACTGCTACCACTTTAAAACAAAATTGTTTGATTTTGACTTGCCGTCCTCCATGCTGAAATGCAAGTTTCTAGGAACTTGCTTTTGAAGCAGCGCTCAGATTTGAAAATCCTGTGTCAGACACTGAATGCCGGGTGGGCTGGAAAACTACACTTCCCAGAACCCCCAGCATTGCACTAATTGGGTGACTAGGCACAACAACGCTGGCACACATGAGACAAGCCCGGTCTTCGACGGTTTGCGCTGAGCCGCGATGGCAGGGCGCCAGTCTCCTAACAGGTACTGAGGCAGTTCATTACTCGGTAAGCACTTTGCCGCTCCGTGTGCATATGTAATACTGGGGAGGACTGGACCCTTACCCCGGTAGGCTTTCAAGACCTCCTGGAACTCACTTGTTTAAATACTTCCACTTCTTCCTAGCCATGGGATACCATGACAGTATAAACCTCCTACTCGCCGCTCTAAAAACAAGGCAATTGGCACTAGTTGACAAATACCTGCGCATGAAACTCGACTTCCAGATCACTGCGCCACCAGAACAAAATCAGGCGGATCCTGTCGCACATGC
Organism: Ambystoma mexicanum; assembly: GCF_040938575.1. NCBI lineage: Eukaryota > Metazoa > Chordata > Amphibia > Caudata > Ambystomatidae > Ambystoma > Ambystoma mexicanum. Next base: position 1,101,276,180 of record NC_090927.1, read on the forward strand.
CAGTGAAGTTTCTTCACTGGCTACATGAGCAGTAGGAACGCTTACAACTATGGACATACACCCTCCTGCCACTGAGGCTTCATGTAAAGATACCCTTTTCAGCCCTCACGAGCTTCAGAATGTTCCTCTATTGGTTACACCTGTACTAGTAAATAACAAACGTAACACTGACGAGACACACACCACTTGTATCAGAGTCCAAGTTATTGGAAAAAACAATTATTTCTCCAATATCACTCCAAAATAATCTATCCTCAACCATGTAACTGAAATGTGCCTTGCTAAACACACGTTCCCTCAGTAGGCATGCCATTAACATACAGAACTACATCCTCGAGTTAGATTTAGATGTGATGTGCATCACAGAGACCTGGGCTACGGATGCAAGTGGTCCTATAATTGCACTAGCTATCCCAGAACGTTATGATATCAGCCAGAACCGAGCACTTGACCTTGGGGGCGGGGTGGCCACTATTGCAAAGAAACATCTAGGGTTATTTCAAACACCCTGTGCTTCCTCCAATGGTGAAATCCTTCATGTTAAAATGACTGCCACTGCTCATACCTGCATTAACTTTGTGGTAGTCTATCGCCCCATCAACTGTTACACCAAACTTCAATGAGGAGCTCATTCACATACTAAAAGAATCAGATGGGCCTAACTGTTCTATCGAGCTAACTGGAGACTTCAACCGGTGGTATAACAACAACACTGATAAAGAAGCTGCAATATTAGAAGCCGCCTTAAACAATATTGACTATTATGTCACCCACCCATGATAAAGGTAATATTTTAGACTGGGTGTGGCCAGGAATCTGGCCGTACAGATTGCTAGTTCCACACCTTGTATTTGGTCAGACCCCCACTGCATAGTCTTCCAAATCTACCTACAAATTCCTTGCATCAAAAATCTCCCCAGCTAAACCAAAAAGAAATCGTAATTTTAAAAGTCTCACCGCCAGTGACCTGCTGGAATGCCTAGCCATATTATGGTTTTGAACGCAGAGTGAGACCCTCCCAAAGTCCTTGGAAATGCCTTCAACACACAATATAGGCTCCATGTTGGATAGAGTGGCTCCCAGGAAAAACAAATTGGTCAGAGACAACACCACCCACCAAAAATGGCATACACAGGAACTCACAATAATGAAGAAGAAAAAAGAAGCGCAGAAAGGAAATGGCTTAAAAACCCTTGAGATATAAACAAATCAATTTGGAGAGACCTAGAGAAAATATATAAAGCTGCAATCTGTGATGCAAAAAGAAACTTTTTCAACTGATTGAGGATGCAAATAACCATCCAAGGAAGCTTTTTGAAATCATTAAAATCTTAGCAATATCAGATACTTCAAGTACATCTTTCTGTCCATCCAACAGGACTGTCTCAAAACACAACAGGCTTTTGAAGCCAAGCTAGATGGGGCAAGTTCCAAGATCAGATACGAACTGGGTAAAAACTTGATCAACACACCTGTGGTCACTAACACTGCACCAACAGAGAGACATGTAGAATTCTCCTTCTCTCCTATTACTTCTTCTGACATGATGAATACTCTGTCTACACAATAACGTACAAAAATGATCCGGGCTTCTCGAATGGACGAAAAACTCTTGTGACTCAAGGAAGTTTAGTAAAATTCTTTACTCATGGCGATTTTTGGAAGAATTTAAAATTAGTTGCCTATTACACAATAATCCTAGTTACACAGGACAAAACAAAACATTATTTCTGATGCTTGTTAATCTGCTTAGAATCACATGCTGTGCGTATGGTCCGACATCCAGTGGTAACCGCAGAGTATTGCATCTTGTCTTTCGGGTACCGAAAGGGCACGTCGGAATAGGCGTGTCTGTAACACTATCCCTATCGTGACGTGTAGTGTACCCAAAATCCCTCACGCGCTGAGGTCCCTCATTTGTTTTTTTCCACCCAGATAACTGGTCGCCTTATTGCAGAGCTCTTTTATAAGAGACTTTGTTATACCTTGTTTATCGACTTTGTCGATTATCCCCTGATAGTAACTTCAATGGTGCTTCTTGTGCTACGCCGAAGACAACGGGGGACTTTCCACGCCGAAGACTGCGGTGGACTTCAACGCCTAAACTCCGACGGCAGAGCCGTCCACGTGGCCGGGCCCTCTGGCCGGCATGCACAGTAGGGATAGTGGGGTTTGGGGTGGTCATATCCTTTCAGCTATTTCTCTCCTCTTTGCCCTCTAGGTCTGGTTATCGCCTTTATCACCTTTCGCTATGGAAAGGACACCATTTAGGTTTTGCCCCTCTTGTGCAGTAATTGTCTACCCCTTGTAGACTCCTTCTACCTATAACGCTTAAGGAGCGCCGTGTTAAGCGGTTGGCCGCCGATGGCATGTCGCTGGCTGGATCTTCATCCCCCTACCGCCGCACCCGCCGAATGTGACAGGGGTACTAGTGATGACCAGGCATCTGTGTCGGATGTCATAGACCTCACGACAGACACCTCTGGGTCCGCCACGCCCATCCCCGACCCCGCTAGGCCTGACGCGAGTCACGCTATGGGGAAAACACCCGGCGACAAGGGCGTACAAGATCGCCACACTAAACGCACAACCCTGATCCCGGTTTCAACGGTACCGCCGAAACGGGCGAAAGCGCCAACAGAACCGCCAAAAGTTTTGACAATCATCTGATCTTCAAGGTCAACAGCCTTCCCCGCATCTGCAGCAGCGTCTTGCGACTGGGCCTCCAAAAAATAAGGGCGCTACCTCCAAAACACATCCGGCCGTCGAAACGCGCTCAGCTGACGCTACGATGCCCTCGAAGACCCCGGTAGGGGGAAAATCTACCGCTAGGCCTCCTAGTCGCCCGGTAGGAGAAAAACCTACTGCTAGGCCTCCTAGTCATACGGCACGCACCAATTCGCCGAACATCGCCGAAAGCATTGCTAGGATTGCTTCAAGTCTAAAGACACAACGAAGCGCAAAGAGCGGGCCGCGGACACATCGAAAGACGCACCGCAACACCCCGCTGCTCAAGAGGACTACGCGCTATTGCAAACAAATTTTGGCGCCATAGGGAGGAAAATTAAGATTTTCCACCCTTGGACCCTTCTGGTTCATCTAAATGGACCAAAGAAAAATTTGAAGGGTGCATGGAACGTTTGGAAAAGTTTTTCTCACTTTCAGAGCAACCTACCCCCAAGAGACCTCGGGAGGACTCTCCCTTTGGGCCTACTTCTAAATTTCTTAGAAATTTTGGACCCTCTCAAGAACATTTCACTTCTATCCACCCAGAAGATGAGATCCAGATGGACACTTATCAGGACATTTATGAGGAAGAGGATACTACCTTCCTACAAGACTACACTGTGGATGACCAGGCGGATCCCACGGAAGGCTGGGAAGACACTCACCAGGTTGAGACGGAACCATGGACGCTCCCTGCTCACGACCAGGACATGGATGTCCTATGTTTGGATTCCCCTCCCTCCACTCCAGCCCGCCAGGCTTCCCAAGTGGATGATCAGATGGAATTCAATGCCATTTTCCGAAAGGCGGTGGAAAATCACCACCCAGCAGGCCCTATCTGAACAAAATTTCATGGAGGATATTCTTAAACAAAATAAACCCTCCAGCCAAGCCATACCTCTCCTGAATTCCATTAAAAAGAGATTGGCTCCTTCCCTGGAGGAGGTTACGACTCGGAATCGGCCTCCTTCTGTCTTTTGTTTCTGCGAGGTGCGGCTTGAGTCGGAGCGAGTTGTATGTAATTGAGGTTGTTGCGTCCTGGACAGCATGCCCGCGCCAGAGGTTGGGATCCATGGACCCACAGAGTACAGCCACCGCTAGACGGGGTGTTGCGGGAGTCGCGGGTACCGCCACTGCTGCCGGCAGCTGTCTGCAGCTGTCTGCAGCTACAATAACTACAACTACAACTACTTCTGTCTGCTGCCTGTAGCCATAACGAACGGGCGGAGGAAAAAAAGATTACAGCATAGCTGCGGTAAGGGCTGTGCAGGGTTGAGCAGACGCTGTTTAGCATTTTCTAGCTTGCAGGCTGGTCACTGACTTGCTCATTGACGCCGTGAGGGAATTTGATTTTAAGTGGCAATGGGACACTGGGGCACTGTGATACTGCATTTTGTTTTCCATGAGCAGAGAACAGCAGATTGCACGTGTCCAGTGCTTTAAGTGGGCCGGGGCCTGCCGGGGCCGGGCCCCGCCAGTCTCCAAAAAGTGGGGCTGAGCCGGGGCCCTGCCGGGGCCCCCCGGTCCCACCACGCCATGGCAGGACGCATTATCCCGCCACGGCCGCAGCCGCGACGGGCGATGCGCGCGCCAGTGTAACGTTAGGCATGTGGACAGAAGTGCCAGCCAGCCACAGCGTCGCTGAGGCTGGCTGGCACTTCTGTCAGTCACTGTAACTTCTCCGATGACCCCCCATCTGAGGGGTCATCAGGGAAGTTACAGTTCCTTCGTTTGCCCTCGCCAGGTCACTGACCCTCTGTGAACCTGCAGGCTCCATGATCTAATACGTAGATTACATCACGGAGCCCGCGGGTTCCCAGAGGGTGAAAGACGCCTTTGGCTCTGTGATCTCTGCTCAGAGCAGCGATCACTGAGCCCGAGGTGCCTGTCTCCTTTGGCAAATCTTTATAAAAGATGCCTTGAAATGTGTACGTTTTAAGCCATCTTTTATAAACGTAGAAATATTTCTACGTTTATAACAGACGGCTTGAAACGTACACAATTCAAGGCATCTTTTATAAAGCTTTGTCGACGGACAAAACCACCTTGGTTTTGTCCGTCCTCAACGCTTTATAAAAGATGGCTTGTACGTTTCAAGCCATCTTTTATGAACATAGAAATATGTTACAAATGTCTATGTTTATAAAAGGTGGCTTGAAAAGTACACAAACCATAGTAAGGGAAGCACACAAGTGTGCGTAACTTACTATGGTTTGTACACTTTCAAGCCACCTTTTATAAACATAGAAATATGTAACATTGCTATGTTTATAAAAGAAGGCTTGAAAAATACACAAACCATACTAGTACGCATACAAATATATAAATGCTCTACTACATTTATATATCGCATACAAATATATAAATGCTCTACTACATTTATATATTTGTTTGCGCACCCTACTATGATTTGTGCACTTTTAGGCCACGCCCACAGCGGATGCCGCGCCCCCAAACGAGGGCCCCCCCTCAATTTCTTACCCCACTTAAAGCACTGCACGTGTCGCATGGGAGTGACTGTGGGCTATATGTCTTCGAGCTCCCATGCCACATAGAGTGCTCTCTCTGCCCACTGTTAAAACTGCTAGGCAGTGACTGGGAGGGAAAACTACCTTGTCTTGGAATTTCTTACTCGTGTAGCCTACTAGTTGTGCTAAAGGCACAAAAGATGTGGGGTGTAGGTGACTGAGGGCCTTTGTGCCTTGGAGCTGCCCTACGAATCTATATCTGTAACACAGCTACCTTTGCACATTTGTAATTTTGTGCAACATCTCTGGAAAACTTGCCAACCTTATCCCTATATACTACGTATATTCATTCATAGTTCCGTTACAGAAGTATATACGAATTTGAGACTGTTTGGGCTATCTTTAGTTGGATAAGAATATCTTCAGCAGCAAAAATGAAACTAAGGAGCACAGCCCAACTCGACCTAACAAAGGTACCAGAGAGGGACAGCTCCTATTTGGAACCTAAGGCACACTCCACTACAACAGGGACACCTTTAATAGGTGGCGTACCAGAAACCCCAGCCAACAATCTGCTAAAAACTAAGGCCCAAGTCCATAAGGCAAATCAGCCATCTGAAAAAGAGCCTATTGAGAAAGCGAGTCAAATTGAGCAGATAAATCATTGGAAAAGGGGCTTGGAATACATGGTTACTACCAAGAACAGAACATTTAAAAAAAAAATCAAAGAATACTTCGGGAAGAGAGGAAGTAGAAGCCTGGATGAGCTGATAGAACAGCCAGCTCTAAATTGGATTTGCTCAGCAATAAACAGCAGAGGGAGCGAAAACACTCTGGAAGAAGAGCTGCAGCAACAGGCCACACGAGAGGACGTAGAGGAGGAACAGGGGACCAGTAATGTTGGAAATGAAGAGGAAGGAAGGAAGATAAGTACAGATACAACTGCTCAAAACAATGAACCTACAGAGGGAAGAGAGGGGGAAACAGTAGAAGTTAGAATACCAAGTGGAGCAACACTGGAGGCCCTAAACTACATCCTAAATTCCCTGGTCTCGGTTTTCGAATTAAGAGGAGAGGTGCACTCCCTAGCAGGGATATTGTTGGAAGTCACAAATGAAATGGCAAAATGTGATGCGTCTATGGTCGGCCTCAGTAACGTGATTAATCTAACACTACTACCATCTATATTAGAGGTCAACATAGAAAACGCAAAACAAAGCAAAGATGTTGACCTCCTCCATGCCTTAATGGTGGAAAATGGGAAGAATAAAGAGAAGGAGAGAAACCGGCTGCAGCAGGTCCTGCAACTTTGCAGGACAAACCAAAACAGAGAGAAGAAGAAAGTCAAAATGGCAAGGTAAACCCCACAATACCTGAAGACACTCCTCTGTCAGAATCGACAATAGAAGAACTTTTGAGGACAGTCCAAATATTAGAAGATCAAGATGTTAACACAAGCAAGAACCAACAAACACCAGGCGACGAAGTAAACGGAACACCAAACGAATCAGCTTCAAATTGGACGGAAGTAAGCAATCAAAACTACAGAAGGAGAAGAAAAACAAAGAAAAGACGGAAGGGAAAGAATATTGAAATGGAAACCAATATTAATTTGACAAAAAACAAGAAAAGAAAATCTAAAAATCAAAAAATACTGAAAAATCAAGGTGTAAATACTGAAAATAATCAAAGTGACAAGGGAAAAGGAAAAAGGAAAAGAAATTCAAATAAAAAAATAATTGAAGAAAGACATGGAGATCTGCTTGGAAACGGAAGTCAGCAACTTAGAAAGCCCAGTCCACAATCAGGTAAGGGGTAAAAGTGCTGAACAGTTGAATCCAAACAGCTACCCTGAAATTGTGAAAGTGAATATAGGTCTCCAAACTGAAATGCAAACAAAAATAGATGTCGTTCCCAAAGTCCAAAGAGACAAACCCCTGAGGCCTGCCCCTATATTCACTCAGAAGAGTCGACAGTTGGGGGGAGCAATCAATCAAACAAGGAGTGACGGTACAGCTATTGAAATTACTAGTATAAAACTGGCCCCGATATTTATAAGGGCAAAGAAAGAAGATCCAAAACTGCGAGTAAACGGCCAGTGGGAAACTCCACCACTAGTGACTACGAGCTTGGGGGAAGGAAAGTTTCAATCTATCCCAGAGACGGAAATGGGAGAAGGGAAGTCAAGAAGAGCAGGATTGGTGGAGGGAAAAAATGACAAGAAGATGGAGACACAGGGAAACGAAACAGATAACCCTGATGAAATTTCCACAGGTTTTGAAATACCAAATTATGGTTGAAGATCATAGCCAAATCAGTTAAACCTAAATCCCTGAGTAGATCCGTGATCTTGTCTATATTTAAAAAAAACAGATGCCTCTACCTGTTTTCCATGGATGACATTGAATATGTAAAATTCCCAGACCGGAACAACTCATTTATGGTGGAGATAGGACTGAGCTCCAAAAAAGCACAGTCCGCAATCCTGAAAGAAGCTAGGGATCTCGAACAAGAAGGAATAGCAGTGTATATTAACTCGCCTAACAATATCCCCGTTCTACAGAATCAACTAAAGGACATACAGGGGGGATATCCGCAACGAGACGGAAGAGGTCCGCAGGGGTTTGGGGGAAACAAGGGCATGGGCTCTGTTGAAAGATCTCCAACACAGGAAAAGACACTGGCAGCTTTGCCAGAAATTCTAACGCAAGTCCTAAAAAGTATGGGCCTAGGTACTCAGAGCCTTTAGTCAAAAAGGGCTCCATATGGTGAGCTGGACCACCCGTGGTTCCAGCACATATAGGGTAAAGGACACAAGCCTCTTAGAGGCCTTCCGGTGGTTAGCAGACCCTTTAAATGTCGTATGTCACATAGTATCTGTTGCGTATGTTTAAGCGCCCTGATGCCCGCGGGCTACCGGCGCTCTACAAAAGCTAAATACATACATACAAGAGACCATCTTTTTGGAAAGATGGACATACTTATGTTTCAGGAAACGTGGCTGGTAAACCCAATAGAAATGGAAGGGTTTGTAACATTCTGTCTGCCAGCCAATCAAAAGGCAAAGGGTCGTCCAGCGGGAGGGTTGTTTATTGCTTGTAAAAACAGCTCTATCAAATATGTCGTTCCTGTCTGGAAAGATGAAATGGGTATTTTAGCATATAAAGTACATCTGGCCTCAAGCCTGAAAAACCCTGTCCTGATTGTGATAAATGTATACTGGAATTCGGCATCCTCCAAAATCCAGGCTTTCCTGCAAAAGTTAACAGAACTAATGGGGAAGATTAAGATGAAGTGGAAAGGAGCAAATATATTGCTGGCAGGTGACCTCAACGCAATGTGTGTATACCGGAACAAAAAATCTGGGGCAAGAGGGATTCAAAAGCTACATAATAAGGGGAAGGCCTGGTTAGAATTTACTAATGCATGGGAATTGAAAATGCTAAACAAGGCACCACAAGGAAGTGAAGACCCACAAATGACATGGCACAGAGGTGACTCATCCTCTATGCTAGATTATATCTTTGTAAGTGAGGGATTGTTCTCCTGTAATTCCACATTAGAAGTGAAATATGAAGGGGGTAGCGACCACTCAAGACTGGAGCTCTCATTCACAGACTTTTCTGAATCTGTAAAGTTAGCACATAATCAAGAGATAATGGGAATAAAAGGGAAGCTACGGCTGGTGAAATACGGTCAAGGCGGGAGGGAGCTAAACCAATAACTACAAAATATTGCGAAGCAAACAACTCAGCTTTGCCAACTAGAGAAATTTGTTAATGTCATCTGGTCACTGGTTCCCCCGAAATCCCCCCTAGACCAGGCACAGCATAAACATACCCACAGCTTTGATGAGAAAATCTGTGCAAGAAAGAGAAGCCTGAGAAAAAGCATCCGACATCTAAAGGCATTAAAATTTGATTAAAAATACATATAATTTGAAAATAAAAACAATTAGGAACAATTACAAAGCATGGGTAAAAAATCAAAAAACTCTCCTTCACCAAAGAGAGGGGGAGCAAATGCTAAAACTGGTCTCGGAATCAAACTCCAGAAACTTCTGGTCCATAATACGGGAACTAGATCCTCAGTCCAATAGCTCTTTGTGTAACCTGGTGCCTGAAAGGGAGTGGATAGAACATCTCACAAAAGCTTTTGGAGGAGTGCAAGAGGAGCCAGAACATAAACTGTTAGAAAGTGAGTGGGTGTTACAACTCAAGGAGGAGGAGATAGCGGAGATAATAAATAAGGCCTCATTATCAAGAGCAGCTGGCCCAAATGGCCTCACATACCAGGTACTTAGAAAGAACCCAACATTGTGGGCCAAACTACTAAAACAGCTCTTTAGGGAGATTCTATGTAGAAAGCGTTTCCCTCCCTCTTGGAAAACGGCATTGGTGATACCACTCTTTAAGGAGGGCGATAGGACAAATCCTTCCAACTATCTACCTATCGCCTTCCTTGATATCGAGAGCAAAATATCTATGAGATTGCTAATGAATGAGCTCTCTGCCTGGGAGGTAAAGGAGAAGGTTCTATCCTGTTGTCAGACAGGATTTAGGAAAGGGTTATCGACAGCACTGAACGGGATTATATTAAACTTGCTTAGTGAATCTAGCATAACTAAAGGAGGTACACCATTATATGGAGCCTCGATCGACCTTTCTAAGGCCTTCGATCAGATTGATAGATCAAAGCTATGGGGCAAATTAACGAGAAAAGGTATCCCGGAACCATTATTGTCAATGATAAGAGAACTTCATAGAGGGACCACAGTGAGAGTACACCTTGATGATGAGGGTCATTTATCAGATTCAGTGCCAGTAGAAAGAGGGATCAGGCAGGGATGCTTGGGAGCCCCCATGTTCTTCAATCTATTTCTAGCAGACGTAGGGGAACATCTAATGTCGTCGGCTTTGGCCAGTCTGGAGTTAAATGGGAGGCTATCCGTGCCGGTGTACCCTTACCTCGACGACTGGCTCATAACAGGAGACTCCTACAAAACATGCCTATTGAATACTCAGAAGACAGAAGACGACCTGTTCAGTCTGGGATTCTCCATCAATGAGAAGAAATCCAGCTTAGACCCCAGTCAAGTCAAGCAATTTCCAAGGGCTCTAATTTGGACAAAGGACGGCCTCGTCTTCCCCTCCAATGAGAGGGTTCAGAACATGCTTTCTCAGATTCCTCAATATGTAGCCAGTCGGGAAGTGACGGTACGCAAGGCCATGCGCTTGCTAGGTAAAATGGCATCATGCGTACCATGCAAGAGTGGCTCAACAGTCAGTGGTCTTAGGCCAGCGGACAATGGGAAGATCTGGTAGTTGTCTCGCCAGCCCTCGTTCTCTCTCTGTAATGGTGGTCAAGGGAAGCCACTCTCACGACAGATGCATCTCTCACGGGGTGGGGGACTCACCTGCTTCAGCAGACAGCGCATGGAGTGTGGTCCCCACAAGTAGCATCCAACCAAATAAATCTGTTAGAACTGCTAGGGATTTTCAAAGCAGTGAAGGCCTTTCAGACACAGCTACAGGGGAAGACAATCCTGGTCCTGATGGACAGGACCACAGCCATGTATTACATAAACAAACAGGGGGCACACACTCTACAGGGCTATCCAAGCTGTCGCAGAACATTTGGATGCGGGCTCTCAAACACAGGATGTTCCTACTGTTCCAACACGTTCCAGGAGAACTCAATCTTCTAGCGGACGTGCTCAGCAGAGATTTCCCACTGCCCGTAGAATACGAATGGCGTCTGCACGAAGACATTGTCTCCAACGTCTTCGCAGAATGGGGCTTCCCAGAGATTGACCTGTTCGCAACTCAGGAGAACGCCAATGCCAAGACTACACCTCCAGGTACCCCCAGGACCACTCCAAGGGAAACGGACTCTGGATAACATGGTCACGGAAATTTGTCTATGCTTCTCCCCCACCCCTGACTCCCCTACTCAACAAGATAGTGCACAAGATGCACCAGGAACCAGTTACCATGATTTTGGTGGCCCCCATGTGGGCCGCCAACCCTGGTTCGCTCATCTAATGGAAATGTCCCTCTCTTCCCCCCTGTGAGACTACCCTGCCCGTACAACATGTTGTCTCAGGACAGAGGGGAGACACTACACCCATGCCCGCAAACTCTGAACTTAGCGGCCTGCTCGTGAGGTCATAGAGTTTGGACACCTTCAACTCCCTCAGAGATGCATGAATTTACTCAGGGAGGCTAGAAAACTTAACACTCATTATTGCTATTCCAGTAAGTGGAAACGCTTTGTCATCTGGTGTAAAACCAAGGGCGTCAATCCCATTGACTGCTCGCCTACGCACATTGTGTTGTACCTAACCATCTGTTAGACTCAGGTTTGGTTTTTAATTCCCTAAAAGTTCATCTAGCTGCTCTATCAGCCTACACTACGTCAGAACAAAAAGTTTTGTGGTGGAAAATACCTGTTATTTTAGGCTTTTATGGAAGGGGTTAAGAGAATTCACCCCCCCCCCATTTCTAACCCAGCTCCCGGATGGGATCTAAATGTGGTTTTGACCAGACTCATGGGGTCTTCGTTTGAACCAATGCATAAAGCAAGTCTAAAAGACCTTACTTTTAAGACGGCCTTCCTAGTGGCTATCACTTCTAATAGAAGGGTTCGCGAACTACAGGCCTTTTCAGTTCTAGACCCTTTTGTTACAGTCCACAGAGATAAGGTGGTTCTGCGCACTAATCCCAGATTTGCGCCTAAATTCATTTAGTGGGTAGTTCCATGTGAATCAATCAAACTACCCACTTTCTTCCAGAATCCCACTAGCATGGCCGAAAGAAGCCTACACACACTAGATGTGCGCAGGGCAGTGATGTTTTTCCTGGAAAAAACGAAAGCACTGAAGACCAACCAGTTTTTTGTTTCAGTGGCAGCTGGTAGAGGCGGGGATCCTGTCTCTAAATCAGCTATCTCCAGGTGGATTGTCAAATGCATCACACTGTCATACTCTTGCTAAGAGGGAACTGCTCTTCAAGCCTAGAGCACTCTACTCGGGGCACTGGGGCTTCCACAGCATTCATTGCAAATGTTCCCCTTGAGTCCATTTGCAAAGCGGCAACCTGGAGTTCTGTACACACCTTTACAAAACTCTATTGCCTAGATGCGCATTCTAGATCTGATTCTCAGGTGGGACAAGCAGTATTAAGACATCTTTTCACTACTGTTCCTTCTCATAAACCACCTCCAAATCCGGCTACTGCTCGCTAGTCTATGCACAGCATGTGATTCTAAGCAGATTAACAAGCATCAGAAGACATGCATTACTTACCATAATAGCATTTCTGAGGATTGTATCTGCTTAGATTCACATGCGCCCACCCTGCCTCCCCACTCGGGTGGAAGGAACATAGACGTCTTACTAATTTCTCTCTTTATGTACTCATTCACAATAGCCTTGGGCTCCCTCATTGCAGAAAAAATACAATTGGAGGGACCTCCGCGCGTGAGGGTTTTTGGGTACACTACACTACACGTCACGATAGGGATCGTGCAGTGGTCGAAGTGAGCGGGAGCGGTGCTCCTATACTTTTTTAAATTACCTTTTACAGCTCCTATACTTTTTATTTTAAAAAGAAACCGTTCCGGAATGGTTTCGTTTTAATATAAATGTGTAGGAAGATGTTGAAACTTGCACTTTCAGTGCACTGCACTGAACGTTCCCTTAAACAGCAGGTACAAGTGTTTGTGGGTGTGTATTGTGTATGGGAGGGGGCGTGGTGATGGGGTTTGTGTTGAGTGGTTGCAGTCCTGCAGGGGAACATAGTTCCACTACTTCTTTTCGTACACGTCGACCACTGGGATAGTGTTACAGACACACCTATTTCGACGTCCCCTTTTGGTCCCCAAAAGACAAGATGCAATATTCTGCGGTTACCACTGGATGTCGGACCATATGCACAGCATGTGAATCTAAGCAGATACAATCATCAGGAATGCTATTACGGTGAGTAATGCATGTCATATATATGATTTCATCAAAACGGCAAAGAAATCAATGCACAAATGGGAAAACAGAAACATTTTTCACAAAAACCTGTAGTGCAGAGCAGGTGGGTCCCATTTCATCAATTGGGAGCCAAATTCTTATAACATTTGCTGATTCAAACAGCTTCAAAATGACAGTGTTAACATTTGACACTGTAGAAAGAATTGTCGACACAGGTGCGTTTCGGCCACTTTTAGCAGATGAGAGGTGCTTAAGGTTGGGTGGCCTTCATCAGGACGGAAAAAGAAGAAATGAGGCAGCAATGAATGGTGGATCCTGTGTGTGTCTGTGAAGTATTAAACAAAGCGTTGTAATTGAGTCACTTGGTTGCCATTTGGGTTAATCATTGGTTGTTTAGTGTGCTATTATTGCTTCTAATGTAATGAAGAGACCCTAGAGGGGCTTGCCGTGCGAACAACTGTTAGACTCTGTATAGAAGGGACTCCACTTTCAACAAAGCCTTGTGGATGTCAGTCTGTTGTGGCAAAAGAAGAGTCATATTACTCTAGACAGGAATCGCCTAAAGGTGCAATTACACTGTGCAAAAACTGGTAGTGATACGTCAATGCTGTAAAGCGTGGGTGAATCACAACTGCGCCTTGTAGGTGAGCTGTGATGTGTGGCGTTCAGTCTATGCATGGTGTCCCGTGGTGGTTAGTGTAGATAGTCATGGAGACCAAAGAACTAATTACCTCCTACATAGTTAGCGCGTTCCATGATTCATTGACTAAAGTGCATGCTTACGCATCATGTGGAGACCCAAAGTAAAGGTTCAGCACTTGGGAAGAAGTTAAATCCAGAAGAAGACAGAGAGGGCCGGTGCACAAACGCAGTGTGTGTGTCACTCTAGCATGAAAGACTGGCTTGACGTGTCTCTATTCCGGTGGATACATGCTCGGCCTGTTGCACAAAGGCAGTGTAAGTGTGGCACTGTATCAGTTTTTGACGCGCATACAGTATCACACTAGCGAAAAAAACTGTTTCGACGTATCTCTATTTCGGCATATACGTGCTCGGCAATCTGCATGTGCGCCTTTGATTAACCCAGGAATCATGCGTGCATGACTATATTGATATTGCTTACCGCGTTCAGTGCAGGAACTGTCTTGTCTGTGCCATAAGGAGAAACGCCTTGGGTGTCCGTTGCCATGGCAACGTGTTTGTCTGTATTACAGAGCTGTGCAAAGTGGCAGCCATTTTGGAACGGTGAAAGAGCCGGCATCTGTGCCAGCTCTCTCATTGTGGACACAGCCCCTTTGTCTGTGCTGGATGGCGAATTTTTATGAAAAAACACCAGCTTGATGCAGAACTGGTGGATATTGTAGAATGGTTTAGACAAATCCCATTATCAATACCATATTGCTCATATATGTGTGGACAAAATTATGCGTGGCTCTAATAAAGATTTGACACTGGAGATAATTATCAAGGTGTCCTCTGCGTGAAGGTATGTGCTCCACTCGTAATGAGCATCGGAGCACCTAATAGGGGCCTGGTAGGAGTTGCTGGGTAGGAGTGTGTGGAAAAAGACAGAGATCTAAATGGACTCCTGTATGCTGTTTGACACAACATGACCACATGGTACCAGAATGGTGATTTGCTAGCACAGATTCTTGATGCAACAGAATTTTGGACATTTCGTGATCCTATGTCGTGTCTTGTTACAGAAATTGTTAATTGGTGAAAAAAAGACTCTGTAGAGTGAACAGAAGGTGTCAATGAAACCCACATAAGCGGAGCGTGGCATGGAGCTAATTTATTGGGCCCCTAGGAAGTGATTCCACTCAACTGTGATGTTTAAGCTATTGTTTACAGTGTCCAAACGATGTATCCACCTTTTGAGTTTGGTCAGTTCTCTGATGATGTCTCCTTCTTTTCTTCAGGGAGATTATTTGAAGTACAAACTTTTTAGTTCTGAGTTGGTGTTTTTTTTTGGTGATGTAGAGTTCAACCAGAGGTTTTGCCAATGTAAAGTAGACCACATGGGCACTCTATCACGTATATGACCATTTTGCTGTTGCAGTTGGTATGTGCTGGGAGTTCCCATCGGATGTTGTGCACGCCATGCTGCAGCCACATATTTAGTGGCCTTTTACGGGCCCTTTATGGGCAGTAGGCCCCACAGTGGTGCAGTGGTTGTTGATTTGGCCGGTTCAACGTAGGTGTGGACCAATCTTTCCTTGAGGATACAACTTTTCTTAAAGGCGAAAAACGGTTTCTTTGAGAGGGTTGCTTTGTTTTTTAATCAAATGCCAATGTTTGTTGATTGTGCTTTTTATCAAATTGCTCAATGGGCTGTATGTGGTGACACAAACCAACCTCTCTCAGGGTTCTTGTGTCTTGGATGTTAGACATGTTTCCTTGCATGTGTTTGCGGCCCCCTTATTGGACATCCTTACTGCTTTTTTTGGACACCCGCTTTCAATGAGTCTTTGTTGGAGATTTTCTGCGTGTTGTAAAAACATTGTCTTATCGGGGCAATTTCTCCTGATCCTAAGGAACTATCCGAAGGGGAGATTGTACTTGAGACCCATCGGGTGGTAACTGGAGAATTGTAGAAGACTGTTCTGATCTGTTTTCTTGCAAAATAGTTCTGTTTTCAGTGTAGCGCCCGATCTGTAAATGTGCAGATCGAGAAAATCGATGGAGTTGGAATCCCAGTGAATTGTGAACTTAATGAATGCACCATCCAAGTCTCATATAAGACTCCCTGGTAAGCTTTGAAGCTCATGTTAATAAAACCGTGCAAAACTGCTCATACTACCTGAAACTACTAAGGAATCTTCTACCTTTTCCCTCGGAGTCCAATTGTGGCTCAGTCGCACAGGCTGTTATTTTGCCCAGACTGGACCAAGGCATTGCCCTTATTATTTGTGCTCCTAAGAAAAACCTACACAATCTATAATTCGTACAAAATGATGCGGTACGCATCATCAAAAAAAAGTCCAGGAGAGAACACATTCTCCAGCATGAGGTCTGGCATGGATTCACATGCTCATGAATATTTCCTGTCGTCAGGCTGGGAATCCTCAATAAAATAAACAGTTTCACTTTCAGTTACAAACTGTATTTCTCCTTTAAACCAATCACTGTCCTCTGGGTCATACTGCCCCCATCCATTGACAAACCTCTCCGCAAGCCTCTTCTCTGGTAGCCATCTTCCGATTTTACCACACGCTTCAGTGTTGGGTGTCCTTGAGTATGCTCTACAAGCTACTTCTACGTTTTTTCATGTTTTTAATGGAAAAAGGTTCTATTTTTGTTCCAAAAGAACCTGTGTGCACTCTTCTCAATCTGCCGACAGCGGGGATCCGTTGTCTGTGAAGTTCAGCGCCCCTCAAAGGGGAAGATCGTTGAAAATTCTAGAAGGCCATCGTCCTACTTCGCACCCTCCGACCATGACTGAGGAGGAGGGAAGGTCCCTCTTCAAGCCCTGCACCAAATGCAGGCTACGGAATTTGTTTGTAGAAGACAAACCCCTGCAATGCCTCTACTGCCTGCATCCAGACCATAAGGAGGTGTAGTGCGAGATATGACTCGGGTTCTTCAATAAGACGGCGAGGGACAGGCACAGTAGACTGGTGTTGTGGCTCAACGCCAGGGCCTCTGCACCATGCTCTGAGCAGGGTCATGCCTCACCCAGGACCGGCCGGTCCGAGGAGCGGTCTTCTAATTCCTTTGATGGCACATCATCCATGGTTGCCCTTAACACCTCTACGGTCACTCCAAAGCAATACCTTTTCCCCACACTACCTTAGGTTAGAAAAATGTTTTCGTGCTGGATGGTCCGTGACGTTGCAGCTCTGGGCCTGACCTCCGGATTCCTTAGTCTGATGACTGAAGGCAGGACAATGGACAAGATCTCTCAGCAGCCGTCGCGAGGGAGGACCTTTGGCACAACTTTCAGCAACTTCTTGGTTCACTCTGTGGCTTTGGCGCTTTTTCTGCTGCACCAACAAAGAACACGGATCGTCTGCTCAATCTTATTTGCTTCCTACAGTCCCACACTCTGGTGAGGTGGTCTGGTCGAGTTGGATCGGACCTCTGGAGTGTTCTTACGGGTTCAGCAAAGATTTGGACGGATTCAGCCTTTCCATGATGGTGCACTAAAAATGGGCAGCTGGTATTGGGGTTCTGTAGCTCTGAAGTTCCTAGAACCTCGGGAGATGGCTCGTTTCAAAGTTCGTCTTGGACTGGTTGTTCCCACCAGCCAAAAGGAAGGAGGAGTCCTCTTCGGTGCTCCTCTTTCGCATAGAAAACGGGGTCAGGACAGCAGTGGTCGCTTCACGGTGTTGCAAAGGGTCTGCAGGCGTCTCTGGTCGTCGTCTTCGGTTACTTCTGTTTCCAGTCGTCGACTTGCTTTTCACTCCATAAACCTCACATTTTATACAGTTCCAGCACACACTCCTCTGCAATCTCTCAACATTTTACAGAAAGGGGCGTTTGGCTGTCCAATCAGGACAGCCAGACGCCCTGTGGGAGCTGGACCTATTCAGGCACTCTGGCAGACAAACGACAGGGGGGTGGAAAACTCCTCCCCTACTTTCTGCATGCCCAGACACTCTGGAGCCCAGGCGGGGATACCCACGGGTTCCCACCAAAGGCAACACACACACACACACTCTCTGATCTCCCCCTTCCAGAATGGTAGAAGAAGGGCTAACGAAGAACAACCACTCTAGTAATGGTGAAAAAAGAAGGGAGGCTCCAAGTTGGTACTTGGGTGCCCCCTATTGTGCACTACAGAGGCTATGGACATAGCCTGCGGTGCAAAAAATACACAATAGTTGGTACAACACGTCCACTGCCACCAGCCACAAGTAGATTGTCTATGTGACTAAAGTCACAGAAGCAGAGAGAAAGGGGGTACTAGGTATCCCTTTGGTACTCCACTGATCGTGGTGTGTATGAATATCTCAGACTTTAGAGTTTTGGGAGTGATGCTAAGTATGTCTTTATTTTTAAGAATTGTAGTTACTTGAGGATACAGAAAAAGAATCTTAAAGGAGGACCTCTTCCTCTTCTTAAAGAAATCTCTGGTGATATCATCTCTCATCTCATGCCTCTTTTCTTCATGGATGCATTCTAACTACCCTGAAGCATGCTCTTGTGATCCCTTTACTTAAGAATCCTTCCTTAATACTACTGTGCTCACTAATTTTCGTCCCATTTCACTCCTTCCTTTACTTATGAAGCTGTTAGAATCTCTTGTTTCACCTCTGCTCTCTTTTCTGGAGTCTTCCGGCTATTTTGATACTGCTCAGTTGGGATTTCGGCCGGGGATGGGCAGCGAATCAGTCCTGATGTCTGTTTTGGATGATCTCGCCCGCCTGGTTGATCATGGTGGATTTGGCGCAGTGATATTGTTAGATCTATCTCTATATGCTGCGTTCGGCACATTTGATCATCCCACCATGATCTCCCGGCTATCGGCGGCGGGCCTGTCTGGCCAAGTCCTGGCAATGGCTGACCGCTCTCAATCAGTATCTCTTCCCCCTTTCCATTCTAAATCGGTCTCGCTATCTTCATTATTCATCATATACATCAGGCCACTTCTCAGTCTCATTCAGTCCCTATGGAGGACCAGGTTGCGTTGATCTGTAGGACTGGCCACTTTAAATTGAAAATCCTGTGGGAAGTTCTCCATTTTATCCCGGTTCAGCTTCAAACTCCCGTTGTAGCCGCTCTTGTGCTTAGTACACTGGATAATTGTAACTCGCTTTATCTTGGCCAACCCTGCTATCTCATAAACTGGCTTTGGCTTCTTCAGAATGCTGCAGCTAGGTCGGTCCTTCACCCTCCGATGGGGGCTCGCATGTCTCCCTTACTTCGACAGCTCCACTGGCTTCCTGTTGAGAAGTGTGTTCTTTTTAAATCCTTGTGCATTGTTCATCGTGCTTTTTATAAAGTGGGGACGAAGTATCCTCAGGCGAAGTTCCCTTTGTATGTTGCGTCCCGCCCTCTACGCTGCCAGTCTACTATTCATGTCTACGTTCTCCGGTTCAGGCTCTCTCGTGTGGGTCGGCGAGCCTTTTCGGTTGTTGCAGCTAAGGCCTAGAATGTTCTTCCTCATTCCTTGCGAGCCATCTCTGATCATGCAATTTTTCGTCGGTCTCTAAAAACGTTTCCGTTTTAGATCCCCCATCAGCTGTTTTCTTCTTTTTCTCTAGGGTGGAGCTTTTCAGGGGTATTCTAGGGGCTTTTATCTCCAGGTAAGGGTGATGAAAAGCTCCACCACCTCTGGGTTATTACAGGCTAGCTCTTTATCTGGGATGAAGCGTTGCCCAGTTTATCTGCTTATTATGACTTGTAGTATGGGTATTTAATATGTGAATCTAATGCTGTTCTACCTTAAACAGTCTTAGTTAAGGAAACGTTATTCATGTCATATGGTTTCAATAATGAACCAGCATGAATCACTCGCAAAGTGGGAGTGTTCCCGATAGTGTTTAACAAGAGGTGTATGAATGTGTTGATTCCTGATTTTGGATCTATGCTCTTCAATACGTGTGGTAGTAGTTTGGGCTGTCATGCTTATGTAATAGAGATTGCAGGGGAAAATGATGGCTTATACCGAGGTTTGGCATGTAGTAAATTGCTTAATTTCCAATGAACGTGGTTGCATGTAAATTCTGCTTTCTTAGTAGCGAATTGACAAGATGAGCAGGGGCCACATGGAAAATGTACCATTGAGACCCGTAGTATTGCAACCCAATGCAGTGATTATATTGTGGGCTGTGCTTGGATGTTGATATCAAGATGTTACCAATTATTATTCAAGATTGTAGCCTCTTTTACGGTAAAGAGTAATTTGGACTGTGACAGTTTTGACAGGTCCAGTGCAGTCCAATGTCTTCACATTAGTTGTTTTAAATTAGGAGTGAATCTGGAAAATGTCGTAACACATGCACAAATAGATGTGGCATTCTAATTTTGGCCATCCTCTCGCAATAGCTATGACACCATATACATCATGGCAATATCGTAGTTTTTCGACATTCAGCACCAACAAGATGGCGCCCAAAAGGTAGTTGTCATTCACCTCCATTCTCTACACACAGCCTAGTTTCTCTGCAGCCATGTACCGCAGTCACAGTCACAGTTGAAATACTGTGTTTTAGATGCAGCATCTCCTTCCCTGTCACTGCAAAAGCAGGTGGAGACGGCAACATTACCAGCTCTCACACACATGTGGGAAGGAAAAAACTGTAAGTTCATTTTACACACAATATTATGCAGAACTATCTTGAATGTTTCAAATTTTTGTAACATTATGCATTCATCTCTCTTGATAGTCAGTTTCAGCAACTTTCCACATCTCCATAGAGTGAGTACTCCATTACTGATTATACATTTGTCACCTAGTCCCACTTTGGTCCTTTTCGGACTATTTCAGACAGTAGAGGTACTACAGCGAATAGTGTTTATTCCACTTCACTTTATTTTCTCAACTAGCGATGTAAGTGGAAGTTCTATATCAGGCTTTCACCAGCATTCTTAATTTTTGCGTGCATACATTTTAATCTTGGTACTTGAACATCATTTATTTGTTCACACATTCTTTGTACACCCTCCTCCCTCTGGCTATCTTTTCACTCACAGGTATTGTCCTGCATACACCCACAGAAAACCCAAGACGCTGGGGAAAATCCTGCAGTCATCAGAGATTGAAACATGTCAGCCTTTATATCGGTCAATTGCAAAAGTAGTGTAATGGAGAACTGTGTATGACAACACACTACATGACCAACTTTGAACAATTATTGATGTATTGGAAATATAATTTTGTATTTATTGCTCAAGTATGCTTTACATACCTGTGAAATTGGTTGACAATATATTAGTTGTGCGCACAAAATGACATATTGGTGATAAGTGTTTTTCTCTAAATTACTGATCTAGATTTTCCCTTGGGTTGTTGTTACTTTAAATATGTTTAGAATGATCACATATTTCATATTATACAACATTAGTATGCATGTTATCCAGACAAGTTTTCCTTTTGTCATTTAAATGTTAATTTCTTTCAGAATTCAACCATTCCCTAAATGAGTTTCGATATTTCTTGTACTGTTTGAAATTTTTGTTTGCAGATTTGGCACAGTAGGTTTTGTATACTAATTCTATGTTTGCATTACTTGTTATCAGATCGCCCAGTAACATACTTGTACAACACACTGCACTACTACGAACTGCATCTCCGAGAACGTACAAACCTGAAACGGAAGCTTGTTCATGCCATAATTGGCTCCTTAAAAGACAACCGACCTCTTGGGTGGTGTTTGAGTGACAATTATCTTAAGTGTGCTATGAATGTACGTGAAGACAATCCATGGATTCCTGATGACACATACTACTGCAAGCTAATTGGTCGACTAGTGGACAATATCCTTTTTGAATAGTTGTGGACACTATCATATTATTAAATCTGCTTTGTTTAATACATGTGTATGCGGACACAAACATTCTTAAAGTAAAATTGGTGGAGGGCTCTGGGGGCAGACCAGTGAGCATGATGCAGGAGTTCCTGATGCTTTGGAGGGCTTTGCAGATTTATGAAATCTCAGTTCTGTGGTTAATATGGGACTGGAAAGGGAATATGATTCGAAGGAGGGTGTGAATAATGCATGAAAACTCATGAGAGCCATTTTCCCATAATGGCAAAGTTTGTGGCGCTGGAGCATAATTTCCTATGCTACATCGTGTCTCAATTCTCTAAGCGGGTCACTGCATGGGTGCTACTGTCTTTGCAAAGACGCTAAGGGCTTTGTTGTAGTACAATGTATTGATGCTTTTCTCTTTTGGTCTGGCAGTCTACACTGCACATTTGCAGCCTGCATCAGTGATTCCTGTTCTGGGTCGCAATCTGTGACAGTGGATTTTACATGTCCTGTCTTGCCTGGTGTTGCTTCTCTCAATGCCCAACTGAAGCATCATGGGATCTAGACCATTGTGTCATCCTTCACCTGGCCCACACTGATTCCCTTGCTATTAAAAGAAACTCTGTTTGCTGATAACCAATTCAGATACTGGAGGCAGGGGTCTGAATGTCCTTAAAGGAAAGCATGCATGCCAATGTGCCACATTAGATTCCACAGATCCTAGTCCAGTATTGATCTGTGCTGCATATTGTATTCTAATTGCTTCCCTCCTCCCATGGATTCCTCATCTTTGATCTCTATCTCTCAGCACAGCTGCTCTTTGGAATCCTTTCCACTGCCAGGGGGCGCAGCACGGCTCCAACTGATAACTTTACTCTTCCCTGCAGTGAATGACGTTGGTGTTCTTTGCTTCTCTGTTTTCGAAGTCATGTCGAACACCTCATAGTCCTCTGGATTTAAACCCTGCATTGACTGAGGACGTCAGGTGTCTGTCGCGGATCCTCAAAGGATCTCTCTTTATTGCCTTGGGGAGGAGCATGATGCACAGCACTGCGGGTCATGCTGGTTGATGAAGGCCAAAGCACTTTGGGAAAGGGAGGCAAAGTTGTTCAGGAGGGGGGGTGACAAACCGACTTGATTGAGGTCACATGGCACGGGAACGCCATCCTGAAAAAAGCTCCCTGATCCGCAAGGACACGAAGTAAAAAGCACTGCAAGAAGTCTTGTTCCCCAGCAGGTCTTCAAAACATAATTCTTCATAATCGAGGAAGAGGAGTCACTGATCCAGAGATCGAAGGTACCTTTCCCCACCCAATCCAATCCAGTGTGGAGGAATGGGAGGCCTTTCAGCTTAAGATGCTTGACGTCTTTGCCAAGGCCAGGTCGTTTTGGTCCCGGCTCAGACTGCTCCTGCCAAAGTGGCTTCAGCCTCTGTGTCGTCGGAGTCCACTGCGCTTGGGCGAGCTGGCAGAGACTCCAGAAAACATTGCGACTGAAAGGTGGTGGATACCTTAGGGTTATCGGTCCCCTGTATAGACCCAAGGGTGCAGTATGAGCTAACGGACATTCTGCGTGAAGGTCGAGCGAGGTCCTACTTCCATTTATTCAGGCTGTATAGGGGGGAAGGTCTTAGAATTGCCGTCTAAGGTAGCGTCGGTCCCTATGGTGGACTTGGAGCTAGCCAGGAAGCACAGGGCAGTATCCTCTGATCCACAATTCATGTCCACTCATGCATCTGCAGAAAGCCTAGTTATTCAGGCGACACAGCAAATCCGAAGACAGTCTTTTACATCTCACTCTATTGTGAATTGGCATTTCTTGATTGAGCTGCACCGGTCTATCTTGAAAGTAGGAGCACTTTGATATCCTTTTTAATTGCTTGGGGATTATGAACAAAACACATAGCTTGAATTTTCTTTTTTTTGTTGAACATTGTTTTATTAGTGTTTGTAGGCAAGTAATGACCGTACAACAATAATTTGGTTAAAACTAGCATAGAAATAGTTACATACAACTGTTAATGGAAGTAGCCCCCATCTTCTACGAGTCCACAAGTGATCCCTTGCTGTTTCAAGGCTTGTCTACTGTTTGCGAGGTAAATGGTGGAATGAGAGGACTAGTTCACCAAGGGACATTTTGTTGGTTATTTTGTCTTGGGGTGTAGGGACAAGAGTTGGGACTCCGAGTCTTGAGGTTCGTTGCTGGAGCCTCATTACTCCTATGTGTTCTGTAGTACTCCAGGAAGTGCACCCATAGTATGTCAATTTGTCAATGTGATTCTAGCATCCAGGCCATAAGACTCTCCATGCCGTATATTTGGTGCGCCCTGGCTAACCATTCTTGACGTGTCGGGAGACTGGTTCTCCTCCAGTGAAGGGTGACGCATGCTCTGGCAGCTAATAGGTGTCTTTGTGTTAGGGAGAATTCTCATAAATGTGCTAATTGCCTTCACCTTATAGACCCCCAGCAACTTTGCTGGATTTATTTTCCTGGAAAGAGTGTGAGCCTTTTTTTTCGCACTCTTGTGCTCTTTGATTATGGAGTTTTAAGATAACTCCATAGGCATCTTTTCATGTGTGTTACACAGCACCCTCAGTGCAGTGACACAGGGATGTCTTTTTAGACTTCCCAAAGGTTTAAATACCTACTGTTTGCCAGAGAAGGTAAGGTTACATTGACTTTACTAGTCTTTTTAAATTCCTAGACCCAGCACACACGTTCTTCCGATGGAGTTGTGGAGGGGTTACCTAGTATCCCCTGTGTTTAGAAACACATGTGGCAGTCAAATGCTACCCCTTTCTATCGAAATGGCTGGTGGCAGTGGTTTTAGAACATACTACCATGATTTTTCCCGACAGCGAAAACACCGGTAGCTAAATATTGCGGGAGCCATGTTTTTCAAGATGGCGCCTTAAGCCCCTTTTGTTTAAACGGGTCCCTGTCTTCTTTTTTTTCACCATTTCTTTTTGGAAATGTCCTTCTAGTGTTTGTCTCTACGCGCCAAAACAGTTTGGTCCCTTTGTTTCCATGTCTTCGGCGGGCTTGAGGACTGAAGACCGCCTCTGTCTGGGGTGGGCAGGAAGTGAGGGAGGTGCCCGAAACACCCTGTGCTTAGTCTCCTAGGAGAGTCAAATGCACTCTGGCGTGATTGGCTGGCTGACAGCCACCCTGCTGGGTGAGTGGCAGCTAGGCTGGAATGAATGTGAGAAAACTGTTTAAAAGGTGAGTCTCTTGGACTGGAAAGCAGAGTCGACCACTGGAACGAAAGAACCGAAGACGAGCTGGAAGAGGACGGCTGCTGCAACTCCTGGCCCGTTGGTTTGCCCGGTGAAGCCCTGCTGCAGGTCCGAATTGCCAAGTTCATCTCGACAGAGAAACTCCATCAAAGACGACTTCTTCCTTTGAGTTGGTGGGACCAATCAACTCGTAAGCCACCTGGATACCATTCTCGAAGCTGGTTAGGATTAACCAGGGGGGAGGACACGAGCTTGTGTACTTGAAGAACAGCTACTGGAACTGAAGTGACTCCATTTTTTTTGCGTTTTCCGACAATTCCGTGCAGTGCAGGAGTCCCCCGACATCCTCCCTCTTGTCCCCACGACTGAGGCTCAGGAACAGTGAGATTTGCAGGAACTGCCAGGAACCAACGACTTCAGCTGCATTTGTTTCTTCATACTAAGGGACTGGGCCAACCCATTGAGAGAACGCCACTCTGGCGGTGAAAGTTCGTGAAACTTTCCCAACTTGCAGGCCTAATCAGATTGTGACCCAACAAATGATTGTTTTTCGTACAAACTACTTTTGAGAACTTTGGCAAAGACTTTACTGGTTACTTCAAGAACTGCTCTATCCTATCCAAAACACTAGTCCATTGACTTTGGCCTATGCCTATTGAACTGAATCGAGTCTTCTAGTGAACAATAACTATTTGCACTGCCTAAGAAAGTATTTGTGATCTATTCTATTAACTTGTGCCTTTACCTTCCCATTCAAAGTGATTGAAATGCCCTTTGGCTCCTATTTCAGGGGAGCTTAAATTGTTCTGAAACCTATTGGTTTTGTGTTGAAGTATATTTGTGTATAATATTAAGTTGCCGCCTTCTAGTGAATGTGTTCTAAATGATTGTGTAATAAATGTGTAAGTGTTTTATCAAGAAACCTTGAGTGTAAGTGTCTACTTGAACCACTGTAATTGTAAATCCTCTGTTTAACTTCTTGTACTGCTCACATTCCCTCTTGAGATAATCCTGGCTGCTCAGCAAACTGTGTAGTACAGACTTATAGGAAAGGTTGGTTTTGCTTACACCTGTAGTCCTAATTGTATGTGGTGGTCCCAGAGGTACTGCATGCAATTCTGCCCAACTTTGCATGTGCAGCAGAAGCGTATATTCTCCCTCCTTTCCCTCTATCCCGAAAAGGACCAGAAGGGGAGTTCGATCCCTGTGTATGCCGTCTATCTCCCTGATTCATCCCAACACCTCCTTCCAGAACTTTAATGCCAACTGACGCCTCCACCACATGTGCCAGTATGTGCTTATTAAACCGCAGTTTCTCCACCATAGGTGGCTGACATCACAGTACATTTTGGAGAACCTTTGCGGGGTTACATGCCACCTATAAAGAATTCTACCATTATGCATCTTCTATTGCACCACGATTTCTGTGTATTCGTGCTGGGCAAGTGGCCTCTGGTTAGTAGGGCTGTGTATATTGTGGAAATAAGGCCTTTTGCGTCTGAGACTGAGTTAAGGATTTGCTCGAATTGGGTAAATGGGCGACTCAGATTTTTGCTCCCGTTCTGTTCTGATAGTGCCAAGATGTTGGGGATCCCCCAGTGCCTTTCCCAACTCCTCGTTGTGCAGGAAAGAGTCTTCTTTCCTTAGCTGGCCCGCCCTGACTAGGCCTGCCTCGTAGTAAGGCTGAAAACTCAGGGGTTCCGCAATCACGTCCTTGATGGGGGTTGGGGGAGAGCCCAGATGCAACTCAAAGGGGAGAGCCAGGAGGTGACACCTCTCATTTCACCGAAGGGTTTCTAGAGGTGCCAGAGGACCGAGAGGACTGGTTGCGACCAGATCTTTGTTGCAAATTTCCTGTATGGGACCCATAGCCTTTCCCCAAGGGTGGTAGGTGCAAGGACACTGTTCTCCATTTCGATCCATTGCTTCTCCCTATTCTCTCGTAAATGATCAATCCATGCCCGTAGCTGGGCAGCCCTGTAGTACTTGCGAAAGTCCAGAAAGGCCTTCCCTCCTTCCCCCATGGGCAGGACCAGAGTTTTATAGACGATCCGAGGTCCCTTACCTGCCCACAAAAATGTCAGTATGGATCTCTTTACCTAATTAAAAAATTGGGTTGGTATTATTACTGGGAGCGCGTGGAATAAAAAAAGGAGTCTCAGCAAGAGATTCATCTTTATCGAGGAATGGCAGGTGCCCAAGGTGGATAGTTAATTTTATACTTATCTGTGATGTTTGATGTAATGGATACCCCCAGGTATTTTATACTGGGATCGTGAACCTGTATGCCCTGATCTGCTAGTGTTTCCACTATTTGAGAGGAAGGGGGCATCAGTGGGAGTGCCAGTGTCTTGGTCATATAGGCCTTAAAACCTGACAAGCCGCCATGCTCCGATAATCTCAATGAAGGCGGGAACTGTGGAGCCTAGGAGCGAGATGTAGTGCAATATGTTATCCGCATACCGGACCAGTTTATACTCCTGTCCCCAGGCGAATACCCCTCACCCTGGACAGTGACCGCCAGTGTTTCTAGTGAAAGCACAAAAATCAATGGGGACAACGGGCAGCGCTGTCGCATCCCACGGGTCCGCCGGAACTCTGGGGAAGCTATGCCATTTACTAGGACCTTGGCTTTTGTATTGCGATACAGAGTCATAGCGCCTGCCAGCAATGTTTTGCGTATATTGTCCGCTCCCTGTCTTCCTCTTATAAACCCCACCTGGTCAGTGTGTATAAGCTTTGGGAGGACTGGGCTCAGCCTGCCGTCTACATTTATTAATGAAATGGGCCTATAGGAACTGCAGCTGAGTTTGTCCCTACCCTCTTTCGGAAGAACAATGATATGTGCTTGAGTGCATGATTCGGGGGCCTGCCCACCTTCTAATATGCTATTAAATAATCGTGCCAGAAATGGAGCCAGGAGAGTACCGTGAGATTTATAGAATGCTGGAGTATCCATCTTGCCCCAGGGATGAGCCTATTTTTTGTTTGATAATAGAGTTGAGCACTTCCTCATTGCTTATTGGGGATTGGAAAGCTGCCCTGTCCTCCGGATTGAGCAAGGGCATTGTCGGCCTCTTGAGGTAATTTCTTATATCACTCACGGGCCCTATATATTCTGTAGTGTAAAGCCGGGTATAGTACTCGCCGAACTGCTGGGCTATAGCCACAGGCTCAGTGTGCCTTATCCCCCTTTCGTCTCTGATTTTATAGATGGCACATTCCACTCTCCTCAGGCATGCTGTAAGTAGGGTGAGAAATGTGTCCCATTTTTCATCATATTTCTGTTTAATGCAGGGCAACTGCGCAATCGCCTTCCCCCTGCATATATTCTTCAGCTCCTTCCTGGGTTCTTTGGTCTGCCTTTGCCTCCACATCCCATGATTGGTCCCTGAGTGCCCTCTTTTTTCATACATTTTTAGTTTCAGGTTTGCTTCAAGAATTGTCCTTTCCCTTTTTTTTCCGCTGCACCTTCTGAGATCAAGAGGCCGCAAAAGGTGGCCTTGTCTGCTTCTCATATTATGTGAAGGGTCGTCTCTCTGTATTGATTTGGAAAAATTCAGTGATCCCCCTTACAAAATGTTTCCCTAAAGGCCAGGTCCCTGTACAAAGTCTCATTACAGACCCAACGCGAGTTGAGCGCTGCTCGGGGCCCAGCGTCTACAGTTAACATACACATGTCATGGTCTGACTATCCCACTATTTGTATGCTTGCATCAGTTATGTTGCATTCTTGTGAGACTTCTATAAGAATATAGTCAATCCTAGTCTAATGGGGTGGGGAGTAGAATGTGTGTAACTGAGTTTGTGGGTGGAATGTCCTCCAGGTGTCTATCGGATAATGTTCTTGCAAGAGGACACGCAGTGTTGCCTTCTGTGCCACGGGAGGGATCGCCCCCGGCCTCGAGGACTTCCATTCCATTGTGGGGTCCGCAATTTGATTCAGATCTCCTTCAAATATGAGGTGGCATGTTTTCCATTGACTCAGCGTCTCCAGTACATCAACGCCAAACTGGATTTCGCTATGGTTGGGTGCATACATCAAGGCAAGCGTGACTGCCATGTTTCCTATGTTCCCGTTTACCGCCAGCAACCTCCCCTCCATTCCTCTTTTAATTTGCAGTATTTCTAGACCTGGTGATTTGAATTTGTTTGTTTAAAAAAAAAAAGTTTATCAGCACCCCTACCCCTGCTTTTTTTTAGCTGGTCCGGATGCCAAAAGCACTTGTCCCACCCATTTCCCTCTCAAGGTGTATTCCTCCTCTTCTTTAAATTTCATTTCCTGCAGAAAGGGAGAGACCAATCCTGACAAGCCAAACTCTCTTACCACCATAGAGCGTTTTTGTGTTGACTTTAGCCCTTTGACATTTAAAGACCCATCCCTTAAACTGCTGCTATACATTATGTATTTCCCTTTTCACCACCTGTATGCCCATCGCTTCGAGTTCCTTGGCTTGATCCCCCACCCACCTCCAAGTTAGTGTGCCCATCGTTCCTGTTCGTCCAGCTTGCCCAGATTCTCGTTACCCTCATACCCATGTAGGCCTCCCCCCAATTCCCACTCTATCCCTTGCCCCATCGTGCACCGTTGTTCTGACAGGAAGTGGGGTGACACTCTCATGGCAGAGATGCCCTGAGAAGGAGTGCCAGTAAAAATGGGCCCCTCGCTTTCCAGCAATCAACTTTTCTGTGCACCATTTAACGGTTTAATTAAATTGCCGACGCCCATTATGGCACGGTGTAGTGATGATCATAGATCACTTTGCCCTGCATACCCCGCAACCGCCTCCCCCTACCCACTTACATTTACGGCTGCACACTGTGAAGTGTGCCGCCATCTCTCGCCGACCCTGCAACGTCAGTTCTAGACCACTAACGTGGGTCTAAACTGGCGTTGTGGGTCCTTTTCTTTTTTTTTTCTTTTTCTTATTGTCCCCCGCTCCAATCTAATGGAAGTAGGGGACAACCCTGCAACCCTCAACCCCCACTACACCAACAAAAGGGAGCAGGGGACAACCCCCACCCCCTCTCCCATTAGTCGGTCTAGTGGGGTCAGCATTTCATTACCACACAAAGATGCAGTAATGAAATGGTCAAGATTTTCGGGGCTAAATGTTGGTATTGTTCCCTTTAAAGAGAAACACAAAGCAGGGGCTTCGGCCAGTTTGATGAGCAGACTGTCGCGGACCAGTAAAGGTCTGTGTACCCATAGGCCTGGGGCCTGCTGGTGTCCAGAGTAATCCCATGACTGTGGGTGCGGGCACAACGGTCCATCACGGAGTGTTGAATCTTCTGTACTTCCTTGAGCCAGGTGCCCAAACCCTCTTCGGATGGTTATTCCGCTCCCCTCATTCACTGACTGTGCCCTTGGGCGAGCCTTCTGACTCGAAACTGCTGCCCTCTGTCTTTAGCCAACTCGGGACCTCCTCTGCTTCCTCCCGCATGGTGACTCTGTAATGCTCTCCCTGATGCTTAAAAATAAAGGCGAACGGGAACCCCCAGTGGTAGCGAATGCCTTTTTCTTGCAGCCACTGCATCAGGGGCCACATTTGCATCTCTTGGCTAGTGTCATTGAGGATAAATCCTGGTAAATTTGGATTCAGGACCCCTCGAAGGGGATCTTCCCTTTTGGGCCTGGCTCTCTGTAGTATCTGAACCTTTTGTTTTGTGATACGGACTGTTGGGTGGACCCCACCCCCCTCTGGGTGGGCCTCCCTCGCCCACTCCCTGGGTGAACTCTGTCGAAGGAGATCCCCGGATCTGGCAGAACTTCAAAGAGACCGTTCACCAACAGTTTAACACATTTTTCAAGTGCTGCGGCAGACTCTGCTTGCATCTCCTTCAAGCCCATGAGTCTTATGTTTGACCTCCACTCTGGGTTCTCAAGGTCATCGATTTACAGAGCCAAGTCCCTTTGCATGTGTTCTAGGTCCTGCATGCAACCTTCTGCTCTCATTTCTATCAGGTCTACTGACTGTTGATAGTTTTCGATAGCTTCAATCTTCTCTTCTACCTTGTCGACTCATCCCTGTAAATCTGTTATTGCACCCTCCAGGCATGACTTTATCGAACGGATCTCCTCCAGGAGCATTTGTATGTCTCCTTTCGTGGAGACGTCTTTGTCGTCCCCAGTCATGGGTTGGGCTTCTGAGACGTGCCATTGTGACTTCAGGTGCAACTCTACGGAAGCCACTCAGGAGTGCACTAGTTCCTGTGTCAAGGGCGTGTTGAACAGATACGTCGACCTTCAACTCTCGTTGGACCAGCTGCATGTGAGGGGGGGGGTCCCTGTGAATCACCGACAGAGGAGGCAGTTGTGTCCCGCATCACCCACCATCCATGTAAGGGCACCAGAGCGCAGTTTGGGTTGGAGAGCACCCTCCGTCAGTCCTCCAGACTGTCGGCTCCGTGCTTTAACTCTCTTGTCAGGGTTACACACGCTGTTTTACTTCCAGCTTCACCCCAGGGGAGATTACAAATGAAGTGGACCAGTGATCTCCCTCTGCTGTGCCTCAGGCCTTATATTGCCTTAGCTCCTCAGACCCAGCATGCTGGCTGTGAATTGAAAGAGAAAAGTTCCCACAATTGGGGAACTCGGCCAGCAGCACCTCTTTTACAGCGCACAAAGTTATTTGGGCAGCAGTGTACACCCGGTGAGTAATTCTGGACACTTTTTTCTTTCCATGGAAATCTTCATTTTAGCAGTCGGTTGTCTCCGGTCGAACAGCACATAGCATATACTACTCTTATCAACACAACCAGAGGAACCAATTCTGCGGCACGCAGAACGACACACTGCAGAACGCCATGTGAGTTAATGTTAAGCGTGAAATTACTGTCATAACAGAACTAAATTAGTGTGCACCCAGTGAGAATACAGTTACATAAGTACTTTTCCTTTCCCTTATAGTTTTGTGGGCACATTGGATGAATAAACTTGGACCATGTCCACAGGATGGACATAAGAGCAGAATACTTCTGGAGTTGTATTACCCTTAAGGTGAATTATCAAGCTCAGGTTGCTTTGAAATCTTGTTTGACATGATTAGCAAAAATTGTTATATTTATACAATTGCTTTTTGTTATATTACAGTCATACTTCACACATATGAACCCCTGATGAAGCGCATACCAGCTCGAACCGCATTGGGTTTCCAATTAATGGAGAATTTGCCATGAACAAAGGACCTTTTTGGACATTTTTCTATAATATATATTGATTGATATGCATGTTCTGACTTCCCTCATTTAATGACTATCTTAGTCTCTATTGACTCAGATCAAATTACTCGACACATATATGTAGATACTTTTACCTTAACTACTTGGCTGATTTCGGCCATTGAGAGTGTGCAGGGGACGGGAGTTCCCCTATTGTGGGAACTTTTCTCTTGCTTTGCATATCTCTGCGGTCCATGTGCCAGGACCGTTTTTTCTCCCCTGCACCTTAAGAATTTTATGTCCACTGACTAAGACCAAAACGCTACATTGAAATCCACTGGATCAACTTCCACAGGTGTGCGGTATATTATCTTTTCATTTGCTGGCTGTGAATTACCATGCTGAGGTCCCCTCTGCCCGCCAGTACACTTCATCTATAGCACCTTCAAACGTCACCCGTTGTCTTCCTCACATGGCCCCTGCTTTCTATCTGTGCACCGGGATGAGGAGCGGGGCGCCGCCCTACTGGTTCCTCTACGCCGGTGTGACTGATGCACCACGGCCCCACTTGTCCCTGGCCTCCCAGTGATCTAGTCGCTGTTGCGTGCCGCAAGGGATCCTGTGCTTATCACTAATCTGACGCCAACCGTGTGGCCCCCCACTGCACTTATTGGTGTGAGGGTGCTACCTAGCATTGTGCAGTGGCCAACCTCGGCGGCTTGTGAGCTGCGACGTGCCACTGGGTGAGATGGTCTCTCCCGCTCCTCAGCCGGCAGGTCGCAGCAGCCCCTGCACTGTTCCTTCACCCTGTTCGGTCTCAGCTGTTTTCAGACGGGGTTGTTGAACTACTACACCCTCGTCCTGGGGAGCCGCAAAGCTGAGCTACCATTTCCCCAACCGTCCAGCGGGCTCCACCAGGCCTGTGCGAGGCAGCGCAGAAGTCATCTGACTTGTCACGCACCCAGGGCCTTGTCTTCTCCACCGGCCGGAACGTTCAGTCACTTGGTTCGCCGGTTTCTCTGATCAGCTCAGTTGTGGCCCAGTGTAATGGCTCTGTGTCTTCCTTTCGGCCCACTTATTTTCTTTTTTCCGGTTATGTTGCTTTTTACACCATTTTTTCCATTCTTTTGCTGTTGGGTGAGGGGAGACAGTGGATTAAGCGACCATCTTATCTCTGCACCCTGCTGGTCTCCCTTGAATATTCTTTTTGACACTAGTATTTTTTGGCTACTTTGAGATTCAAATTTGGAGTACTACTGTGGGGAACATTTTCTCAGTCTTCAAAAATCTTTACTGCGAATACTATGGGGTTCCATGGGAACTATAAGGTAAATGACCATTGCCTACTCCTTATTGCTTTTGATAAATATCCTTGAGACTTGATTACTGATGGAATACCATCGTTTTGTTGACCTTTGCAGGTATAATTTTGAAATGTGCCCCTGACAAAGTGGTGATTTACCCCAGAAACACATTGAGCTAGATCCTACTGTTATTAAGAATACACCTTCTGGATGAAGACATTAAAGACTGGACATTACTATATTGTACTTATTGCTAGAGTATATTTGATAATATCAGGAAACCCACCGTGAACTAGATTTAACTTCTTGCTGTTTTGAGCCTTTGATAGAGTGCAGTGGAGGAGAGTGTCCCTAAATTGGGACACTATTGTTGTGTATTGATATAATCTTTGTGTCAGGATTGTCTATTTCTCTCCTATAACTCAAGCTTCCTTATTATCTTTGATTTTGTTTTAATTTCCATAATTAAACGTCCTTCGGATCTTCAGTTCCAATGGTCGACTCTCTGTTTCTGCTCCAGGACCCTCGTTTTGTATGCAGAAAAACTGGCTTAGTCCACTAATCTCCAGACATGCCTTCATTCAAACTTGGGGCAGGGGGTGGCTGTCCAGTGGTGACAGCCAGCATCCCAGCACAAACTGGTTCCAGGCAGGCACACTGCCGGGCAAAGACCGGGGGAGTTTCGGTCAGTCACTTCCCCATCTGCCTGTCCTTTCAGGCCTTGGAAGTCTTTCCAAGAGCCAGCCAAAGACAAAAGAACCATCAAGACCTCACCCACCTAAGCAGGATGAAGGCTCAAGAAAGAACAAAGCATCCAGAACAGGTCTTAAAAAAAGTACAGCCATCATTTTAGGCAAATGGTGACCCTTGTGTCCCTTACTGCAGCTGCAAAGGCACCCAACGACAAAAGGTCACAACGTCGTGCGAAAAGGTTCACTGTCACCAGCATGGCAGATGAATGTGAAATAGTAACTAAAGGTTACTTAAGGTCGGGTGTGCTGATCTCCCAAAACAAAATACAGGTGTGACAAAAGGGTGTCCCCTGTCCTGGTAACATGTTTTAACACAGGTAAAAGAAAAAGGGAAGCTCAAGGAGCTCCCAGCAACACTGCGCAGAAAGTCTCAAGTGGGGAAGAATTTCATTCAAAAAGGAACATCTACCTAACAGTGGCACAGGAACTGGGCTGGGACGGTCTAGTCATAGTCCACATCAATGCTCCCACAAAGTCTGCTAATGAGGCAGATGTGAAACTGTCATTTACCCTGATTGCACAACTACTGGCTGTCTAAATTGTGCAGTTCCTTACCATTGGTGGGCTTGGACTTGCTTACAGCTCAGATTTTGGATAATAGGACTCCGGCAGCTATTCTTCAGATCAGCCAAGTTTCTCTTGAAGAAAAGCAGCCCATTAATGACCCCAAGACTGCTCCTGGAGTGGCCTACTTCCCCTCCAGTTTCCAGCACAGCAAAGCCCTGCTTCTCTGCCTGTTCTTCAGCCCCTGGACTAGTGGGACCGCTTCTATGTGATTTTAGCAAAAACATTTTAGTAGGACAATTTTTTACCTCTCCAAGCCCCCCATTTCCCCATGTTTTTAACCCCCCGCCCTCTCCCCACCTGTTCAACACCTTACCCCACATATATAAATCTTTTTTTTAAATGCAATGTTTTTTCATTAAATGTTTTTCAGTAAAAAATGCCTCTACCAAAAGATTTCGCAAAAATCACTGGATGCTATGGGACCAACTAGTCTCAATGCCTTCTTGAGGATCTAGTGCTTCAGAGCCTTTGAACAGGTCCCAGGACTGCTAGGTGGACCTACCGGCTGTCTTGTTGGATACCTCGGTCCCAGGAGGATAGCTCAGCGGCAAGGTGCTCGACTTGGAAACAAGACGACACGGAGCAACACAGGTTCGATCCCTGGGTCCGCACTTAGAAACCTCTGGGTATCATATATCATAACTGTTGCTGTTCCATGTTCAAGTCTGGTGGTTGCCAGCTTGTGCTACAAGTCCTTCTCCCCGAATTTCAACATCCCAGTATGAAGGGATCCTTTCCTAGAGCTACTACTGTGACCGCGACTGTACGGACGCCTGTCGTGCCTGGGTACCCATACTGTCGCTGGAAGTCACCTTTCTTCAACCTGTGAAGTGTCCTGAGGAGGTCTGCATTGGTGTTTTTTATTTCTTCACCTGAGGTGCATCTTGCATCTGCACCCGACCGGAAGAATCCTTAAACCTGCACCTCCTGGGCCTAACTCAACTGAACCGACAGCGGTAGATTGAGCCCCCAGCAACCCACAGATCTACAATCACATCCGGGAAAATTGGAGTGGGGGGGGGGGGGGGGGTTCGGAGGAGTGTAAGTAATGTGGAGGAGTGTAAGTAATGTGAGAAACATGTGGCCTCTCTCCTGAGTAGGCCAGGACACAGCCATCGTTATTGGATCAATTTCCTGGGGGAGGATCACCTGGGTAGGGGAACCCGAAGTCAAGCTCACGAAAAAAACACCCCAGGTAAGCGCAGTATGACACAGAGGAAAATACTGAGGAGGATCACATTTCTGAGAGTTTTATAGGTAACTCCAGACCAACCTCCCTTACACCCAATGAATTTCCATTCTCTAAATCCAAAACCCCATCATATCTGGTAAATCTATTAGGTATCCAAACCCTGTAAACCTGGAAAATGCCATCTCCCAGGATCCCTATCAGTCTGTTGTCTACTCGAGCACTCTGTCATTCTTTTCATCGTCCCTCTGATTATTATTCCTCGGTCTCTCAGTTGACTTTGACCAAGCATTACTGTTCCAGCAATCCCCCTTGCTCATTTCAAAGTAATAATCCCGGTCATTCCTGCTTGTCCAATGAACCCTAACCCGTAGGATGTCCAGAAAGTTTACCAATCC
The DNA here is from genome assembly GCF_040938575.1 of Ambystoma mexicanum. Lineage (NCBI taxonomy): Eukaryota > Metazoa > Chordata > Amphibia > Caudata > Ambystomatidae > Ambystoma > Ambystoma mexicanum. The sequence goes on from NC_090927.1 coordinate 1,101,312,386, forward strand.
CCTCTTTTGATGTACACACTTTCTCCCACCATGAAAGACAGCGGTCTAAACGAAAAACTGTTCACCTGACATGTCTCGACCCACGGGTGAGGCAGAGTCAGGCAATTGACAATAATCACGCACACCTAACAGCCCTTTACCTTCCCCGCAGGGATTAAAGGGGGAGGACAAAAGCACACTTTGAGCAAGCCTGAACGCACAAGGAGACAGCTACACTGAACCGGCAGAACAAAGGAAGAAGAAAAGCAGTGAGACCAAGAACAACAATAAAGGGGGAATTGCCTTTGCCCTTTTCAACTCAGACCTGCAAAGCTTCCAGAAGGGAAAATCTAGGACCGGAAGTTAAAGCTGGCATGCGGAGCAACAGAGGTGAATGGTACATGGGGGGCCTCCCGCTTTGATAACGCAGGCGGATAGGCAAGCTGGCTACGATGGTATTATCCTTGACTCCAAAGAACAAAGAATCCAACAGGTTAGACACATCCGGTGAGTCGGAGGAAGCTGATATCAAACCAAACTGTGTTAAACTCAAGGTTGCGTGTAGCAACATTTTGAACGCAAGAAGAAAGAACGTGTGTATGTTTGAACTTTAAAGAAAGCCCAGTTGAGGTCCAGGTTCAGAAGGGTCCGGTGCCACGTGGGCGCTCATTCGAAAAGCTCTGACAAAGACCTATTTTGTTTGAAACCTACAGCAACCAGAAGGCCCTAGCAAAGGGTGGCAGGAGGCATCAGAGTGGTCCTATGAGGGTTACACCCAATCCCTTATCCAATCAAAAGTATCTGACCCGTTGCCAGAGGAAAGCTAGGAGAAGAGAACCCTGCTTTTCACAACAATTATGAACTGTCATAATTGGCAAGTGTGAACCTGAAAGAGGGATGCCGAAAGAAAGCTAAAGAGAAGGAAACCCTGCTTTCTGAATAAACTGATGTATACATGAACTGTCTTAGGAATACATAAACTGTATACAAGAAGGGGACCATAGTGAACCCGACGTAGAGAGGCCCATTAGTACAAGAAGGATCCGAGCCCGGCAGATCCCAGGGGCGAAAGACAATCGCCCAAAGAACTTTTGTTTGTTTATTATTTTGCATCAAGAGTAATACAACCATGAACATTGTGTCGACAAGAGTAAACTCGGTCTAGGGTTGTCCACAGTGGGGAATTGTGTAAAAAGACATTTGAAAGTTATAAACAACATTCAAAAGGCTGTAGTGAACCCGACGGAGGGAAGCCCAAGTTGCAAGTGTGATCTGATCCCGGTAGAGGGAGATCCAAGGGGCGAAGAACAATCACCCACGGTACAAGAGTACCGAAGATAACCTTTGTTTGTTTGTCAGTCATTGTGAAGCATCACAGGCCTTCTGAGGCATGAGACTTTTGCAGGAAAGAGACTTGGCCTATTGAAATGAACTGTGATCCTTGTACTTCAATCATGGGGAAGGGAGACCCTGCCATACCGTCCTGACTTTTCATTTTGGGAACACTTCTTTATTTTCTGGTGAACATTATCCCACAATTTAGCAGTAAGGAATTGGCAATAGTAGTTTTTTAGTATAGGCCCTTTTTATTTTGACCAGACGCCACTAGGACTGCCTTATTTGATGGTCATAGCTTGCTCCCATCATAGATTAAGGTTTAGATTGGGCGTTCATCTCTTCATTATATTGTTCAATAAACACCTTTGAACTGTGATAATTTGTGTCTATCCCTCCATTCTGGATGGTTAGAATTACTCACCGTTAAGGTGATTTACCTAGTCACCATCACTTCCTCAAGGCAGGGGGGGGCAGTGAGCGCCAGGTGTTAGTTAAACCTCCCTACTTGAATTTCTCCAAGTAGAGGGTGAGAGTGAGGCCTGCCCGCCTCCCTTACAAAACTGATCTCTGATTCCCATCTCTCTCAAAAGTTGCATCTTCCTGTATTTCTTTCTCCGCCTCACGTTTCCAAAGCAGAGGAACCATTCTATCAGCTTGAGCCAGTGTGGGCCTTCAGCTTCTGTGTCGTCCGGATAAGGGAAGTCAGCAAATGACCAGATTAGTGTTTGCTATGCTGATGTCGTGCTGGCAGGGCTGTTACCTAAAAAGACCCTGTCGAGGTGAATCATTTAATGGATTGCATTCTCCTGCATATTCCTCCCTGATAGATCTGTATCAGCTGCTCTGAAACATTTTGACAGGGGGCTGTGAGAAACCTGAGGGTATTCTCACTTCTGCTCCCTGGATCTTCTCAGGTGCCCAAGCAAAGGCCATCTCTTTTGGATCCTGACCCTGGGGGTGGAGAAGTGTTGGAGGTTCACTTGGGCGCAGGGTCCTTGGGGATTGGGAGTGGGGTGCTCACAGGCGAGACATGTTATCCAACTTTCCCTATTGACAACCAACCTAACCCTCCACAGCCTTTATGGGCTACTCTAAAACGGTTCCCCTCATTTCCCCACATTCAATCTTTAATGGTACTGTAACGAGGAAGAAGCAACTAAGTAGTGAACACTAAAACTTAATTTCAATGGATTGCTTTTCTCCCATATATTCCTCATGTTAGATATCGATCATCCAGCTCTGTTGTTCGGAAACTTTTCGACAGGATGTCGATCCGTCTTGTCCAGCTTTCGATCGACTGCTCCGGAAGTGACGTCGGACATCGTATATTTAGCACGTCACTACGCCCCATGCTTCAGTTCCTTTTTTCTGCATTGTTGCATGCTGCATCAGGAGCATGACGCTAGTTTGCTAAATTGTTTTTTTTTTTTACCTAGTTGTACGTTCTTCCCAAAAAACCTTGACGCAATGTCGTCTCACAAGATTTTGGTCTTCAAGCAATGCTGCGATTGCATGGCCAAAATGTCGGTAACCGACCCCCATGACGTGTCTGTGGTACCTTGGTGTTGGTCACGACACAGAGCCCTGCGTGTCGTGCTCAAAGATGCAGCCCAAGTCGCTACGTGAGAGGGCTGGGAAACTGGCTTTGGGCCGACCGGTCACCAAATCACCAGAAGAAGATATTGCAAGAAGACTAAAACGGTTCCACTCTGGGAGCCATTCCTCGTCGTCTTCTTTTCGGAAGAAGAAGCAGCAGCATCACCGCCATCGAAGCAAGTCCAGCTCGGCGTCGGTTCGAGGTAAGCCCTCGGCACGGCCGACCAATCGGGAAGAGTCGGAAAGTTTTAAGACTTCCATGCTTGATATGTTTAGGCAACAAGCTGCTGTAGGCGCAGCTCCGGCCCCCAATCAGCAAGCTTTGGCGGCAAAAGCGGTACTTGGTGCTCCCGACCCTAAGCCAGCCATTCCGTCGACAGTGTCAACGTCGGATACGCCTTCGGGCGTCATGTCTACCGGGTATAAATCATGGAGGGCCATAAGGCAGAGGCCCACGACGGCCATCGATTACCAGAGCGTCCCTCAGCACCGAAAGTACCTTCGGCATCGAAAGCTTCGGATTTGAAAACTATCCTCAAGCCCTCCATGCCGACAGTCGGCAATGGTTCATTTGTGCCGCTGTCGAGATCGGGCTTCTTCGACTTGATGCAATCCATATTTGGCGTCGATCACCCAGTCGATCCCGTTTACACAGTAGCCGGCAGCGTTGTTTTTTTTGACGGCCAGGCCAATTTATTGGCCCTAGCACAGCGTCTACAAGACGCAGGTGGTCTGGATACTTCCCAGACCTTGAGTTACAACAGAACCAGCCCTATACCCCTGCTAATATCAAGTTCAGGGATCTGGTTCACAGAGTTGTTGACACCCTTTTGTTGAAGGCGTTCATCACACCTCTCCAGCGGTGTGAACTTACTGACATTTTGGATGACGGTCCCACAGTTGAGCATAAATGCCATTCAACCCAGCCATTGCAGACACTTAAGACTCCTTATTGCAGCACCCTTGTACTGTTCCCCTTGTGAATGCCAATTTCATGGGTAAGTGTAGGCCGGCAAGAGGAGACCCTTCTTTCCTCATCATGCACCCTTCTCCAGAAGAGTTGGTTATACAGGCTGCCACTATTTCCACCAGACATGCATCATCCACTTCTAATCTGCCTACGGACAGAGAAGGAAAGAAATCGGATGCACTGCCCAGAAAGGTGTTCATCTCTGACAGCATGGCGCTCAAAGCAACTAACATTGATTGTGGATTTGCCACGTACTCCTTTGGCTTATGGAAGGCTGTTGAATATGCTGCTAAAATAAGTCCCTGAGGGTGCCATGAGGGATGGATGTTTACAGCTGGTGGACGATGGGAAGGAGGTAGCCAAGCAGTCATTGTAAACTGGCCTGGACGTAGCGGACTACATTGGCAGACCAATGGGTTCAGAAGTTGTAATGAGACGCCAAACCTATCTAAAAACTTCTGGCTTCTCTCCAAATGTTCAAAACATGCTGCTGGATATGCCCTTTGAAGGTGACATGCTTTTCGGGGAGAAGGCAGCCAAATCGTTAGAGAAATTCAAGGAATCCAAGTTGGCTGCTAAATCATTGGGCGTAGCAGCTCAGCCGGTCATACCTGCCTTCAGATTCGCCTCCAGGGCCAGAGGCTATAGATGGTATGTGCCCTATGGCAGGGAGATGCAGCTCCTGCAAGCCAGGCAAGGGCAGTGGCGCTTCCCGCATCCCGGCAGGGGCAGAAGGGCCCTCTAGAGGCCAGCAAGAGGCAACAACAGCAGCGTCACCCGTGCCCTCTAAGCTGTTTTGATTTTCCCCTCCCACGATGCACCGGTTGGCAGGGCATTGGTCCCAGTGGCAGGCTAGAACTTCTGATGCCTGGGCCCTGCAGTTGATTCTGTGCGGTTATTGTCTGCCTTTTCTAAAGAGGCCTCCAGACAGACCTCCACCTCCCCAATCTAAAAGGAACAGGACCTCCAGGAAGAACTGAGAGCCCTGCTGTCGAAGGGTGCCTTGGAAGAGGTACCTCCTGATCAGAGAGGGTCGTTTGGTATTTCCGGTATTTTCTGGTGCCCAAGAAGGGACGAGGTCTCCATACCATCCTGGACCTCAGGGCCTTGAACAAGTTCCTGAGGAAAGACAAAGCAGAGGAAGTTCTTAAGGTTCCTCATAGGGGACAAGCATTATCAGTTCAAAATGCTTCCCTTTGGGTTGACCTCTGCGCCAAGGGTCTTCATCTAGCTCATGGCGGTAGTGGGGTCTTACCTCAGGAGATCGGGGGTCCACGTATTTCCATATCTGGACGGCGGACTGATCCGAGGGAAGTCAGCTGGCAGGTTTTGTCTCATCTAGAGTATACCTGCCTTCTTCTGCACAGGATGGGCTTCTCCCTCAACTTGAAGACACCAGTTCAGTGGCTCCAGTTCATCAGATCAGTCCGAGACACCCGAGTAGGGAAGGCTTTTCCTCCCGAAGAGAGAGTCGGCAACATAGCCCAGATTGTGCCCTTTGTTTCAGAACCACGCCACCCTTCCAGTGGCTTCCTTCCTCCGCCTTCTGGGTCTCATAGCCTCCTGTATTTTTCTAGTGCCAGAGGCCAGGCTGCATATGGGATCCCTCCAGTGGCTCCTGAGGGACCAGTGGTTTCTGTATCTGGGAGCGCTCACAGATCACCTTTCAGTGTCCAGCCAGGTAGTCCACAAACTCGGCTGGTGGAACATACGCAGCAATCTATTGGCCAGGGAACCCTTCTGGCCTCCTTGGCCCCATGCCAGAGTGGTCACAAATGCACCCATTGCGAGGATTTGCAAGTGAGCTACCACTGGTCTCCATCAGAAGCCAGGTGGCATATCAACAGGCTGGAATTGCGGGCCATCTGGTTAGCCCTCAAGGCTTTTCCACCGTCTCTCAGAAGGAAGCATGCCCTCGTCCTGACAGACAACACAGTGGCCATGCACTACCACAACAAGCTTGTTACTGTGCACTCCTGCCTACTCTGGACAGAGGCAATTCAGCTGTGGTTCTGGTTGTGAGAGAACCAAATCTCAGTCTCAGCAGTTCATCTGGCAGGGCAGAGAACACCTTGGGCGATGCCTGAGTAGGCAGAGCACGGTCTCACATGAGTGGGAAGTGTGCCAGGAAGTGCTAGAGGAGGTCTTCGCTGTCTGGAGTACCCAAGCAGTGGATCTGTTTGCTACGGAGTCCAACAGGAAGTGCAAACAGTTTTGCTCTGGGGAATTCCCAGTGAACGGCGCACTGGGGGATGCGTTTCTGGTGGATTGAATCTTCCCTCTCCACTACGCCTCCCCCGCAACCCCCCAACTCCGGTCATCCCTTGGGTTCTCAGGAGGTTGAAGAGATTTCGAGCATCCATAATCTTGATCGCCCTGGATTGGGGGAGGAGAATGTGGTACCTCGATCTCCTGGATCTAACAATCTGTCCGCCTCACCAGCTGCTTCGGCGTCCGGATCTCATTTGAGGCGTGGTGCAGGGAATGCGAGATTGTCCCCATCTCCTGCCCCACCACCACAGTGATGGGAGTTCCTTCTGTCACTGGCCTCTTCAAGCCTTCACGTTGCCACAGTCAAAGGGTATTTGGTGGTCCTGTATGTGTTCAAGAGGTCGCCAGACCAAGGTTCCTTTTTTACTATTCCCGTCATGGTCCTTTTCCTGAAGGGCCTTCTCAACAAGTTTCCGCCAACCCCATTTGTTGTCCCAGATTGGGATCTTAATCTGGTTTTGACCTTCTTGATGGCGGCTCCGTTTGAGCCTATGCATTCATTGCGGCTGTTATCCCTTAAGAGAGCTTTCTTGGTCGCAATCACATCTGCCAGGAGGGTTAGCAAACTGCAAGCCTTGTGCTGCAAACATCCCTTTTTGAAGTTCTTTCGTGAGAAAGTCTCTCTTAAAGTCAGACCCGGATTCCTCCCTACAGTGGGTCCAGAGTTTCATCTGAACCAGTCTATTGATTTACCTGTCTTTTACCCTCCTCCACATCCCTCAAAAGAGGAAGAGTGTTTCCACCGCCTTGACCCCAAGAGAGCGTCACATTTCTATGTTGCTTGCACATCCGAGTTTAGGAAATCAGACTAGTTGTTCGTGCCCCATTCCTTGTCTAGAAAAGTTCTTGCAAAACTGAGTTCTGGTAATACTAGTTTATTTGTTTCCATTTAATGTGTATGCTACCAATGTCCCTAGGCAGAAGAACACCCTATCCCTGTAGGGTGTCACTGTCCCTGGGCCGGAGGTGGTGCGCCGCCTATCTAATATGAAAGGGGGAGAAAAGAATATTGTGCCTGCATCTACAATGCATACAGTTACAGCATGGGCCCTATTCCCCCACACATGCTGGACATATTCTATGTGTTCCCTTTAGTATTCTCCACTCAATTAAAAAGGTATTAGCATAGTGCTTTTGGGGTTTTTACCGTAAGCACAAATGAAATATGGATCCATCTGGGCTTTCACTTTTTTGTTCTTATTTACAATTCTCAGTAAAGGCCTCCGGTTGCGATGGTTCACGACCGGATCCCCTAAAAGGAAGGATACTGTCGTAATTCTCCCCCGTCTCACCTGTGATCGGGATCTCCCTTGTTCGTCCGCAGGACTCTTCCTGTGGATGGTTCGGGTCTTGAATAGGCTCGCCCGAGCCTCGTCAGGTTGCAGGATGCGCTCAGAGTTCCGGGGAGTTCGTGGTTCCAGGGTATCCAGGATTAGCGTAGAACGAGTAAGTAGGGGGGGAAATCCGGGAACAGGATAAAGGCAAGGAAGGAAGCAAGAGGATCAAGGAAATCAATGTAGAGAGTAAGCACACGTCGGGTCACTACCGAAGATAGCGTTGAGACGCGCGGACCCGCAGGGGCGGGACCAATTTATAGTACGTGCCACGACGTGAAAGCTAGTGCGTAGCACGGAGCTTGGTACGGCCATGTTGGGAGGAAGAAGGAGTACAAGCCCTTCGTGACAATGACCATGAGGTCCAGAAGGGGCAATTTCGCCGGGTCATGACAGCATGCCCCCTCCGAAGACTGGTTCCTCCAGGCTTGCCTGGGTGAATAAGATGGAATCTTCTGAGCAAACGAGGGGTCTTTAAATTAGAAACTGGTTCCCATGTTCTCTCGCTAGGGGGGTAGCCTTTCCACTCGACCAGATATTGTAGTCGACCCCTCCTATACCTGGAATCACATATCCTGGACACCTCATATTCCAACTGGTCGTCCACAACCACAGGTGTGGGTTTGAAGGGTTTTTCGAGTAGAACTAACGTAGGGTTTCAACAGGGAAGTATGGAAGACTGGATGTATCTTTTTCCAGGAATCCGGAAGCTTAAGTCGGAAGGAGACCGGATTGATGACCTCCTTTATAGAAAATGGACCATAATAGCGAGGAGCTAATTTGTTTGGTCGTAGATGTCGAGGTAACATTTTCGAGGCTAACCAGACTTGATCGCCAACTGAATAGGAAGGTGATGGTCTTCTCTTAGAGTCCGCATATCTTTTGATTCGAGTCTGGGCCTGTTATAACTGATCCTTTGCCTCTTTTTGTAAGTCGATCAGCGTCTGAATCCAAGAGTCAAGGGTAGGTACCGGAGTAGATTCGGGAAGAACTGATGGTAAAACAGATGGGTGATAACCTTGACTGCAATAGAAAGGGTTGACCTTGAGAGCTGAATGATCTGAGTTATTGTAGGAGAATTCGGCTAAGGGTATAAGGAGAGACCAATCGTCTTGAACCTTGGTGGCAAAACAACGAAGATATTGTTCCAGGGTTTGATTTACTCGTTCCGTTGCCCCATTGGTTTGTGGATGATAGCCTGAAGAAAGGGCACGTTGGATTCCTAGAACACGACCGAGATGTTTCCAGAATTGTGAAATATACTGGGGTCCCCGATCCGAAATAATCTTGGAAGGAAGGCCATGAAGACGAAAAATATGATCCATAAAATTCCAGCAAGTTCCGAGGAAGATGGTAGTTTATACAATGGTGTAAAATGAGCTAGATGAGTGAACAAGTCAATGGTTACCATAATGGTTGTATATCCTTGGGAAGGTGGTAATTCAACAATAAATTCAGTGGCAATAACTTCCCAGGGTCGGGTTGGCAACGCAGGTTGTAGAAGCAGACCCGCCGGCCTCCGATTATCATACTTGTTCTGACTACAAATAGCACATGTCTTGATGTATTGAACTACACTGGACTTCATCCCTGGCCACCAGAACTGTCTTTGTATAAGACCGAAGGTGTTGGTTACTCCTCGATGGCCGGAGTGAAGAGTATCATGGCATGGATTCATTACCTTCTGTTGAAGTTCTTTTGTCGGAATGCCCACTGAATTGTTCTTGAATAAATATCCTTCCTTGATTGTCAGACGCCAGGGATTTTTCTTCGATATGTCCTTCCAGAGTTCAGATAATTGAGTCTGTGCTCTGATTTCTTCCAGGAGATTAATCGCTTGAGCTACAAAGATTGTGGGTGGAAACATTTTTGGATAGATCTTATCCTCCAAGGGAACATAGTCGGGACGCCGAGAAAGGGCATCAGCAATCAAGTTTTGCGATCCAGGAACATGTGAAATTTGAAATTGATATTGAGCAAAGAAGTAGGCCCATCGAGCTTGTCTACTGTTTCTGCACTCCATGGATTGTAGGACCTGAAGATTTCGGTAATCAGTACGGACTTGAACTGGATATTTAGCACCCAGGAGTAAATGTCTCCATTCAGTGAAGGCATGACGAATAGCCAATAACTCCTTCTCCAGAACTGAGTAGTGAGTCTCGCTGGTGGTCAGGGTCCGTGAGCGATAAGCAATGGGATGTTCCAACTTATCATTGGATTCTTGTTTTAAAACTGCTCCTATGGCGTAATTGGACGCCTCAGTTTCCACTAGAAAAGGACGATTTATGTCAGGTTGGGCCAGGATGGGGGCCTGGGTGAATTCCTCTTTCAAGCGTTGGAATGCCTTGTCTTGTGGTATAGACCAGTTAAATGGAACGTCTTTCTTCGGGAGATTAACAATGGGTTGAACAATCTCGGAAAAGGTGGGAATAAATTTCCGGTAGAAGTTGGCAAGCCCCAGGAAGGATTGTATTTGCTTAACAGATGTTGGGGCGGGCCAAGCCAGTATGGCCTTCACCTTTGAAGGGTCCATACTAATTCCTTCTGAACTGAGGACAAATCCCAGATAGCGAACTGATGTGACATGAAACAAACATTTTTCTGGTTTGGCTAAGAGTTGATTTTCACGGAGACGTTGAAGTACTGCTTTTACATGTTCTTCATGTTTCAAGGAGTCCTTGGAGAAAATCAATATGTCATCCAAGTAGACAATAACATTGAGAAATAACATGTCCGAGAACACCCTATCCATAAAACGCTGGAAGACTGCAGGAGCATTGGTCAGACCAAAGGGCATGACTAGGTATTCAAAGTGACCAAAAGGTGTTCTAAAGGCTGTTTTCCATTCGTCTCTTTCCCGGATACGGATCAAATGGTAAGCACCTCGTAGATCCAGTTTCGTGAATATCACTGCACCTCTCACAGCTTCAAGGATATCCGAGATCAGGGGTAGAGGGTATCTGTCTTTCAGGGTGTATTGATTTAGGCCCCGATAGTCCAGGCAAGGTCTGAGCTCTTTAGTATCCTTTTTCGGAACAAAGAACAATGAAGCACCAGCTGGTGATTTTGAAGATCTTATGGTGCAGTTCTCAAGATTAGTGTCTAGGTATTCCCGGAGGGCTCTCTTTTCGGGTTCTGAAAGGATAAACATCCTGCCAAAAGGAATCACTGCTGAGGGTTCAGTATCTATGGCACAGTCTTCGGGTCTATGTGGAGGTAAGGCTTGAACAATGGCAGTAGAGAATACATCAGCATACCCTTGATAGATCTCTGGAACTTGTACAATATTGGAAACCATGAGTGGTGTCTCTGGACACCTTGGTAGACTTATAGGAGCTGTGACTGAGGTATCCAGGTTTAAACAATGGTTCATACAGAACTCTGAGCCCAGGAATAAGGATCCGGCCGTCCAGTTAATATATGGATTGTGCTTTTGTAACCAGGGCATGCCCAGAACCAAGGGGTAATGGGCTGATTTTATAATGTCAAACACAATCCTTTCTTGATGATGATTTATGGAAAGATGGATCTCCCTTGTTTGCAGACTTATGGGTCCTGAGGAAAGCGGTCTTCCGTCAATTGCTTCCACTGGCTGTGAAAAACTTCTTGCTTCATATGGAATGTTATGACTTCTTACCCAATCTTGATCAATGAAGACTCCCATTGCTCCGCAATCCACCAAGGCCAGTATGGGGTAGACCTTGTCCTTGGATGGCGATAAAAAGGCCTGTAATATCACCAATTTGTTTTGTCCAGGAGAGTTCAAGGATGGAATTGATGTGGAGCAAACATCGCTCTCCCGAAACCTTGCTCCATTTAGGATCGGGAGCTGGCGTTTCCCGAGCGTCTGGGAGGAGCCAGAGGACACTCTTTAACTAGATGTTTATCTGAGGCACAATACATACATAAGCCTGTGTGTATCCTTCTTAACCTTTCCTGCGGGGAAATTGGTCCACGAAAGGCTCAGAGTTGCATGGGTTCAGAATCAGTGCTCGGATTCTTGGCAGATTCGGTCCTTGTAGTATTCTCTGGGGAGTTTCTTTGAATTGAGACTTTATTCTTTTTCTTTTCGGCCTTTCTTTCTTGAATTCTGAAGTCTATTTGCATAGACAAGTCCAGGAGGGCCTGGAATGAACTAGGACGTGCAACTATGGCTAATTCGTCCTTAATCTCTTCATTTAGACCTCTGCGAAATAAGGTAAAACTGGCTTCCAGGGGCCAGTCCGCCTCTTTGGCTAGCTGTTTGAATCTGGTAACATAGGTCAACATGTCTTGGGATCCTTGTTGGAAGTCGAGTAACTTCTCTTGAGCACCGTGGACCAGCTCTGGACGTTCGAACATGGTCTTCAGTTCGCGATGAAGCCTTCATAATCATCCAGGAGAACATCCCCTGAATTGAGTAAAGGAGTGGCCCATGTTAAGGGCATTACCAAAAAGATGCGATATAATGAAGCCCACCTTAGCCCTAAGAGTTGAGAAATAGTAGGGCTTGAAGGTAAAATGTACCAAACAAGAATCCAGGAATCCATGTAAGGTCTTTGTTGAACCGTCGTATTTATCAACCACTCCTCCCAATAGTACGCTGTCCTTGTTCGCGGAGTCACGTGACAAGACAAGCTGTCTTAGCGCCGCATTCTCGGCTTTTAAATTCTGCATCTCTGTGGAAAGTTCTTGCATTCCGCGCATCAGGTCCTGAATAGCATTCTCCATGGTAGAATCCGTATTGATCGTTTGGCGTCTCAAACTGTCGTAATTCTCCCCCCGTCTCACCTGTGATCGGGATCTCCCTTGTTCGGCCGCAGGACTCTTCCTGTGGATGGTTCGGGTCTTGAATAGGCTCGCCCGAGCCTCGTCAGGTTGCAGGACGCGTTCAGAGTTCCGGGAAGTTCGTGGTTCCAGGGTATCCAGGATTAGCGTAGAACGAGTAAGTAGGGGGGGAAATCCGGGAACAGGATAAAGGCAAGGAAGGAAGCAAGAGGATCAAGGAAATCAATGTAGAGTAAGCACACGTCGGGTCACTACCGAAGATAGTGTTGAGACGCGTGGACCCGCAGGGGCGGGACCAATTTATAGTACGTGCCACGACGTGAAAGCTAGTGCGTAGCACGGAGCTTGGTACGGCCATGTTGGGAGGAAGGAGGAGTACAAGCCCTTCGTGACAATGACCATGAGGTGCAGAAGGGGCAATTTCGCCGGGTCATGACAGATACCGGTTTTCTTTAGTCATTCATGGTGATTAATATTGAGTGATCGCCTTGTGTGTTGTTCTGCTGACTATATGGGCTATCCCGTTGGCTAATATGCAGTTCAGCTCACCGAGTCCTTTTACATTATCTGTTCCTGTTATTTAAAGTTCCAATCAATTCAGCATAAGAGCTCCATGGTATGGCTTCTTATATGCGTCAGCGAAACAGTTTTGAACTTACGGTAAGTGAGATTCGATAAATGAAATCTGTTTACAGTTACATGATGTCATGAAGATCGTAGAATAGTACTGTGTACAGCGTGGCTCCCTGGACACAATACAGGGACCCGATCGCGCACATAGGTAGTATTTGTTTTGTCACACAAAACACTATGAAATTCGCCTGTGCTGCCGATTATGTATCGCGAGAAGCATAAGCGTAGATAGGTTTGAGAATCTATACAATGGAGGGACACTATGACACCAAGATTGGGGAATAGTACCGAGTGCAGCGCAGCCACTCGACAAAAAACAGGATTCGACCACGCACAGAGACAGTTCTTGATTATCTTACAAAACACACTGAATCACGCCGACTCCGCTTATCGGTGGCAGCATAAGTGTAAAAAGGTATGAGAAGCCATACAATGGAGCTTGTATGCTGAATTCATTGAAACTTTAAATAACAGGAACAGCCAATGTAAAAGGACTCCGTGAGCTGAACTGCATATTAGCCAATGCGATAGCCCATATAGTCAGCAGAACAACACGCAAGGCGATCACTCAATATTAATCGCCATGAATGACTAAAGAAAAACAGTATCCTTCCTTTTAGGGGATCCGGTCGTGAACCATCGCAACCGGAGGCCTTCACTGAGAATTGTAAATCGGAACAAAAAAGTGGAAGCAGCCCATATGGATCCACATCACATTTGGGCTTAAGGTAAAATCTGCAAAAGCACTATGCTGGTACCTTTTTAATTGTGTGGAGAATACTAAGGGGAACGCACAGAATATGTCCAGCATGTGTGGGGAAGTGGGGACCCATGGGGTAGTAGACAGAGCATTACCAGATCCACGTGATCTCGTATAATTGTTGCATTTTGCATGTAAAAGAAATGGGTGCTCATCATACCCATGCCAAAATAACTGCTTGAAATTCCTCTCTAGGTCGGATGTGGAGGAACCGCCACATCTGATGGACAAGGCGATCTGATGAGACGTATCCAAACACAGGTCCTGAAGAAGATGACCAGAATCAGCATGTCACTGAAACCGGTCGATCATCTCAATGCACGATATCCTTAAAGGAAATACGGGATACAGGACCTCAATTAACATCTTTAATCAGAGAGCTCAGATCCTCCTCCTTTTGATTGGTGGCTTTTGCCATACTTACTTGGTGTAAAGCAACAATATTTAAAAACGGGGTACCTAGTCTACAAGAAATTATAGGTCCCATAACATTTAATTATCCAATCTTTTATCTCTAACTATCTTAATTGATTTTTACAACCCTGTGTTGAACCACACATTATCATCTGATCTGCACCACGTGCACACACTCCCTTGAAGATTTATTAAGCAACAATACGGCCTCTCTGCCCTAAGGAAATACTTCCTCCAGGAAATGTCAATGTAAGCGAGGCAGACTTGGTTCAACCATTTTATCTGTTTGTGAATGCTGTAACTGTATACATTGTAGATGCAGGGACAGTATTTTTTTCTACCCCTTTCATATTAGATAGACGGCGCACCACCTCCGACCCAGGGACAGTGACACCCTATAGGGATAGTGTTCTTCCGCCTATGGACATTGGTAGCATACATATTAAATGGAAACAAGTAAACCAATATTACTAGAACTCAGTTTTGCTCTTAAAAGTGTGGTCTGTGTGATATATCTGATGCTTTACCTAACACTTAAGGGTATCATTTATCTTAAATCTGGTTCCCCGATTGTTGTTGTGCTAGAAAAGTTCTTACCATCACTAAACAAACCCTGTCACGTTGGATTATTTTGTGCATATCGGTGTGTTACCAATCGGAAGTCTAGGAGCGTCAAGCCTGTATCAGGGACCAATCGACCAGAGGGTTTCAGCCTCTACAGCCCTCCAGAGAGAGGGGTTCCTGTTGGGATATATGCCGAGCAGCCAGTTGGTCATCCTTACAAACATTCACCAAGCACCATGCCTTGGATGTTGCACGGGGAGCTGATGCAAGGTTTGGTAGGGCGGTTCTACAGAATCTACTGGTTTAAATCTTTCTGCCCTCCTCCGTTCTAACTGCTTGGGGAGTCTATCATGATGAGGAGTATGCAGGTGAAAAGCAATCGGTTGAAGGAGAAATTACTCGCCATAATAATCTTTCTATGGATTCTCCTCCTGCAGATTCCTCATCTACCCTCCCATCCATCCCGCCTCAGAAAGTTCTGTGTCTTGTCGCTTCTGTCCAAACAAGAATGCCTCTGGTGATGGCTCTTGGATAAGCGCTTCTGTCTCACTGTAAAACAAAATGTAAGAAAAAAAAGATTTTTTCCAATCATTGTTGTGTGGGATCACCCAGTTGGGATGTATCTTTGTTAAAGATTTTACCTGCTGATTAGCCTCCTCCTGGGGTTTTTCTTTCTGCAGTGTTCAAGCGCTGGGGTAAAAAATTGAAGAACTGACGCATGGGGCATAGTGACATGCTATATATATATGACGCCTGGCGTCCCTTCCGGAGCCGACGATCGAGAGCCGGACAAGACGGATCGACACTCGGTGGCCGAGTCGAGGTCCACTATGCCCCCTGTCGAAAAGTTTCCGAACAGCAGAGCTGGATGATGGATATCTATCATGATGAGGAATCTGCGGGAGAAGAATCCATTGAAATATAATTACAGTGAGTAATTTCTCCTTCACCACTTTGGTACTGGGACAAGGAAGGTGCATGCAGAGTACTGTGAGGGTCAGGCATGTCCCTTTAACCATGCTCAGGCAAGTCTAATTATGAGTCCACACCTGCAACCTGTAAAGGGGCTGCAGGTGTATAAAGGGAGACCAGTGTAGCAGCAGAGAGAACAACAGGGAGGCCTGTGTGGTAGAGACCAGCAGGGGACCTGTGTTGTGAGGAACCAGCCGTGGTGGGACCTGAGGAGGAGCCAGGACGTCAGCCGACATACCAGAGGACATCAGCTGCCTCCGGGTTGGAGAGCGAGCAGCTGGAGCTGCCCGCGAGCAGGGAAGAGAGAGGACCCTGCCCGTGCAGAAGCAGTGGAATTGCCAACATGCACAAAGCAACACCCGGCATGCGAGCAGGGCTTCAAAAGGCTGACCTGCAAAGCAGAAAGGAACACCAAAGAGCAGTGAATGTCAGGGAAAATCAACTCAAAAGTCGAGGCTCTCCTAGTGGACTGAATATAAATGTTATACCGAACTAAATGCAAACTTTAAATTAAGCTAACTATGTATATTGAATACCAAATCGAATATAACTTCGCAACGGAGCTGAATTACGCAAATTGAATCTCAAACTGAAAGAAACCTTGAAATTAGGCTTTCTGAACACTGAAATGAAATAACTTTATGGGCAAAGCAAGTAGCTGACGAAAACCAAAAGGGAAAGTGCCCAGGTGAAAGCAGCCTACGGAAAAGAGCACAAGTGTGAAAGGCTTGTGCTAACTGAAAGGTGGGACATGAACCAGACTACCATAAATTGAACTTCATGAATGGATACAATGCAGCAACGCCAAAGACTGGCATGAGATGGGTGGCATGTATGGCAAAGCCAAGAAGCTACCCAGGGCAAGCCAGGAGAGTTTAAAACTGAAAATAAAGCCAAGAGGCCGACAGAGGGAAGCCAAGTGAATGTGTAAGGGGCAGTTACAGAAGATCCTGTTTGGGCTGATGAATTTAGGGATCCTGGTTGCAGGACCTGTGATCGGTGTCCATGTGGTCTGACAACTGCGCCTAGACCAGTGAGCCCTAAACTGCGAAAGCCAATGACATTATGAAATAACCCAAGGAGAAGCACAGTAAACAAACTGGTGATGCCATTCAGAAGGTCAGGTTGACCAAGAGTTGTGTTGAACGTTGGAAAACTGAAACAAATACTAGTTGCTATATTATAGTCTTGGGGACCCTGAGACTTGATAACCTGCAAATGCTCTCTTGAGGATGGAGCCCCAAGACACCTTTTCTTTTGTACTGTGTTGCTTGAAACTTGAGGAAGGGAAACCCCGAGGATTGGGTGGAACTGTTGCCTTGAACTTGGGGAATGGAACCCTAAGGATTTGTGGAACTGGTTTGAACTTGAGAAAGGTAATCTTAGGACTTTTGTGGAACTTTCTTGAACCTGGGGAAGGGGAGCTGAAAAGGAAGCGAAGAGATGGAAGTAGCTCAGAACTTTGTGTTGATCACCATTTCTATGATTGACACCCCTACCCGTTGTTTAGCTTTAGTTGTGAGTGCAAGGATAGATTTTAGACACAGACAGACTTTTAAGTTGAAATCTTTGACTCAGACTTTCCTTAGTTTCCTTCAGGTAGGGAAATCCCACCTTTGCATAGGGCAAATTAGGCATTTGACCATCCTGATTTTTGATTTAATAAAACATTTTCTTTTGAACTTTGAATCTGTGTCTTGCTTCACGATGCCTTCACAGGGCACAGTAAAACTCCTTTTGAGTCTGCCATGCCACGCCTAGACTCTGGATGGTATGTCAGCAGTACATATGTTGCGTCACTGTACCTCAGTTCCTTTTTTCCACACACAGCATGCTGTTTTCAGAATGGTTCTCTTCAGTGAGAAAGAATTTTGTTAATTCCTCGCTGTTATGTTCAGTCCCTAAAGCTTTGGGATTGAAACAATGGCAAGACTGCGGCTCGAAAATTTCCATCACGGACCCGAGCGGCATCTGCGTGTGGTGTCTTGGGAAGGAACACAACATCGAGCAGTTCATTTTCTGTTAGCAGATGGGCTGAAGTCAAGGACGCCCCTAGTCAAGGTCTATGGCAGGTTCGACCATCGGGTCTTCGTGCCCCGACACCGAAGGCCCCATGCCCGGGAGGACGACTGACATTTCAAGAAAGCGAAGAAGTGTTTGCACTCTTGAAGCGGATTGCACCATACGCTGTCCTCGTCTTCCTATATGAAAATAAGACACCATTGGCACAGACACTGCTCTGACTCGTAAGAGGAGCGGGGTAAATGTTGCCTAGCTACGAGTGCCCGAGGGAAGAGTGGGAAGTGTTTAAGGAGTAAATGCTCCAACTCTTCCAAAAGGTTGTGGTGGCAACGGCCCTGGCCTCTTTGCCGCAGACAGGTCAGGCACCCTATGTCCTCAAGCTTGACCATGTCGACTGCAAAGCCCATACTGGCGCTGGTGACCCTCGAGGCATTGGTGCCGAGAGGCCTTGTTGGAACAATCTTGTTGACGCCGGCGGGCAATCGTTCTTTTGTCTCAGAGTCCGGATCAGAGTTTTTCGACTGTGAAGTTGATTTATGATGACAGGGGCATCCGCTCCTTTCGAGGGGATTGGGTCCTCCGACGTATTCCATATCTATGACAGTAATCACCACAGCTGTGCTGCTTCGGAAAATCTTTCTGCGTCAATGACGTCGATATGCCGTCCTCGAGGACCTCCTCCGACAGCCGACGTCACCAGATGTTATAAGTAGGACGCACGACACCCGTAGCCTCAGTTCCATTTTTTCCGCGAACGTGTTCGCTTCGGGAATCTCGGTGCGCCTCGAGTCTTTGGAGTTTCTGTGGTTTCTCAGTTCTTCGAACCTGTTCGTTTTGTGAAGTTTCTTCTTCGTGAAGGATGTCTACCTCGTCTTCTACCCCGCGTCTGGGATTTAAGAAGTGCGGGACTGTGGGTCCAAGATGTCGGTTATGGACTCGCACGACGCCTGCCTCTGGTGCCTCGGGGAGGCCCATGACACGGATGACCGTGTCGACTGCCAGTCGCTCACGTCTAAAGCCTTGTGGGAGCGCAAGAAGTTATCGGTAGGTAAGGTGTCTAAGCCACGGAAGTCGAGGTCTGCGGGGCTTTCGACGGACGATTCGAGAGGCGACTCTCCGCGTCGTCGTCGGAAGTCCAGTGGGTCTCGGTCCCGGAGTCGGTCCCGCCACTCCTCTGCCTCTTCGAGGCACTCCTGGAAGCACAGTCATCGGTCGCCTTCCCCGTCCTCTTCCGAGGACTCCACCCGTCAAGCGGGTTGCTTACCCTACCAAGCAGGCAACGCCAGAGGAATGGGCTTCCTTCGGGAAGAAAATGTTAGTGATTCTCGAATCGCAGGGCACCGGTCAGTCCGTGCCTCCGAGTGGGGTCGGTTGTGATCGGTCGAGAGACACAGCTTGCACGCCTTCGGGCCCGGGTGGTCGGCACGATTCGCGGGAGAGGTCCCGCTCGGACAAGGGGAATCGTTCTCGTCCTGCCTGGTCCAGCTCCCGGTCGACGCGCTCGAGACCGTGTGAACCTGTGATGTCGTTGAGGAAGACGTCGACGCCGGTGGCGTCGAGGTCGTCGACTGACTCTTTCGAGGCCCCGCCTCTGAAGAAGTCATCGGCGCCCAGGCTCTCAAAGGACACGCTCGGGGCTCCGGCCTTGAGGCCTGTGTCGACGCCATCGATGCTGTCGGCGCCACGTTCGGCGTCAATGCCGATGCACTGGATGCCCTCGCCGCCTTTCGAGGCTGTGTCAACGGGGGTACCCCGAGGCTCGGTGGAACCCCCTAGAAAGGCTCTGGCTAAGGTCAAGCATGGCTTTGGTTCACATTCTGTGCCTTCTTACCGCCTTCTTGAGTTTATTTCAGAGGTGGATGAGGGCTCTGATGATGGCATGGTTCCTAATACGGTGCCAGACGAGATTCTCTCGGGCCATAGCCAATTTGAGGACCTGAGGCAGTCCCTGCACGATGCTAGTGGGCTGGACACTTCTCCGGAGGTGGCGTTTTGTAAGCCTGGCACTCATGCCGACTCCTCGTGCCGGCGCCTTATGTCGAGGGTCACCGAGTACTTGGGATGGTCTGCTCCCCCGGGGGAGTTTCTTCAGGATGACCTTACGGATATCCTCGACCTTGGTCCACCAACTGACCCGGTACTGCAGTTTCATATGGCTCTACAGAGGAGGGTGGCGGCGGCTTGGACTGCTCCGGAGAGTCTCCCGGCAGTGGGCAAGTCTTTGCCACGAAAATACCGCCCAGCCAGTAGCGACCCCTGCTACTTGTCCAAGCACCCCACTCCAGAGAGTTTGGTGGTGCAGGCGGCTACGGCCCCGGCAAAGCAGGCGTCGTATCCTACCAACCCTCCTGATGGGGACGACAAGCGTTTTGACGGCTGGGCAAAGAGTGTTTTCTTCAGGAGGTATGGCGCTTCAGGCGGCCAACTCCGTATGTGCCTTGTCACGTTTCACGCACACTCTGTGGAACTGTTTCCTTAGCGGCTGAACATATTCCCGAAGGGGACGAACGGGATGGTTTCCTTGCCATGGTTCAGGATTGCAAGGATGCCATGTGTGAGTCCGTTCAGTCGGGTTTGAACATGGCGGATTGCGTCAGCCGGTCCATGGCGGCGAGCACCGTGATACGCAGGTTTGCGTGGTTGCGGAAGTCGGGCTTTGCTCCTGATCTGCAGGCCCGGCTCCTCAACATGCCCTTTGCCGGGGAACATCTTTTTGGCAGCAAGGCTGACGAGAGCCTAGGGAGGTTGCAGACCTCAAAAGCTGCAGCAAAGTCGTTGGGCGCTGCAGTTCGACAACCTCCGCTTTTTCGTCCTAGGAGACAGCAATGGAGGGGAGGTTCCTTTCGTTATTACTCATCCTTTGGTAAAGCGAGAGGAGCTGCCAGTCAAAGGGGCTACCGTAGGAGTGCCAGAGGTGGAAAACAAGGTACTCGAGGTGCCAAGGCCGCTCGGGCAGTTGCCTCTTTGCCCTCAGGCAACGCCGCAGCCGCTTCAGCTCAGTCATGAGGCCATTTCCCATGGTTGGGCGGTTGGGGGAAGGCTGGCGCAGCATCTTGCAGATTGGCGTGCCATTACTTCAGATGTGTGGGTTCTGCAGATCATAACCCATGGCTACTGTCTTCCTTTCTGGCAGAGGCCTCAAGACAATCCACCGGGAAATCTCTGTTTGAAGAGTCCGGATCCGCTCCTTGCGCAGGAAATTCAATCCCTGCTGGAGAAAGGCGCCATAGAACTGGTGTCTGTAGTGGAGAGGAACAAGGGATGGTATTCCCCTTATTTTTTGATTTCCAAGAAAGATGGGGGTTTGAGACCCATCATGGACTTGCTCGATTTGAACAAACTCCTCAGGAAGGACAAGTTCAAGATGGTTACTCTCTCTCAGGTCCTCCAGGCCCTTCAACTTCAGGACTGGTTGGTGTCTCTCGACCTCAAGGATGCTTATTTTCATGTGCCGATTCATCCAAAGCACAAGAAGTACCTGAGGTTCGCGGTTGGCGACTCGCACTTTCAGTTTCGGGTCCTGCCGTTCGGATTGACCTCCGCCCCGAGGGTCTTCACCAAGCTCATGGTAGTGGTGGTGTTGCACCTCAGGAAAGGGGGGATTCACGTCTACCCCTACCTGGACGATTGGTTGATCAGGGCGCGCTCTCCCGAGCAAGTCCTGGATCATCTGTCTGTCACCTGCCACTCCCTCCACAAGCTGGGCTTCTCCCTCAACTTAAAGAAGTCCCATTTGACACCAACTCAGAGGCTCCAGTACATCGGAGCTGTGCTCGAAACTTCCCTGGGGCAGTGTTTTTCTCCCCAGGTGAGGGCTCATCACATTCAGCAGATGGTGCACAAGTTTCAGCTTGCCCAGAGTCTCCCAACGTTTGAGTTCTTGAGATTGCTCGGCCTCATGGCATCCTGCATTCTTCTGGTGCCAGAGGCCAGGTTGCGTATGAGATCTTTGCAATGGGCACTCAAGCTCCAGTGGTCTCAGTCCTCCAGCAGGTTGTCGGACCCTGTTCAAGTGCCGTCCTCTGTCGCCCAGGACCTTCTGTGGTGGGCCATCAAAGACAATCTGATGAAGGGGGCTCCATTTTGGCTACCCTGGCCGGAGGTAACGATCGTGATGGACGCATCCCTCACGGGATGGGGAGCTCATGCCAACGAGTTGACAGTCAGCGGTCGTTGGTCTCCGTCGGAGTCCAGACTCCATATCAATCTGTTGGAGCTGAGGGCCGTCAGGCTAGCCCTGAAGGCTTTTTTGCCGACTGTGCGAGGGAAGAATGTCCTGATCCTGACGGACAACACGGTGGCCATGCACTACCTCAACAAAAAGTGGGGGGCAGGGTCACTTCCTCTGTGCAGGGAGGCGATGCAGCTCTGGTTCTTGGCAATTCAGCAGGAAGTTTCGATCTCTGAAGTTTATCTTGCCGGAGACGAAAACGAGACGGCGGACGCTCTGACCAGGCAGAGCGCGATCTCTCACGAGAGAGTTGGCTCAGGAGATTCTCCTGGAGATCTTTGACCTTTGGGGGACCCCTCAAGTGGATCTCTTCGCCTCCAGTGTCATTCGGAAGTGCGAGAGGTTCTGCTCGCGGGAATTTCCTCCAAAAGGAGCCTTAGGAGACGCGTTTGTGGTGGAGTGGTCATTCTCACTGCTGTGCGCGTTTCCTCCAGTCCTCGTCATCCCACAAGTACTGCAGAGGTTACAGAGGTTCGGTTCTCAGATGATCCTTATTGCTCCGGCGTGGGCCCAGAGGACGTGGTACCCGGACCTTCTCGACTTGTCCATCTGCCCTCCACATCCTCTTCCCTGCCGAGACGATCTGCTCTCACGGGAGGGGGGTCAGGTTCTACATCCAGAAGTCAGATCCCTGAACCTTCGCGCTTGGTTTCTGAAAGGTTGAGGTATAAGGATTGGGACCTCCCTGAAGACGTGATGGAGGTGTTGCTCTAGGCCAGACGGCCCGCAACAAAGTCCCTGTACCGTTGGCGTAAATTCTGCGACTGGTGCAGGGTTAAGAATGTGGATCCTTTTGCATGTGACATTCCCTTGGTTCTGTCTTTTTTGCTTTCTTTGGCCCACGGGCTTGCAAGTGGGTACCGTTAAAGGTTACCTGGCGGCGCTGATTAACAAGGGGAGTCCTGGGAGTCCCTCTGCCAGACATTAGTCCTGGTTACGAGAGACTTACCCAGAGTCTTTAGCTCACTATCTTTCACAGAGAAGAAATATCCCACACATCAGTATATGTCCTGCCCTGGGGCAGTCCAGCACCGAAATGCTGGGCAATTCTCCTCTGAACAAGAGTACCAACAGAAACCCCAGACACGTGTTTCGGTCTGGTTGGACCTCATCAGTAGGGTGGATGTGTGCCTCTCTAAGAATAGTGAGCAAGGGGTCCACGTCTGGATTCCCCTAGTAACTTAGGGTGATACCCAAAGTTACTTAAATATGCAAATTAACAAGGGAGGTCCTGGGAGTCCCTCTGCCAGACATTAGTCCTGGTCACGAGAGACTTACCCAGAGTCTTTAGCTCACTATCTTTCACAGAGAAGAAATATCCATATGTAAGCGCTCGTCTGAAAAGTGTTCCTATTTTAAAATTCCTTTAATTTCTCAGTTTCTAAAAGGGCTCACTAATGTGTTCGCTCCATCACCTTTCCAGGTGCCCGTTTGGGATTTGAACCTAGTTCTCAAGTTTCTGATGGCTGCTCCATTTGAGCCTTTGCATTCATGCCCTTTGAGACTGTTAACTCTTAAAACTGTATTTTTGGTTGTGGTCACTTTCGCTCGCAGAGTGAGTGAGTTACAAGCACTTTCAGTTAAGCCACCCTTCACTGTGTTTCATAAGGACAGGGTAGTCCTTAGAGTTCGTCCTTCTTTTCTTCCAAAGGTGGTGTCGGAATTTCATTTAGGCCAGAAGGTTTTTCTTCCGGCGTTTTATCCTCCTCCACATCCTGGTAAGGAAGAGGAGAGACTCCATAGGCTTGATCCTAGGAGAGCGTCGAGCTTTTATATTTCACGCATGTCCCGGGTCAGAGTGGACGATCAACTCTTCATTGGTTACGCTGGAAAGCGTTTGGGACAAGCTGTGGCGAAACAGACTTTGTCTCGCTGGATTATTTTGGCTATCTGTGTTACCGCTTGGCTGGTAAGGACCCACCAGTCGGCTTGCGGGCCCATTCTACCATTGGTATGGCTGCCTCTACTGCCCTACAGAGGGGTGTTCCTATTCGTAACATCTGTGATGCAGCCACCTGGGCTTCGGTACATACTTTTGTACGTCACTACTCCCTCGATTCCATTCGTGGGCAGGATCTGGCCTTTGGCAAGGCGGTCCTTTACTCTGCAAATTGATTGGGCATTCTAAATTTCTGTTTTCTAAATTCTTTTCCCACCTCCTTGCATTGGTACTGCTTTGGGAGTCTGTCATAGATATGGAATACGTCGGAGGACCCAATCCCCTCGAAGAACAAGCTACTCTCTTACCTGGTAACGTTCTTTCGATGGGATGGTCCGACGACATATTCCATATCGCTCCCTCCCTGCCTTCCCCGCTATAGAATTTCTTATGCGATTGTAGCTTAAATTTCTGCACAGCTTTGTGTGTCAGACTGGCAGAAGATTGGTACCACACGTTCTGGGAAAAAACTACAACTGAGGCTGCGGGCGTCGTGCGTCCTACTTTTAACATCTGGTGCCGTCGGAGGAGGTCCTCGAGGACGTTGTATCGACGTCATCGACGCAGACACCGAAAGATTTTCCGAAGCAGCACAGCTCTGGTGATTACTGTCCTAGTCAACATCCAAGCCAAGCTTTTGTACATGGTGTTTGACAGTGAGCACCTGTTGGGCCCGAAAGCCGACGAGTCTTTGGAGAAATGTAAGGAATCCAAGTTACCTGCTAAGACACTGGGCCTAACCGTGCAACTGTCAGCCAAGCAATCCTTCGGCTTCTCCTCTAGAGGCAGAGGTTACAGGCGGTATGTCCTGTTTGAAGCAAGGCACAGCTTCCGCAAGCCATAGGTGTTTCTCACATCCTGGATGGGGTAAAGGGGCCTCTAAGGGCCAGTAAACTGTGACAGCAAGGTGGGCGCTGCCATCTAAGCCACTTTGAGTTCTGCCCACAGGTTTTCACGGTTGAAAGGAGAATCTCTGAGCTATAGGAGAGAGAGTGAAGGAGATGACATGCTATGCCTAGGTCTTGCAGCTCGTCTGATAGGGATACTGACTGGCTTTTCTAAAGTGACCTCCATGCAGACCACTGTACTTCCCCCCCAATCTTATGGACGAATGTGCTTTGGCAATGAGGGCCCTGTTAATAAAGGGTGTAGTAAAAGAGGTGCCACCTGAGCAGAGAGGATCCGGCTGGTACTCTTGATACTTTTGTGTTACCAAGAAAGGAGGATGACTCTGTCCCATCATGGACCCCAGGCCTTGAGCAAGTTCCTGAGGAAGGACAAGTTGAGGATAGTGACGTTGAAAGAAATTCTCCAAGCTTTACAGCCCCAGGACTGGTTGATGTTGCTTGATCTCCAGTACGCTTATTTCTTTGTACCAATTCATCAGAAGCACAGGCGGTTCCTAAAGTTTGTTGTCAGGGACACACACTATCAGTTCAAGGTTCTTCCCTTTGACTCAACTTCAGCGCCCAGGGTTTTCACCAAGCAGATGGCAGTGGTGGAGGCGCGCCTCAGGAGATCCAGAGTCTTTCCTCAGATACAGAACAGGTATCCACGCAGCTCCAGGAAACCGGTTATCTGCTTCATGGTTTGGGCTTCTCCCTGAACTTAAAGAAACCCCACGTCATACAAATGCAGAGGTCGAAGTGGGCGGGAGCGGTCGGGAGCGGTGCTCCTATGCTTTTTATTTTTCAGTTTCACTGTTCCTATACTTTTATTTTAAAAAGAAACCGTTCCGGAACAGTTTAGTTTTATAATAAAAGTGTAGGAAGAAGTTGAAGCTTGCACTTCAGCGCACTGCACTGAACATTCCCTTAACTAAAAGGTGTGTTTGGGGGTTTGGACTGTGTGTGGGAGGGGCGCAGCGATGGGGTTTGTGGAGAGTGGGGCAGACTGGCAGGAAACATAGCTCCACTACTTCTTTTCGTACACTTCAACCACTGTACAAATGCAAAAACTCCAATTCATCGGGAGTGTTCTGCACACTTGGGTGTGGAAGGCTCCCAACCCAACCCCCTCCCCACCCAAGAAGAGAGTCGCCAGTGTCGGGCAGATAGTCGAGCTGTTCCAAAACCATGACAGTCTACCAGCGGCTTCCTTCTTCTGCCTCTTGGGTCTCATTCTTCTGGTGCAAGAGGCCATACTGCGTATGCAATCCCTGCATGGTTGTTCAGGGATCAGTTGTCCTAGTACTTTGATTCCATGAAGGACATTTTCAGGGTGTTGAAGTCGGTGGCCAACAACCTCTCTTGGTGGACCAGCAGAAAGAGCATGATGGCGGGGGATTCATTTTTCCCACCGTGGCCACAGTCCCAACTGGTCCTGGATGTATCCCTGAAAGGATGGGGCGCTCACTGCAGGGAACTGCAGGCTATCAGCCTTTGGTCCCCAGTGGAAGGTCGATGCACATCATCAGACTGGAGTTTTGGGTGATCAAGCTAGCCCTGATGGCCTTTGCACCTTCCTTCATGGGGATGCACGTCCTTATTTTGAAGAACCACACCGTAGCCATGAACTACCTCAACAAAGAAAGGTGTGTGCAGTCCCTTCCCTTACTCCGGGAGGCAGTGCAACTGTGGTGAACAGGCTAGCTGATGCTCTGAGCTGGCAGGGCACGGTCTCACATGAGTGGGAAGTGTGCCTGGAAGTTCCGGAAGAGATTTTCGCTCTGTGGGGTACCGCTGCATTGGACTGGTTTGCCACATGGGCCAACACGAAGTGCCGACAGTTCTGCCCAAGGGAATTCCTGGTGTGCCTTTCACTAGGAGATACATTTCTAGTGGGGTGGTTATTCAGCATGTGGTCTGGCATGGATTCACATGCTCATGAATATTTCCCGTCGTCAGGCTGGGAATCCTTGGTAAAAGAAAAACAGTTTCACTTTCAAACTGTATTTCTGCCATAAACCAATCACTGTGCTCTTGGTCATACTGCCCCCATCCAATGACAGTCCTCTCCCTAAGCCCCTCCTCTGGCAGCCATCTTCAGATTTTTACTGCACACTTCAGTGTTGGGAGTCCTCGAGTTTTCTGTGCGAGCTACTTCTATGTTTTTTTGTGTTTTTTTGCAGAAAAAGGTTGTTTTTGTTCTGAAAGAGCCCATGTGCTCTTCTCTCCATCTTCCGACAGCGGGGATCCGTTGTCAGTGAATTTCAGCACCCCTCAAGGGTAAAGATCGTCGAAGTTTCCAAAAGGCCATCGGGCCTACCTAGCACCCTCCGACCATGATAGAGGAGAAGGAAGGACGGTCCCTCTTCAAGTCCTGCACCAAGTGCAGGCTTTGAAGTGTGTTTGTGGAGCACAGGCACCTGCAATGCTTTTATTGCCTGCATCTGGACCACAAGGAAGGAGATTGCGAGATATGCTGCAGCTTCTCCAAGACGACAAAGGACAGGCACAGGAGGCGGCTGACCGAGGAGCGGTCTTCTAAGTCCTGTGAGGGTGCCTCATCCGTGGGGGCCCAAGATAAGGCCAAGAACTGCAAGTCCGGGTTAGAAGCGGGTCCCATGGCAGACAGCGCGATCGACATCACCCTCCAGTGCCATCCAGCAATTGAGCCCCTCCTTGAAGAGAAAATTGTCCAACCCGACAAAATTGTGGGAGAAGCCTGAGAAGCCACAGACGGAGGAGAAGAAGGCTGAACTGCCCGAGAAAGCCCACACAGCACAGGATAAATCATTGTTGATGATCGAGCTAGTGGGGGCAGCTCTTTCGAAAGCTAAGGGGCTGACCCTGAGAAGATAGCTCTCACAGCGCTGAAGGTATCCCTCCCTCCGAGGCACGAGGCCGCCATAGGGACTTTGATAAGGTATGCCGGCATGCCGGAGAAGGGGATATCGTCAAAGAACCCGGTTCCAGCCCCTCGGGGGTGGAAAAAGGGGGGACGTGAAGAAGGCCCTGAATCAGTCCCAGGCCGTGGCCCAAGCCATGGAAATTTCATCCACATTCGATGAGGACCTGGATGACGACGGCGCAGGACCTAGTGTTCTGAACGCTCCGCTGAGGGATGCGTCTCTGGACATTCTACCGACCCACCACACCCTAGTTTTCGGAGATCCAGAAGACAATGCCACAAGGGCCGGTCCCAATGGTCCCCCAGACTCCTGATCAGCCGCCAGCAAAGAGGAAAGAGCATCCGACACCCCCATTTCAGCCTCCACACCTGTATCGTGCCCCCTTTCCCCCAGCAGACCCAGACATATTGTCGCAGCGGGCGGCGAATCTCCAGAGCCTAAGGGCGTCCCCATCGGATGAGGTGGGGTTGTTTCATTCCATGATCGCCAGAGCCTCTGAGCTGTTCCAGCTTGTGCCTGAAGAAACCAGGAAGGAGGGTTTCCTGTACCAGAGGTGCAAGGCCAACAGGAAAACAATCATGGCGGTGCCCCTCCTGGACAAAGTGTGGGAGGAGGGCCTGGCCCTCTTAAAGAACCTTTGCACGGCTCCAGCCAAACTGCATAGGCTGGAGAAGAAATACTGGGGGTCAAAATCCGCACCCAAGTGCCTATGGTCGCACCTATTGCCGGATTCATTGGTTTCGGCGGCTGCGAGGAAACTGTCGGCTAACCCGTCCTCATCATCTTCAGTCCCCCCGGACAGCTAGGAGAAGAAGATGGACGCCATGGGAAGGAAGGCGATTTACACTGCAGCGCCCTCTATCAAGGAGGCCAGTGCACTGGTGATCCTAACCAGGTACAACAGGGAGCTGTGGTACAAGCTGGAATTCCTCCCGGACAACAAGAGGATGTAGGCGATTGCTCTCTTCCAGGAGGGAGAGGTAGAGTCGGATCACGCCATCACAGTGGCGCTGGACATTGCCGACACAGGGTTGCCGCAGATGGGGAACGGTGTCTGCCTTCGTCAGCAAGGCTGGATGAAGGCCAAGATTTTCCACCAGGAGGTCCAGGTGAAGGTACTGGATATGCCTTTTGACGGAGATAACCTTTTCGGGAAGGTCTTTAACGAGTCCCTACAGACCATCAAGGCGGAGAAGGCCAGTTCCTTGGGCACCCTACAGTAGCACCACTCTTCTTTTCGCTCATCCAGAGGAAAGTCAGGCAGGTCATCAAAAGGGTTCTCCTCATCGTACCATCAGCCTTCCATATCCACTACTTAGGAAGCCTACAGAGTCCGGTCCCAGGCCTACGGTGGCGGAGGACAGTGTCGCCGTCGCCCACAGAGCACTGTGCCAAAGCAAGCCTGAACCGACCTTGACGTCGGGCCCCCATCCATGCACCCCAGTGGGAGGCCGGCTAACGAGGTTCGTCAGCGAGTGGGAAAAGATCACCACCGACAGATGGGTGCTGGACGCTCGCACCCAAGGACATACCCTGGAATTTCAGCACAGGTGTCCGCGGATCCCTTTGCTGGCCCGTCCGGAGCAGCACATCCCTCAGCTCTTGGATGTACGGGCCATGCTACGAAAAGGGGCGATAGAGCTAGTTCCCTAGCAACTCCAGGGCTGCAGAGTCTATTTCAGATACTTTCTGGTCAGAAATAAGACAGGGGGGCTGGAGGCCCATTCTTGGTCTACGACGTCTGAACAAGTACCCCACATCTCAGAAATTCAAGATGGTCACGTTGCAACACTTGCTAGGCCAACTGGAAAGCGGGGATTTCTTGACGTCGCTGGACCTGGAGGACACCTACTTCCACGTCCCCATTCACAGGAAACACCAAAGGTTACTACATTTCGTGGTGCAGGGACAGCACTACCAGTTCAAGGCCCTACCCTTCGGTTTGAAGTCGGGCCACCGAGTGTTCAGGAAGTGCCTGCCACCGGTGGCACCCCATCTGTGTCTTTGAGGGATACACGTATACCAGTACCTCGATGGCTCATCCGAGCCCACTCGCGAGAGCTGGCCGTCGGACACACGGAGACAGCCGTCAAGCTACTGGTGGATCTGGGATGTTCCATCAATTATCCAAAGTCTTGCTTGACACCTTAGCAGAACATGCTGTTCCTAGGAGCCAGACGCAATACAATGTCCTGCCTGGCATCACTCTCGGAGCAGAGGGTAGCGGCCATTCAAGGGAATGTGCAGCGGCTGTTGTTGATGAAGATGGCCACAGTACGAACCATTAAGTCCTTGCTCGGCATGATGTCGTCCTGCATCTACTCCATCCGGCTCTGCAGGTTACAGATGCAACCTCTTGAGGAGTTCCTGGATGCTCGCTGGATACAAGTGTCCGGAAACTTCGCTGACAAGATCACTCTGGACGAATTCCGGCGGTAGATAGGGTGGTGGGGCGCCCGCTCCAACATCGCCCGGGGCACAGGATTTCAGAACCACCTATTCCAGGAAACTGTCACCACTGACACTTCTCTGGAAGACTACGGATCCCCCACCGGGCATCTGCACGCCAGAGGATTGTGGCTGCCGGAGCAACAGGCAGCGTTCTGGGCCCTCAAGTTATTCCTTCTGTCTCTAAAGGTCAAGGTGGTGAGGATCTTCACGGACAACACCACCACGATGTTCTACATCAGGAAACAGGGGGGCACTCGATCCCCGGCACTCTCCAGGGAAGCACAGGACTTGTGGCGCTGGGCCGTCGGACAAGAAATGTTCCTCGTCCCCCTTCACCTAGCGGGAGTCAAGAACACTATTGCGGACTCCCTCAGCAGGGAATTGCGCTCCTGCCACGAGTGGGAACTTCGGTAGGACCAGGTGGACCGCATCTTCGCCAAGTGGGGCAGGTCCCAGATCAATCTGTTTGCGACAGCGGCAAACTCCAAATACAAGAAGTTCACCAGCATATTGCACCAACTGAGGCGCCTGGGGGATGCATGCTGCTTCCCGTGGGAAGGGATGTTTCTGTACGTGTTACCTCTGTTGCATCTGCTGCTACGAGTCATCAACACACTCCGTGTCAGTGCAGGATGATACTCACCGCCCCAGCGTGGCCAAGGCAGATTTGGTACCCGGACCTTCTCAGCCTGTCAGTGTCTCCTCCGGTCAAGCTACCATTGGTCCTGGATCTTCTCACCAGAGAAGAAGGCACAATCCTTCATCACGACCCAGGATGGCTCAACCTGAGGGCTTTGCTACTGCAGCCCTAGAGTTTGGAGGATATGAGTTGCCTGCGGACTCCAGGGAGAGGTCCTCATCAAGGCCAGGGTCGTTGTTGACTTTTAAGTGCTACGGTCACAAGTGGAAGCAATTCACTACGTGGTGCTGGTCGCAGAAGATTACCCCTCTGGGGGTCACAGGCCCGCAGATTCTTCCATACTTGCTTTCCTTGGCCAAGGCCGGACTGGCGCACGCCTCGATCAAAGCACATCTGGCGACTATCTCACGATACACCAGGTCTCCAGGAAGGTCAATGTAAAGGCAATCGAGGCCTCCAGAGCCATTATCATAGTCTCAGCAGGCTAGTGAACCAGGTGGTCTAAGCAGAGAAGGAAGAAAGTGAGAGTCTGGGACCCACAACCGTAAAGGCAAGCAACTTCTCTAGAACAATAATCATAGTTACAGTACTTGACAGGAGAATATACCAGGTCTACTGTACATGCGAGTATTGGACCTGCACCCATTGAAGCATCCTCACATTCGCAGAACCTGACAGCAAGAAGAGCCAGGTTAATGGTGAGGCCAAGAGTGAAAGCAAGGGGATGGAAGCATTACCCTTGACACAGTCTTGTGAACTTTGGATGAGAAAGACCTCAGGAAGCGAGGCATTCCCCCAGGAGCTGTGAACATTGAGAAAGTAGCCAAGAGAAGGGAGTAATTCTCTTGGCACTGGGTAACCTCCCCCCAACACTGTGAAGATAAAAGACTATGGGCCTCATTACGAGATTCGCATTAAAAACCAAACCTTACTGGCATGGAGGCAATACCGCGTCCGGGTAGCACTGACTTCGCTAACAGCGGCCGATTACGAGAATGCGTGCACGCGGGTAGGGCATGCCGCTAACGTCTGTACTGGCATGCCGTTAATGACCCAAAAACCCTGTTAGCAGCATCATGCAAAGCGCTGACACCTCCTCCTCCTCCTTCACCCACCCCTAAATAAATAAGGCACAGGGGCGGCGAAGAACTGCCGCAAAACCAACAGAAGCTAAACAGGTGGAATCCACTGATCCTGAGACAGTGGCAGATGGTACCCTGTCTGCCGAAACAGCTCTGTAGGGGAGGCAGCTGCCACAGCGCCCCAGAGTGGAGACAAAGGACAGTGCCAGGCCGAGGAATGTCTACCTGAGGACGACAACCTGTCCATGGATGTGGTATGCACACCCAGCCCTGAGCAAACCCCCCAGCACACCCCACTGAGCACCCCCAATAGCAACCCATTGGACCAGCCAGGAGGAGAGGCAATCCAAGAGGCCTGGAGCCCCTCAGAGGACACACCTGCATTGGGTCCCTCGGCAGATGTCCAATCCACTTCAACAGGCATCCGGGACGGAGAGTGGCGCATGGCCCAAATGGAGGGGCGCCAGCAGGAGCTCACAGGGCTCGTGAAGCAGTAGGTGTTCGATGGTGCCTTGACAAGGCAGGAGGCCCGTGAAAAGACTGCCGCCATGACAGGGGCCATGGAGTCAAGTCCGAAGCGGATTAGCGAGGAGCTGTCAGCTGTGAGGCAGGCCCAGGCCTTGGAGGCTCAGCGTCCTGCCCCAACAGTGGAGCATGCAGGCACGGCATCACCGTCCAGCTCCACCCAGACGAGCCCCCTGCGTAGGTCTTCACGCACCATGCAGCACTCTGACATGCAGCCCCCGGGGGCCGACAGAGGCAGCCAGTAGGAGGGGCAGCCTGCATGTGTGGACTCAGGTTGCATACAATGACTATGATTGCAGTTATGGGGTGAGGGGGTGTGTGGTGGAGTTGCGGGGGGGTTAGGGGGAGGGGGTGTGTGTGGTGGAGTTGTGGGGGTAGGGGGGAGGGTGTGTGTGTGAGGGTATCCTCCTCTCCATCCGGGGAAAGAGGAAGAAAGGCTACATAGGCTGGACCCAAGGCGGGCTTTAAGCTTTTACATCAGCAGACTTGCTAGGATTAGGCAAGCAGACCAACTGTTCGTAGGTTACTCAGGGCACAAATTGGGACTACCGATAACAAAACAGACCATTTCCAGATGGATTATTTTGGCCATTCTGAAATGTTACAAACTAGCAGGGAAAGAGCCTCCTCAAAATCTTAGGGCTCATTCAACCAGGGGTATCGCAGCCTATTCGGCCCTCCAAAGAGGGGGTTCCGGTTCGAGACATATGTGCGGCTGCCACATGGTCGTCCGCACATACCTTCACAAGATTTTACAACCTGGATTCCTCCTCTAGTCAAGAGACTAGGTTTGGCAAAGCCGTATTACATTCTGTTCATTCCTAAAAGGAAACATGGCGTTTTTACTCCCACCTCCAATTACACACCACTGCTATGGGAGTCTATCAAAGATGAGGAATACGTCGGGGGACACAATCCCTTCGAAGAACAAGTTACCTGGTAACGTTCTTTCGATGGGATGTTCCTCCGACGTATTCCTTATCGCCCCTCCCATCCATCCCCGCAGTAATACTTCCCTTGTGGTTGCAGTTTACGCTCCTTCAAGGTCAATAACCAATTCATGCAGGACTTATCTTATGTTACAAAACGGAACTGAGCAACGGACGCTGCGCGTGGCTATTTATGGGCATGGCAACGTCGGCGCCGATACGGTGGCTGTCGAGGGACACCAACTCGACAGATGTCGATGCGCAGCGCCCTCTACTGAGAAAAGAATTTGAGGCCAGCAAGCTGGAGACGAATTAACAAAGATAAGGAATACGTCGGAGGAACATCCCATCGAAAGATGTTACCAGGTAAGAAGTAACTTGTTCTTCTCCAGCATCGGTATCTTTCATAGATTCACATGCTCCCTCCCTCTTCCTCCGGGAGGCTGCTCCAAGGCTGGCCAGCTAGTCATTGTATTGCAGTCACTATGGCACAAAATCAGAAGATGACTGGCTGGGGTGGAGTTTAAGCCCTGCCACCTCATTGGCTGGGGTCATATAGGACCAAAATGAAGGTGGAGGGGCTACACATGGGAGTGCCAGTTCTGGGTTAATAAACAATTTGTATTGCTTTTTCCAATGGTAAAAATCATGTATATAATTATTTTTAAATTACCGAGGATTCCCAGTTTGGCAACAGGGAATATTCAAGCATGTGAATCTATGAAAGATACCAATGCTGGAGAAATAAAGTTACAGGTAAGTAACAAAGACTTCTGCAGCGAGTCGGGTGTACCCCGACAGGTGTAGTTCCTTTCGGCGTCCCTTTCCGAGACCAACTGTCTTTCGATTGTTTCATGCAGCATGGGTTTGAAAATCCCGGGTCCTGCAGGACGACGCCAGCTTCCCTCGCTGCTCTTCCTGCTCTTGAGCACATCTAGTCCTTCCTCGATCTTTACTTTATATTGCTGGGACCGCCCCAGTGTAGTGTCATTGTTTGTCGTCAATGCCTCTGAAGTTATCTTCATGTCTCCTAGTGGCCACCTCGTCACAGTTCTTGGATAATCCCTTCTACTATTGTTCTGTATACTTCTTTGGTTCTTCTTGGTTTCAGTCTCATCTGACCCTACAGATGAGATAGTATAGATCTCACAACAACACATAGTAGTAGTTTTAGGTTGGGGGGAGGGGTTATTTAATAAAGGCATGTCATCTGGGAACAAAGGTTTAGGGAGGTTTTTCACGGGACAGGAGTCCTTATCCCCATTGAGGGAGTCCCTACTTATGAGGTCCTCCCTCTTTATTTAATCTTTAAACAGGACGAATGGGTAGCAGCCTCACCTCCCTAGCCTTACAGGGAAGGGCTTTCCCTCTGTGGAGAACTGACGAGTCCCAGTGAATCGTCGTAATGCACACTAGACTTTCTGGCACCAGTTTGTGGATTGGGACCAGAGAGAGTCCCAACTCACTTCCTTGGTCCACACACACATAGCATGCACTAGCTCACAAAAGCAGCAGCATTCCTGGGCAAATGCATGACCATATTAGAAATGTCCTGACCTGAGGGCAGGAAGAAGGCCAAGAAAGAATATGACCAAAGGACAAGCGGAAAACTTTGTGGCATTGTGTGGTAAGCCAGAAGGGGGAGACGGACCAATTGGTGGCATTTATGCAAGTTTATTTATTGTTTATTCAAATAATAAATAAAAGGCCCATCTATCCCTAATATGTTTTCCCTACGTAACTCAAAACTAACTAGGGTGCTCGTTGTCAGTGAGGGTGTCCAAGTCAACGGTCCGTCCTCCCTCCAAAACTATCCGCGATACCACTAATCGAGAAAACTCAAAGAAAAGAGCGATCCAGGAGAATGACTCCCTTCTCCTGTACTGGTTTTTATAGGCTTAACATTTCTGTCTTGTGATGGCTTCTGGTAATGTCATCAGAGTTCTTTTAATTCTTCAAGGGACTTTTACCCCTCCTGGATTTCGTCTTGCTCTCTATACAAAAAGTTCCCTTGTTCTACAAATAATAATTTCCTTCCTGCTTCTTCTTTGAATCTTGTGTTTTCTCTTTATAAATCTCTATACTTTTCTGAAAAGTACATCGGATGGCTTTTGTGTTGTTCCTTACTTTGTTTAACGTATTCCTATTTACTAGGTTCGAGGATGAGTTTCACTGGTCCCGTGGCAGTCTCTAGTCTCCTTCCAATATTCACATATACTGGGACGAGTATGTTTGGTACGATTGGTACCCTGGTCATCTTCATTCTCCTCCAATATTTTCTTGTACTGGGACAAGCATGATTAGTCCCTTGGTGATCTTCACTCTTTCCAACCAGTCCCACTCCCGGATCTCCAGCCATTCCCGTTACCTCTCTTGAATCTGGTAGGTGTCCCTGGTTCTTCCTGTGTGTAAGGTTCCTCCTCCTTCTCCTCCTCCTTGTCCTCCTCCTTCTTCTCCTCCTCCTTCTCCTCCTTCTCCTTCTCCCAGTACAACTGGCCTGATGAGGTGGCTTCTTGGTGATATTGCAGTGACAGATAGTAACTGGTTTGGACTGACTTGAGTGTTCATCAGATATTCTTGTTAACTCCTCATAAAGGGTTCTAGGGAATTCCTTGCCGGAACGGAAGTCCTTGTCCACAAGAGGGGTTTCTCTCACTGTGAGGTCCCACTTTCCGCCACCACTAGGGGAAGATTTGCTTAGCTGGCTCACCTCCCTAGCCTCACAGAAAAGGACTCCCCTCTGGGGAGAAGTGGTGAGATCCAGTGAATCCTCACAATGGCCATTTTGGGACAGTAGCCACGTTTAGTCGTCATACGCGATAGATGCAAATGAGCACAGTAAAATAAATGCAAAAAAATTGTAAAAATGTAACTGCTAGTCCTTAGGCACTGTAAGGGTGTGGAAGGAGGAGACGTACAGACAGGTGGCGGTTTTGGGCAAAGACTTTTATTCTTCAAAGAAATAAAGAGAAAACCCTATCTTTCCCTAACTCTAAGAGGGGATTCCCTGCCTCAACTAAAACTAAGGAAACGTTCGGATTTGTCCGTAACTAAAAAGCCCACCGTCCTGTGTCGAAATCCTACTTCTAGCCCTTACACTTATAACCAAACTAAACTGGATTTGTCTCTTCTGGGTCCAGAAGAATGACTCCCTTCTAGACACCTATAGTTCACAAAGTAGTGGGAATGCCTCCCTCCCTCCCGGCCGTGCTCAGGCTTCTCTTGGTGGTTCAATCTGGTTGGGGGAATGTCTCCCTTCCCCGGGCATTTCACAGGCAGTGCATGGCCGTCTATTGTAATTGGGGGAATGTTTCCCTTCCACGGGTCTTCCTCAGGCTTACTTTGGCAGTACAATAGACTGCCCTGGTGTACTCTCCTGCCAGGGATTGCCTGTCTCAAATGCGGGTCCTAAATCCTGTCATATTGGTTCCTTTTTGTTTTGGTCCCAGACCCCTTCACACCACTGGTTTCTTACGTGCAGGTCACAGACCCCTTCACAATGGTTTCTTATGTGCGGTTCCCAGACCCCTTCGCATTGGCTTCTTCAGAGTCTCCGTGTCTACCTTCTCTTGGGGCTCCTGGTCGTTCGCCTCGTTCTTGGGTCTCTGTGCGTCTTCCGACAACTCTCCTTCGCTCCTTCCTGTTTTCGCGCTTGGTAATGGGGCTGCACCGCACTTCTGTGGAGCTGCACTGCACGCCTGTGTCGTGCGGTGCTCTCCTGCACCAAAGCTTTCTGCATGGACCGTTTCCGGTACTTCATTGGTCGGTGGAGCAGGTAAGGACTCCGGAACTCTCCCAGTTACATCCCGGTATGCAGCTGCAGGCTCAGCTCTTCCTGATGCGTGAAAGAACCTCCGCTAGCGGTGCCTCTGGGGAGGGACTGACTACAATGTTAGTCCGCCTTGCATAATTAAGCTACTTGAGGTTTAACCACTACAATGTTCAGTCCGGTTCTCTTAGAGATTGCTCAGGGCTCCGTGCCTCTTCCTCATCACAGTACATTGAGGAGATAGTTTTGTGTAGTCGCCCCTGATCTTCCTCGTCCCAGTAGTAATGATAACATAAGTACATGGGAGAATTTATGAGATTAGAGGAAGGTAAAGAAGGTTAGGGAGGAAAGGCGGGTGAGGGTGTATTGTACCGCGTTATCTATCCCATGATGTCCTCCGTGTATCCCAGAGGGGGAATCCCTCCTCTTGAGAGCCACCCCCTAAGTACCACCCCTAGGGGGACTATCTGGTAGCAGCCTCACCTCCCTGGCCTGATGGGAAGGGCCTCCCCCTCAGGGAGAAGTTACAACATCTACAGATTCGTCCCAGCACATATTAAAGTGACCATAAATAGTCTCTGTAAAAGTCTAGAGTGATACAAAAGTATCCCCCGCACTGCATTTTAAGTTGATGTGTGCACTGTAAGAAAAGTTACCAAAACAGGTAAAAAGTAAAAGACAAAAGGGAAACATAGTTTCCCAGTGCTGATAGTCTGAAGGACTGCTGAGTTTCCCCAGGATAAAATTAGCAAGCAGGCCAGGGAGGTGAAGCTGAAGGCTTCACTTCTCTGTAAAAAGTCAGGACAGGTCGAAAGCAAAAGGTGTTGGGGTCCTTAGAATATGAAGGGGAGGTTTCCTAAAAGAGAAAACTTTCATAACAGGTGGTGACAGAAATGTCATATCTCGGAGCATTGAGCTGCCGGTATTCTAGCCACTGCCACACCCTTGCAAGGAAAAGGAAAGGCTATGCATGCATGCTCCAAAGAGGGCGCTCACCTATTACATGGCATGGCCAGAACAGCAGACTGCAGACATGATGAGCAGCTTTTCAGTGTTCTTCTCATAGTCAAGTAAAGGTCTGATGGTGTCTAAGCAGACCTTTTCAATTGGATAGTCCTCTGCATCGCAGAATGCTACAAGAAAGCGGGAAAGGGATTGCCGCCAGGTATTAGGACACAATCCACCAGGGTTGTGTCGACCTTGTCTGCATTGCAAAGGGGTGTACCTATTAAAGAAATCTTCCAGGCAGCTCTGTGGTTGTCTCTCCACACGTTCACGAAACCTTACAGTCTGGTTGTGGCTCATGTGGCTAACACCCGTTTGGGAAGAGCAGTGCTGCAAAGCTTCCTTGTTTAAGAGTTTCCTCCCTCCGCACGCTGTACTGCTTTGGGGGGTCTATCAGATGAGGAATCTGAGAGAGAATGCAAAGAATGCAATACATTGAAGGAGAAATTACTTACCAGTAATGTTTTTCTCTATGGATTCTTCTACTGCAGATTCCTCATCGCCCTCCCATTCGACCCCACTATGAAAGTGGTCTGTTTTTCTGCTCTTAGTTTCTCATATTTGTTGGGATGACAATGAAAGATTGCGACGTGAAAGAATAAAAAGTGCAAGACTCTATTGTTTTTTGTTTTTTTTGGCTTCTCTTGGCCGAATACCGTAGAATTCTTCCCGGTGGCTGCTGTGCACAGGGAAATACACGTCTGCAGTCTGAGTGGCGCAGTTTAGAAATGACTGAGTCGATGGATGAAGCCGAGCCGCACTATGCCACCTGTCAAAGTTTCCAAAGCAGCTGACGCTGGAGCGATGTCTATCAGATGAGTAATCTGCAGGAAAAGAATCCATAGAAAGAACATTACTTGTAAGTCATTTCTCCTATCCGCTTTTATTTGCATTCCCGTCCATCTGTGTCATCTCGAGGTTGAGGAGGTTTGTGACAGCCATACTCCTAATTGCTCCATATTGGGCCATGGGGGGCTTGGTACATCTGCCCTCTGCAACGTGTTCCTCAGATAGTGGACTTTTTCTTTCAAGCAGCTTGCCTTGAACTGCCCCGCAACATCAGCACCCATCTGCATCTTCAATCCTCATGCTTGACTACTGGAAAGTTAAGATACAGAGACTGGGACCTCCTCAAAGATGTCATGGATGTGTTGCTTTTGGCCAGAAGGCCGGCAAACAAAACTCTATATCTCTGCCGCTGGATATTTTACAGTTGGTGCAGTGCTACGGACGTCAGTCCTTACCTGTTCAGTACGTATGCTATGCTGTCTTTTCTCCAGCATGGGGTCTGGCATGGATTCACATGCTCATGAATATTCCCCGTCAGGCTGGGAATCCTCGGTAAAGAAAAAATCAGTATCAGTTTCGTTTCTGATCTGTCTTTCTTAGTAGTAACCAATCACTGATCTCTGGGTCATACTGCCCCCAGCCAATGACTGCCCTCTCCCTAAGCCCCGCCTCTGGCAGCCATCCTCAGATTTTTACCGCACGCTCAAGTGTTGGGAGTCATCGTGTTTAGCTCTCGAGTTTTTTTACTGCGTTTTCACGTTTTTTCAGGAGATTTTCTCATTTTTCGGTTTAATCGAGCCTCAAGCTCCACCGTTTCTACTTCCGATAACGGGGACCCGTGTCGGAATTCTTCTACGCCCCGAAGTTTTCATCGAATTTACACTTCTTGGAGGATTCCGGAAGATCTGCGGCCTACCTCAATGGACATGGCCCAGGACAAGGGAAGCTCGACACCCGGATCCAAGCTGTTCAGGAACTGGCCTGGATGCGGATTATATAACGTTTTCAAGGACGACGAGCATTCGCGATGTCTCTACTGCCTTCATGAGGACAAGGACACACGTGGAGAAAGACTGTGCATTCTGCAAGAACCTTTCGGAACGGACCAAACAAGATCGTCGTTCCCGCCTCGCCACCTGGCTGGAGAAGGGCACAGCAGGTGAGAAGGCGAAGAAGAAGTCTGAGCGGGCTTCTAAGTCCTGTGAGGGCGCTCCGGTGACGGGGGCCCAACAGAAGGCCAAGCACTGCGAGTCCGCGGGCATCGGGAGTGCCGAAAGGTCGGGCTCTTCGGTTGCCAAGCAGGGCGATACTTCCCCGGCACGTTCAATCACAAGTCAGCGCTCTGGTTCGGGGAAGAGGAAGTCCGAGAACCCGGGTAGGCCGCTGGAGCGGACCCGGTCGATCTCGAAGGGGGAGCGAGGCGCTGACCCTCCCCTCAAGGCGAAGGCCCAGGACGCACCTGAGGTGGTGAGGGTTTTGATCCACCCGGCTAAGGCCTCTACCGAAGTGGTCGCTGCGACCCTGGCGGAGGCCGGCTGAGACTACGCCAGTGGAAACTGCCTCTGGGCCCAGAGTATCCCTGCCACCGCGGAGGGAATCCTCTTTCCAGCCCATCGCTAAGACCCCCGTGAAGCCCCCGGCTGAAAAAGAGTGGGGGGGTGGCCATAACAAACTCGGAATCAGCCTCTGAGGAGGAACTGGTGGAAACTGAGAAGGGCCTCAACGAAAGGTCCATAGGCCTCAACGAGAGGTTCATAAGCCTCAACGAGAGGTTCGAGAAGGTTCGATCCCAGGGGACGGTCCCTGCTGATTTTGTTGGCAATCCAATCCTTATGTACCGAGATAAGGACGAGATTACCATGCACCCCGACGGAGGAGCTAGAACCAGGCCCGTCGGGAAGCCCTCCGAACAAGTGGAGGAGAGTCCATCCCGCTCCGCCCTTCGTGCCTGCGAGACCAGTGGACCCCTCATCCCCATCGCCGGACCCTAGAGAGGATACGGCGACAGATACAGCGACGGGGACGGACGATGATGGCGGCGATGACACAGCGGACATCCGGTCGTCACCGTCCGCCCCAGCCCCCCCCCCGTGGGCGTCTCCAGCCACGAGGTTGGCTATTTCCACGCAATGATAAACAGGGCATCCGAGCTCTTCCAGCTCTGCCCTGAAGAACAGAAAAAGGAGGCGTTTCTGTACCAACGACGAGAGGCCAAGAGGAAGACAGTCCTCGCCGTGCCTTTACTCGACGACATCTGGGACGAGGGGCTTACTCTCCTCAAGAACCCTTCCACGACACTCGCCAAGAGGGACAGGTACGAGAAGAAGTTGAGTCCCTGATGCCACCCCCTTGTGCCTCAGGGCCCAGCCCACGCCGGACTTGGTCGTCTCGGCAGCGGCTAAGAAGAAGGCAGCGGGTGCAGCGGCTTCAACTTCCACTTCCCCGCCGGACATCGAGGGCAAGAAGTTGGACTCTATGGGACGACGAGTCATCTCGTCGGCGGTGACGACGATTAAGGCGACCAATGCCTTAGCGATCGTGGCCCGCTACGACAGGGAGCTCTGGTTCAAGATAGCTCCCCTGCTAGACTTCCTGCCTGATGACAGAAGGGCAGAGGCCCTAGAAATTCTGCAGGAAGGCGAGGTGGCGTCGGATCACGCCATAACGGTGGCAACTGACATTGCCGATACTGGATTTTGCCAACTGGGCAACGGAGTTTGCCTCTGACGACGAGGATGGCTCAAGGCGACAGACTTTCGCCAGGACGTCCAGACCAGAGTGTTTGGACATGCCGTTCGACGGCAACAACCTTTTTGGTAGGGCGGTGGACGAGTCTTTACAGGCCATCAAGACCGACTCGGAGACGGCCCGGGCCCTTGGGGTGCTACAACAGCGACGGCCCTTTCGGAGCTCTGGAGGCAGACAGGGTGCCTCCAAAGGATCCAGCGGTGGCTCCTCCACTTACCGCCAGGCGGCCCGCTCCTCTTCCCAGGAG
The DNA here is from genome assembly GCF_040938575.1 of Ambystoma mexicanum. NCBI lineage: Eukaryota > Metazoa > Chordata > Amphibia > Caudata > Ambystomatidae > Ambystoma > Ambystoma mexicanum. The sequence continues at coordinate 1,101,354,154 of NC_090927.1, forward strand.
GCCTACAGAGGTTGCGGCAAGCAAGGGGGATCCCGCCGTCGTCGCCAAGGAGGCCAAGGCGGCAAGGCCGCCACCAAGCAAGACTGACCCGGCTGAGTTGTCGGGCCCCCACCGAAGCACCCCGGTGGGAGGCCGGCTGACGAAGTTTGTCAGAGTGTGGGAGTCCATCTCCACCGATCGTTGGGTGTTGGACACCCTGGCCAAAAGGCACTCACTGGAATTCCAAAAGAAGTGCCCTCGCATTCCTCCCGTGGCCAGGAAGGAGAATCACGTCCCTCAACTGCTGTTGGAGGTAAAGGCGATGCTCAAGAAAGGTGCCATCGAGCTCGTCCCCAGGAGGCTCCGAGGCTCCGGGGCCCCGGAGTGTACTCAAGGTACTTCCTCGTCAGAAAGAAGACAGGCGGTTGGCGCCCCATCCTGGACCTGCGTCGGTTAAACAAACACATCAAGGCGCAGAAATTCAGGATGGTCACCCTCCAGCACGTGCTGGGACAGCTGGAGGAAGGCGACTTCCTATCGTCGTTGGACCTGGAGGATGCTTACTTCCACATCCCCATTCTAAAAAGGCACAGGAAGTCTCTCAGGTTCGTGGTTCAGGGACGCCACGACCAATTCAGAGCCCTACCGTTCGGATTAAAGTCGGCACCCAGGGTTTTCCCCAAGTGCCTGGCACCAGTGGCGGCGCAGCTGCGCCTTCAGGGGATCCACGTCTACCACTACCTGGACGACTGGCTAATCCGGGCAAGGACAAGGGAACTCGCCGTCGAACATACGGCGAGGACCGTCTGGTTACTCACGGAGCTGGGGTTCGCCATCAGCTACCCCAAATCCCACCTGGTTCCATCGCAAGTAGCACTGTTTCTGGGTGCGAAGCTCGATGCAGTAGGGCAATTGGCCTCCCCTTCAGAGGAGAAGACCAAGACCATCCTGGGCAAGGTGCGGCGCCTGTTAGCCACGGACGTGGCCAGGGTCAGGTTCATCAAGTCCCTTCTAGGGATGATGTCCTCACGCATCTACCTTGTACCCCTTTGCAGACTTCGAATGCATCCGCTACAGGAGTTCCCCGACGCCCGCTGGTTTCAGGCGACGGGCTTCGAGGACAGGATCCCTCTCGACGAGGAGTTCCGTCGGGCGATCACCTCACTACAGGCACAGACTTTCAAACCCCGGCGTTTCAGGAGACGGTGAGGACGGACGCCTCTCTGGAGGGTTGGGGGGCCCACACCAGAGATCTCCACGCAAGAGGCCTTTGGCTCCTGGAGGAGAGGTCTCTCCACCTCAACATCTGGGAGCTCCGAGCAGTGTTCTGGGCGCTCAAGTCGTTCCTTCCTTCCCTCAAGGACAAAGTGGTGAGGATCTTCACCGACAACACCACCACGATGATCCGGAATCAGGGGTGCACCAGATCCCCAGCCCTATCCAAGGAGGCCCAGGATCTGTGGCACTGGGCCGTCGCCCAGGGGATGTTTCTGGTTCCCTTCCACTTGGCAGGAATAAAAAACACCATCGCCGACTCACTCAGCAGGGAGCTGCTCTCGTGCCACGAGTGGGAACTGCGACAGGATCAAGTGAGCATGGGCGATGCTTTCTCGTTTCCCTGGGACGGCCTGTTTCTATACGCGTTCCCTCCGTTGCCGTTGCTGCTCCGCCTCATCAACCAGCTCAAGAGGTCCTGGTGCAGGATGATCCTCGTCGCACTGGCGTGGCCGAGGCAGATCTGGTTCCCGGACCTTCTGGACCTGTCAACGTCCCCACCAGTCAAGCTGCCGGTGGATGCGGATCTTCTCTCCAGGGAAGGAGGCGCCATTCTCCATCACGACCCACAGTCGCTGAACTTGCAGGCCTGGCTCCTGCGGCACTAGAGTTTGGAGGGTACGATATACCGGCTGATTGCAGAGAGGTTCTTGCAAAAGCCAGGGCGTCCTCAACTCTCAAGTGTTACGGTCATAAATGGAAGAGGTTCTCTGTCTGGTGCCGTGCACAGAAGATTAATCCTCTGCGGATTACGGCCCCTCAAGTACTGCTGTACCTACTGCCGCTGGCCAAAGCTGGACTGGCTCAATCCTCCATCAAAATACATCTGGCTGCCATCTCCCGATATACCAGGACTACGGGACGGGCGTCCTTGTGGTCTCATCACCTGGTGAAGGAATTCATGAAGGGACTATTCCGATCATTCCCGCCGGTGAAGGCTCCTGCCCCGGCGTGGGAGCTTAATGTGGTGCTGACCAGGCTCATGGGGGCCCCATTCGAGCCTATGCATTCGGTGCCTTTGAAGTTCCTGTCATGGAAGACAGCTTTCCTCATGGCCATCACCTCCGCACGACGAGTGGGAGAGATCCAGGCCCTATCTTGCAAGCCTCCATACTTGACTTTTCATGACACGAGGGTGGTGCTGAGGACGCACCCCTCCTTTATGCCCAAGGTGCCGTCGGACTTCCACCTCAACGAGCCCTTGGTGTTACCAGTTTTCTTCCCGTCGCCTTCGACGCCGTCCGAGAGAACTTTGCACTCGCTGGATGCAGCTAGAGCGATGAAGTTCTACATGGACCGCACGAAGAGTTTTCGGACGACGTCACAACTGTTTTTGAACTTTGGGTCTGTGAATCAAGGGAAGGCTCTCTAAGACATCTATTTCCAGATGGCTCTCCGGCTGCATCATGCACTGTCACCGTTTGGCAGACCGACCGCTGCCCGGCCGTCCGAGAGCCCATTCGACCAGAGCGATTGCTGCTACCACGGCGTTCCTGTCTGGTGTGCCCCTGCTGGACATCTGCAGGGCTGCTATGTGGAGGTCGACACACACCTTCACAAGATTCTACTGCGTCGATCGGGACTCCAGGGAGGAGTCCAGGGTCGGCCAAGCAGTGCTGCGCAACCTGTTCGCCTAAGGTGAGCCTGGTGAGGAGGTAAGAATTGCTTAATGTTGAGTTTTGGATGTAATGCTTAATGTTGAGCCTTTGCCACCTCCTGTGGTTGTGCATGTGTATACTGCTATGTATTCTTTATTCATGAGCATGTGAATCCATGCCAGACCCCATGCTGGAGAAGGAACAAGTTACTTACCTGTAACGGTTGTTCTCCAGCATGGGTCTGGCATGGATTCACATGCGAACCCTCCCTCCTACCCCTCTGCAGCTCTTCACTTGGTCATTCTGCCACTTGGCGTGCTACCAAATCTGAGGATGGCTGCCAGAGGCGGGGCTTAGGGAGAGGGCAGTCATTGGCTGGGGGCAGTATGACCCAGAGATCAGTGATTGGTTACTACTAAGAAAGACAGATCAGAAACAAAACTGATACTGATTTTTTCTTTACCGAGGATTCCCAGCCTGACGACGGGGAATATTCATGAGCATGTGAATCCATGCCAGACCCATGCTGAAGAACATCAGTTACAGGTAAGTAACTTGTTCCTTCTTTTGCATCAGGGGTTAAAGAGGACTAGGGTATATGATACCTGGCAGTCCTCTCCATTTTTAAGCTCACACCTGAACACGGCTCATACTTTTCTATGCCTATTGTGACACAATTCCTGAAGGGCCTTACCAATACCTTTCCTCCACACCTTAGTGTCGACCTGGGACCCAAATCTTGTCTGGACTTCCCTAATGGGAGTACCTTTTGAGCCCCTCAGTCTCCTCATATGAAAGACTATATTTCTGGTCTCGTCTCCATGCAGAGTGAGCAAGCTACTGGTTCTTTCCTACAAACCTCCCTTCTCTCACTTTTCAAAAGATAAGGTCATGCTCCGAGTACGCTCCACTTCCTTCCTAAGGTGGTCTCCAAGTTTCACTGATCTCAAATTTACTTGCCACTCTATTACCCTCCTCCTCGACCTTGCAGAGAGGAAGAGAGGCTACATACGCTAGACCCGACACTGAAAGGCTGTTAAGCTTCTATCTCTCCAGAACATAACAGTTCAGATCGAAGGATCAGCTTTTTGCTGGCTATACCATTTCTAGGTTAGAAAAAGGGGTAATAAAACGAACACTGTCGAGATGGATAGTATTTTGTGTTTCAGAATGCTGTGCCTTGGCAGAGAAGGACATTCCCGAAGGTTTTATAGAACACTTGACTAGAGCGCTGGCTGCCAGGCAGCGACGTGGTCTTGACCTCATACTTTCACAAGGCACTACTGTGTGCACACTGTCTAGTCAGAACACCCTTTTTGGTATGGCAGTCTTCCAAAATGTTTTGATCTGACCCGTAACTTGGAGTTTACACTTCCCTCCTCCTTCAATAAGATACTGCTGTCGGAATCTGTCTAAAATGAGAAATCTGTGGGAGGACACAATCCATTACTAGAACAAATTACTTTCCTCTGCTAATGTTCATTCAGATTGATCCCCCACCCACTGATTCCTTATCAACCTCCATTCTACCTTTTTGATAGAGAGTGCTCTCTTTTCCCCAAATGATTGCATTGAGAATTGATTACCCAACATGGCTGAGCACGGGAGAAAAACTATTGAACTGAGGTCATAGGCCGTGGTGTGAGCTACATATGCCAACAACGTGCTTGGCCTTGAAAAATAAGCACACCAAGGGATCTCAAAGCCAATGTCTCATGTTGCCCCTTGTTGAAATGTTTCAGAGATATGCTAAAGTGTGAAGAATATATCTAAGATAAGGAATCCATGGGAGGAACATCCATCAAGAAGGACATACCTAAGGTAAGTAATTTGTTCTTTTAATGACTTCCTACCTCCCACTCGTTCCTCATCAATGATAGACTCCCAAAGCAGTACATAGGCCTGGAGGAGAAGACACCACTTATACCAGAAAACTCAGACGTTTGCCTGACCGAAGTGCACGTCCTGCCCTGACAGGGAGTCCTGGCAATAATGTTTGGCAAATGTGTGCAGCGAGGCCCACATTGTGACTTGGCAAATATCCACTACTGGGACCGCTGCCCTCTGCAGGGCACAGGTAACAGCCATTCCTCTGGTTGGATGAGCCCTGAGACGCTCTGGTACGTTCTTCACAGCTAGATTATAGCATTTCGAGATGTAGAGGATGATCCACGTTCACAGGATCTGTTCAGTCAAAGTCCTACCAGCATGGGCACCAACATAACGCACAAAGAGCTGGTCAGCTTCCAAGAGACGTAGTAGCTGAGGACCTGCACCTGATCCAGTAGATGGAATCACTCCGTCTTGGAAGGGTGAGGTGGAAGAATAAAAAACACAAAGATGGGAGAGATGAAAGTCAGAAACCACTTTGGAGAGCATGGACAGTCTCACTGTCACCTTCCCCTTGGAAAACATGATAGGGAGGTTTAACAGACAACCACTAGAGCTCACGCACCTGTCTCGTGGAAATGATGGCTATCCGGAAAATCACTTCATGGGGGAGCAACCTTAATGAACATAAATGCAGGGGCTCAAACAAAGTGAGACATGTGGGACAGCATATACTTGCCCCTCACTAAGGGGAGAAAGGCAACCAGGTCCAACCTGAGCACCCAAAGCTCCAGCAAATTGATGTGTTCTCAGGCTCTGTTGGAGACAAAAATCCGCTGTCGCTATAGCGTCAACCAGGCGAGCACCTCAACCCTTCAAGGACCCACCCTTGACCGCTGCCAGTTTGGGCCAAGGTTCAGGAGCAACATCCCTCTCAGAAGGTAGTCTCTCGAGGACCACCATACGTTATCCCACGACACACAGTCCGAGGCTCATGTTAAGATGGATTTCTAGAATCTGGCCTGGTGGACAGTTATAGTGAACAGGGAGCTCTGAGGTGTTAGCCAAAACCCAATCAAGGTAAGTGTGGAGAGCAGTCCAGGCTATTCTCAGGAGAGTGAGAGTGGGGCCGGGGTCCACAATGGGTCCACACAGTGAAGCACACAATCAATTTAGACAGGAATGTATAAAGATACACTATTTATTCCAGGACTTTAACGCACGCTAAAAAAGTAAACCAGCAGGTGATATTATCACACAGTACTCAATAATATATATTTCTGAGGCTTGTGGACCTGCCTAGAATCACACAATTTGCATAGGCCAATATCTAGTGGTAGGTGGGCAGTATTGTACCTATTGTTTTCGAAGTCTGAAAAGGGACGTCGATTGGGCGTGTTTGTAATATTATGCCTAGTGTGTACCCATGATCCCTCACATGTCGAGGTCCCTCATTAATTACAACTTAACTTGTTTTGACATTCGCAGTTCGATGCACGTTTCAACATTATCCTGAAGACCTTTATGACTGCTGAATCTGACAAGTCCTCTGATTCGACGTCGGGCTTCGGCCACACCATGCTTCGGATTTGCTGTACGGAGAGTGGAGGGTCTTATCTTTTCTTAGAGAATGCATACGTCCAATTCCTCTAAACACTGCTCTTGTCTAGCTGCCTTTTCATCCAAATTTAACAATGGAGAGAACTTCTTTTAAATTCTGTCCATCTTGCAACAGAAAATACTTGTGGAAAGACACCCACTGCCTTCCTCAAGACCATCCAGAGGGGCGTTGTGCATCGTGCAAGTTGTTTAGGACCAAAATTCTTAAAGAACGACGCACAAAACGATGGGGGGCCCATGCAATGATGGCCGAGTCTAGAATCCCTACTTGCGCCTTTGAGTCAGACGTGGAAAGCTAAGGCAGCGACAGCTCTGTTTTGGAAGCTGAAAGACATTTCGATCGAACCTTCAGGCTCACACGTGTTAGTTCCCAGCCCCGAAAGGCAGTCGCAGCGTGCTGCTATGGGGAAAGACTACTGACGACAAAGACACTCACACACACACTTAAATTTCACAGAACCCTGAGTCGTTCTTTGATGGATGCGTCGAAAGGCGACCACACACCGGCGGAAGGCACCTCGCAGACTACTGACCACACGCCTGCTGCGCTTCCGGACTCGCATCTAGCGCAAGGCACAAGCTAAACGGGCGCTAATAGAGGTGCATCACAGTCCCTCCACAGATGTTATACAAACGCTGAAACACACACAAAACTCATTGTAGCAAGCAAAAACACCATAACAAGTCTCAAGAACACATTTTATGCACACCTACTGCACCACAAGAGGTACCAGAATATACTGGGGTTACCTCCCCTTTGTCTCAGTCTCTCCAAAAGAAAAGGCCTAGAAATGACCCTGAAGCTATTGTGTTCCCTCTACCTGAAACACCCAAGACAGGAACCTGGTCTAGAGAATGTTTCGAAGACACTATGAACAAGGTCTCCTCTTTTGTAATATTCATCGAAAAGTACCTAGTTAAGCAAAGAACCTTAGACTTACAAATGGGACAGCCTTTAGCTGATTTCCCAAGGCGTCAACCTTCTCCCACACATGCTATTGTGGCCATTACTGAGCAATCTCAGTTTGACACTCAAGCCTCTCATGACTCTTATCAAGATCAGGGGGCGGAAGATCTAAACGTGTGGTATGATACTCCAGATGATCCTGATAGCTATGATCTGGATGACCCGGATGTCACAATTATAGACCCTCAAGATGTTTCACCTGAGGGTGGTCACGTTTCCCCCATTGATGATCAGCTTTTATTCAACAACTTATTAAAAAGAAGGGCTGCTAATTATTTTATTTTTCAAACTCAGGATACGGTGGAAGACACTGATTTTGTAGATGATATTTTAAATGAGAGAAAAGTCATTGGTTAGGATATTCCTCTTACAGTCTAGAAGGATGAGAAGTTGCCCATCTCTAACTATACCTTCAGTTACTCGTACAGTCCAACTCCAGGATAGAAAACAATGTTAAGCCATCACCCTTGGACCCTTTTTTCATTAAAGATGATGTGAAGCCTGATCCACTTATTGTCACCACCATTAGCTCCACCCAACAAAGAGTACAAAAGATTATATACCCTGGGCAAGAGAGTGACCACCTCTGGGGTATATATAACTTGCATAGTAAAAAATACTACTTTACTTGAGAGCTAAAATAATACTCAGTGGGATGAATACACAAACAACTGGATTCTGTCCCCGAACCAGTTAGGTCACACCTACTTAAAATATCTACTGAAGAGAAACAAGCAGCCCAGAATATTTTAAAAAAACACTAGATTAAGCAGATATTTCTGGTAGAGTGATAGCCGAGGGCACCTTGCTCAAACTTCTTCATGGCTTCGGATTCAGGGTTCAAATCCCAACCCTCAGGCAACTTTAATAAACATGCCTTTTGAAGATTCTGTTCTCTTTGGCAAGGCATTAGACAACCAGTTAGATACCAGCAAGAAGGAGCATGAACCTATATGAACAATAGGGAAAATTTCTAAGAAATCCTTTATCTATCAGGACACTTTTAATACGCAGAGTTCTCTACGGAGCCTAGGTTTCTCAAGGGCCTCCGTCTGACTTTGGTGCCTCCTCATCTTCTTGGTACAATCCCCAAAACCAATCTGCCACTTTTCAAACCAATCAGCAAAGAGGATTTAGGAGAGTTAAAGCTCGGGACAGAGTTGCAGCCGCTCGAAGCTCTGAGGACTCCGCCAGCAAAAGATGCTCCTGTCCAGGTACCCTCCCATACTTTCCCAGTAGGGGGCCGCATAACATTGTTCACCCACACATGGGAGAGGATAACATCAGATTACTGGTTGCTTACAACCGTGGCAAGAGGTTATTCAATAGAATTCCTAGAAACACCTTGCCACCATCCTCCTGATCAAGAAGAGTGTCGTCAGAATATCACTTGATTTTAGAAGAATTTTGAACATTAGTGTAAAAGGGAGATATAGAGCTGGTTTCACCTCTGGAAGAAAACCAAGGTTTTTATTCAGTGTGCTTCCTTGTTCCATAGAAAGATCTAACAATGTGCCCAGTCTTGGACATGTGCCCTGCAAACACGTAAATCAAGCCACCAAAATTCAGGATGACAACCCTGCAGGAAGTAGTTCCTCTACTTTAACAGGGGCATTACATGGCAAAATACGAAATGAAAGATGCATACTTTCGTATTTTAATGTTGCCAGTGCACAGAAAATACCTAAGATTCAAAGTGGCAAACAAGCACTACCAATTCAAAGTGCTACCATTCGCTATAGCCTCCACACCACACATGTTTACAAAAGTCCTTGAGGTAGTGGCCGCAGACCTGCTAATAGCAGAAGACACATCTCAGTTGTGTTGGCAAAATACTCAACAAGCAGTCGATCTGCTGTTTCAATTGGACTTCGCCATCAACGTGAAAAAGTAAAGTCTAGTGCCCAGTCAAGTAAAACAGTTTCTGGTGGCACTAATTTAAACATAAAACAGCCTAGTCTTCCTCTCCAATAAGAGTGTACAAAGCATGCTGTTTCAAATCCCTCAATACATAATCAGTCGTTGGGTAACCATGCAAAAGGCCATGCACCTTATGGGGAATGATGGCTTTCCGCATTTACCTTGTGCAGCACTCCCAATTGCGCATGTGTCCAATGCAAGAATGGCTAACAAAACAATGGTGAAAGCAAGCAGTCTGTGGGACGTTCTAGTGTTGGTGTTACATTCTCTGGTTCTATCTTTGCAGTGCTGGACAAAGGAAAACCTTTTAGAGGGCAAGCCATTCAACACCCCAGCAATCGAGGCCACCTTCACTACAGACGCATCGCTAACAGGGTGGGGAGCTCATTTTCTCCATCAACTGCGCCCGGGGTGTGGACGCAAGCATTAACCAAGAAGAATATCAACCTTCTAGAACTGGAATGGGTAAGAACCTGGATCACACAGGCGCTGGATTAGTAAAGAAATTAGCTTGCTATTGTTATCAGTTTTTTGGAAGAAAATTCAGAGTCTTGTCTCTTGGTATTGTGGTGATTTTATTACACAGTTCAGCTGACATGTGTTCCCACCCCACCTGGGTCTTTTCCAAGGTGTGGGTAGGGTGAGTGTAACCATCTATGTAGATTGAGAGCTCTGCATTAGTAGCTCATGTTGAGTAACACCTGTGGAGCTTGGATGGCCTGTGCATAAGAATGAGCGGTCTCAACGATCTTTTCAAAAAATGGATAACAATACCCAGCTAACTTCTTTACTAATCCAGCGCCTGTGTGACGCCGGTTCTTACCCACTCTTGTTCAAACCACACCCACTCCTGTTCAAACCACATTCAAGATGGAAGGGCACTGTCTCCCAAGAACCTATTCATTGGCAGCAGGATCCTCCTAACTCACCTTTGATCAGCGCAGTGATCTACTAATTCTAGTGCTTTACTTTACCTTTAACCTTGTAGAACTGCTAGCAGTCCTCAAAGCTCTACAAGCATTCAAACTACAGCTAGTATACAAATGCAAAAATAAACTAGTAGAGAAAACGGTGCTCATACTAACAGACAGTACTGCTGCCAAGTTTTACATAAAATAGCCCAGAACATTTGGTTGTGGGCACTAGGACGCAACATGTTTCTCCTAGCACAACATGTTCCTTGGGAACACAATTCTCTAGCAGACTTACTAAGCAGAAGTGCACAACTCCTGTCACAACACGAGTGGCAGTTCAATACCAACGTCCTACACAACATCTTTACAAACTGGGAGTTTCCAGACATAGATCTCTTTTCTGCACAAGAGAACACACAATGCCACTGCTACTTATCCAGGTTTCCCCAAACAAAATCTGAGGGAAACGCTCTGTTAATGAACTGGTTGCGTACATTTGCATACGCTTTTTCCCCCAACTTTGCTTCTCAACAGGATAGTCCACAAGCTACACCACGAACCGGTGACCTTAATCCTGATAGCTCCTATGTGGGCCGGCAAACATGGTTTTCACATCTACTGAAAATGTCTTTATCCTCCAATGAAACTGCCATGCCCAGACAGCATGTTGTCGCAGAACCAAGGGACAACACTCCACCCATACCCTCAGATGCGTGGCTCCTGAGGTCATAGTTTGGTTATTTAAACCTAAACCAAAGGTGTATGGGCATTTTAAAGAAAGCACACAAACCTAATATAAGACACTGCTATTTTAACAAACCTAAATGTAAAGCACGTAACATCAACCCAAATGACTGTTCACCTTAACATATAGTACAGTATTTGCTATATCTTTTAGACTCAGGATTAGTCTTTAATTCGCTATTAGGGCACCTAGCTGCTCTCCCAGCCTCCTGGTGGAAAGGGCCTGAGGTGAAATCATTCATGAAGGGTGTTAAAAAAACTATACCCACCAGTTTAAAATCCAACTCCAGACTGGGACATGACTGTTGTACTTACAAAGCTCATGGGTCCCCCCCCCCCCCCCCCTCCTCGAGCCACTGCACAAAGCCACAGTCTCACTGCAAGATCCTTTTGTCCTTACTCACAAAGACAAGGTGGTACTACATACACGTTCTTGTTTTTCTCAAAGGTTTATCTCAAAGTTCCATGTGAATCATTTCATAGAACTTCCTGCTTTCTTCCAAAACCCAAAGAATGCAGCAGAGAGAAGTCTACATACCTTAGCTGTCAGAAGGGCTGTCATGTATTACCTTAAAACTATGCCTACTAAAGATGACACACAGGTGGGTCAGGCGGTGTTAAAACATCTTTTTGCCGCTCTACCTTTAAACAACCCACCACCTTCTCCAGGTACTGCTCGCTAATCTATGCACAGCATGCGATTCTAAGCAGATCCCAAGCCTCAGAAGACATACATTACTTACCCTAATCGTATTTCTGATGCTTGTATCTGCTTAGATTCACATGTTCCCGCCCTTCCGCCCTACTTGGAGTTGAGGGTTCTAGGGTGAGTCATACATGCTTCACACCTCATCTCTACTTACCTATTCTCCACACGTACACTCCATACTCCCTCTTGTCAGAAAAAAAGAACACTCTGATTGGCCTCAATGTGTGAGGGATCAAGGGTACAGTAGACGTTACACCAGGGATAATATTACAGACATGCCTAGTCGACATCTTTACTTTAGTTTACTTTATTACATTTATATAGAGAGTCCATGTACCCTAAGGCGTGAGGGCGCTACAAGACATATATGACAAATAACAAGAATTGTAGAGGAACAGGTGTGAAAGCTAACAAGGAGGAATACTCAAGTAAAACTATGCATAAATTAGTTAAAAGGAGAAGTCTTCAATCTTTTCTTAAAAATTTCAAGTGACTCGATGCATCTCATGTCCAAGGGTAGTGTGTTCCAGGCCTTAGGTCCCATGGAGAAGAAAGCTGAATTAGCCATTCTGGTGGTTAGGCATTTCGGTTCAGATAAGATGTGCTGATTATTAGACCTTAATGTTCTAGTGTTGTTTCTCATGGTACAAAGCTGTTGCAGATATTCAGGCATGTTACCAGATCTGCATTTGTGTACTATAGTCAAAGTCCTGAATAAAATTCTGGCCTCTACGGGCAGCCAGTGGAGTTCGCGTCTTGCCGTCGAGACGTGATCTCTGTATTTAAGTTTCATAACGGCTCTAGTTGCGCCGTTTTGGCATACTTGCAGTCTGTTACAATCAGACTTGTTAAGTCCCATAAGGAGACTAGAGCAATAGTCTATTTTTGGCCTATTATTGCTCTAGCGATGGTCTCTGCATTATTTTGAGATATAAGGGGCCTTAAGTGCGTTAAGAGTTTGATATAATAAGCACATGATGATACCAGACTACTAACGTGTTGTTTCATAGTCACGTGTTGGTCGAAAGTCACTCCCAATGTTTTCACCTTTTTTAAAGGCATGATAGATTCATCTCCCATCTGAAAGCCATCATATTGTGGACCGAGTTTATTTATGATGTGTGGGGATCCTATGACCAGCAGCTTAGTTTTTGATTTATTCAAAGGCAACTTGTTGTGGACCTTCCAAGTTTCGAATAGGGTAAAAACTCTATTGATGACAAGTTTGTCAGCACTGAGAACCAGAGAGCAGGATGACACATTGAGTGTCATCCGCATAGTTGGTAAATATTATGTTCTCATGGTCAAGCGTTGTGAATAGAGGAGCTGTGAAGATATTCTAAAAACACGTGGCGGTGCAGGCACCCTGGGGAACACCGCAGGTGATTGTGACAGATTCAGATTCTGCTGTGCCGCAAAAGACTCTATCACGATTGTTAAGGAAGGATGAGACCCATTTACATTCAAGGGGGGAGAAGTTAGCTACTTCAGACAACCTGGTGGCCATGATGTCATGGTCCACCAGGTGGAAAGCCACCGAGAGATCGAGTAGCTTAAGCAATGAGGCTTCCTTACGATCCATACGGGACATTAGCTTGGTTTTGAGTTCTAAAAGTGCGGTATGGTGTCGAGTATTGATTGTACTTTGTTCATATTAATATTTTTTAGGTTCCAGTACATCCCTTTTCAAACTTAGAAAACATGTGCAATACTCTGCACCTACCAGTAGATGTCGGCCTATACAAAGCATGTGAATCTAATCAGATACAAGCATCAGAAATACGATTACGGTAAGTAATATATGCCATATACATTCACCATAGGTTCTTAAGGTGCATTCAATAACTTAAATCAGCACCAGAGATAAGTAAATTAATGCAGTAATGATGGAACCAAGTCACGTGTTATCTTTCCTTAACTTCAGCCAGTCCTTAAGAATGTTATGTTATAGTGCATTTGTATAGCGCCTTCTGTACCATTGGTATGATCTCAAAGTGCTGTTGGGTGAACGCCCTCGGGGACCGTGCTCCGTGTCAGTGGAGAGAGTAGTGTGGTATATAGTGCTTGGGTGCACTTGGTAGTTGAGCAACCAGAGTGGTTTGCGCGGGTTGGTTGCATACTAATGCAAAGTGTTGTGCGGTGGATGTTGAAGATCAGTGTAATGTGCACAGAAAGGGGGGTGGTCTCCGAGTCTGCTTTCTGGCTGCCGTGGGTTAAGTGTAGGGGATTATATGCACAGTTACGCCAAAATGTTTCATGGGGTATAACAGCATTCTGGAAGTGTGTTGAGGTGTATTATGAGCAATGTAAGTATGTGTGCAGCTAGGCCGAAATTGATTGAGGGGTGTAGCTGCGTTCTATTGTTTGTTGATGAAAAGTAGAGAGTGAGCATATTGGTAGGAATGAGTGTCTATGGTTATCGGTTGGTGGCCCCATACTTGGGCCATTTTTAAAGGTCAGCGGGCTGATCGTGTATCTCCTGGCGGTTCATGGTAGTGTATTTCTAGATGCTCTGTAGTGGGACTCGGAGGGCCCATTCTCTGGGTCTCTGGTGGAGTTTGCAGCTGGTTTGCTGAGTATTTCCTGGGTAATGGCATGGTTCACCAGATAGTTTAGCAAAGCATAGTTTTCTCAGTTCCTCTGGCGGAGGGTAGTCTGTTCTTTCATGGGTAGACAGGGGTTGCCTATAACACTAGCAGTGCTTTAGTGGTTGAGCTTGGTGCTTGCGGCCTGCATCTGCATAGTCCGACTTCCGTGCCCTGACTGTTTCTGTTTTACAGGGTGAGGTATTTGATTAGTTGGTCAGGCGTCTTCTGTGGCTTTTTTGCTGCGTTTCCGGTTTGTGCTGTTTCTCACAGAACTTTGGCCATTAGGGGATGGGTTATGGCCGTAGGCTGGCCTTTTCATGGATTTGGGAAAAGCCATGTTTAACTGCTTTACGGAAGGCCATGTGGTCTTGGTTGTGTTGAATATGGGGCTGTAGTGAGTTGCATAGAGTTGTTGCTACGGAAGAGTAGGCTGATCCTCCGAGTCTGGCTGAATTGGAAGCTGGGATCATGAGTAGGAGGGCCGTGCTTGACCTTAGGGTGCATGTTGGGCGGTAGCGCATGGTCTTCTCTTGGAGGTACATCAGGTTGGCATTGTGCACTGCTCGGTGGGTGATGAAAAGTAGTTTGAACGTGGCCCTTTGTCCAATGGGAAGCCAGTGGCGGGTGCAGAGAGGTGTGATGGTCCCTTTGTCCTAGTGCAAGGAGGAGTTTAGCAGCTGCGTTTTGGACTCTTTGGAGTTTAAGTTGGTATTGCCAGAGCACCCAGGTACATGGAATTCGCATAGTCCAGTCAATTGACATAATGAAAGTCAGTCTGTTTGGAAAGCTGAGATAGGGGAAGATGCGCCTCAGCTGCCTGAGGTGGTAGAGACAGGATTTGGATACATTGTTTATTTGGTAGGACAGGGTTAGGCTCAAGTCCAGTGTGCAGCCAAGGTTTTTGGCTGTGTTGGGTGGGGGTGGAGGGGGAGTGCCGAGGAGGCGGATGCAGGAGTAGAGCTGTATTGCCACATACCATGATCTCTGTTTTCCCTGGGTTGAGAAGGAGGTGGTTTCTAGTCATCCATTGGTCTATGTCACTGACGCAAGCTGCTAGGTCTGGGGGATGTACAGAACCTGTTTTGGGAATTCTCAGGATAATTTGGGTGTAGTCAGCAAATTGTAGCAGGTGAGATTGTGTGAACGGATTATCCTTAGCAGCGGGGTAATGTAGAAGTTGAAAAGGAGCGAAGAGAGGCCAGCACCCTGGGGTACTCAGGTGTTTACTGGGCGGGCAGAGGAGGTAAAAAGGGGTAGGATAGTGATTTGTTTCCAGTTAAGGAATGAGGCAATCCAGTTAAGTGCTAAGTCGAGGATTCCAAGGGAGTGGAGCCTGTCAACGAGGATTGAGTGGTTGATGGTGTCAAAGGCAGCAGAGAAATCGAGGAGAACCAGAGCGGCACATCCTTCAGAGTCTGCCGTGACTTTGAGGTTGTCCCAGGTCGAGGTCAGTGTGGTTTCAGTTCTATGGCGAGGCCGGAAGCCAGACTGAGCGGGGTCTAGTAGATTGTTGCTTTCAGTGAAAAGGTTGAGTTGAGAGTAGGCAGAGCAGTCAATGAGTTTCGCAAGGAATCTCCTGTTGGAGATGGGCCTGTAGTTGCATGGCTGGAGGGGGTCGACACCTGTTATATTTTTTTTTTAGAAGGGGTTTGACGTGTGCTACTTTGAACGGGTCTGGGAAGCAGTCAGAAGTGAAGGAGTCATTGAGTATGGACCTAGCCTGTTCTCCTGCACAGGTCGACGAGAAGACTTCTTTGAGGAGAGGGGCGGGTCAAGGGGGACCCGGAAGGTTTGCTGCTGGACAGTAGTTTGAGGAATTCCTCGCTTCAGATCGTCTTGGAGTGGAAGGTCAGCATTGCGGGGGTGGGGAGGTAAGATCTTGAGTGGCGGGTGTGGAGTGAGGTTGCAGAGTTTGGCATTAAGGGTGGCCATCTTGTCCACCGCTGTTCTGTAGAAGTGCAGGGAGAGGGAGTTGCAGAGCGCTTGCTTGGGCAAGGTCGGGGCAGTGGTGCAAGTGGTTTTCACGAATTCTGAGATGATTTTTCAGATCTCGGATTTCTAGATACAGTGATGGTGGGCGAACAGGGATTTGTTAAGGTTTTTCTTTTTATGCTCATCATTTGCGCTGCAGGGAGCGGTTATGGGTTTTGACGGTCTTCAGTTTGGGTGTGAACCATTTGAGGATTGGTCCTATGCGGGTGAGTGCCAGGCATGAGGGGATGAGAGGAAGAAGTGAGTCGTTGAGCCAAGAGTCAAAGGATTCGATGGGTAAAGTTTTGTGTGTGGTTGGGAGTGAGCGTAGCAAGGCTTCGGCCAGGTCAGGTAGTACCTTGACCATGTTCCAGCATTTGAGGTCGTGGGATGGGACTGGGCCGGCCACGGGTGGTGTGGTCGGTGTGCGGATGCAGAAAGATAGGGCTGAGTGGTCAGTCCAGATGAGGGGTTTACGGCTGGACACCGAGACGAGGTGACAGGAGCTGAAGATTGCATCAAGGGTGTGCCTCCAGTGTGGGTGGGACCTGTGGTATGACCGGAGAGGTTGAGTGCCTCTAGGCTGTCGACCATGGGTTGGGTCATGGGGTTGTTTGGTATGTCAAACCATATCTTGAAGTCCCCAAGTAGAGTGAGTGAAGGGTGGTTGACCAGAATGGTAGCTTACGAGTCACAGATTTTCTGCAAAATGTCTGTCGTATCCTGGTGGCCTGTAGATGAGTAGGAAGCTGTGTGAGAAAGTGGGCAGCACAGAGATTCTGACCAGCAGGGATTCGCAGTTAGCTGTGGAAGGCTGGGTTTCGGTGAGATAGATTTATATACGGTTTGTAGAGGATGGCTATTCCGATTCCTCTGGTGGCTCTGTTGTGGGGGATGAGGGTGTAGTGGGGAGGGAAAGTTTTGTGTGTGACTGGTTTAAGGTCGCCACTGAACCATGTATCAGTGATGAAGATGAGATTGGTGTTGTCCGAGGATAGTAGCCCGAAGATGCTGTGTCTGTTTCTGGCCATGGAGCGAGCATTGAATAAGAGGCCGGTAACTTGGTTGGGGGTAGCGGTTCTGGTGGCTGGATGGAAATGGTGGGCTTTGGAGGTTGGTGGGGAGCTGTGGGGCTGTAGCGGGAGGCTGAGTGGATGGAGAGGCCGGAACAGTTGAGATGGTCAGCGATGATGTTTACGGGGGAGAGGGAGTGAGGATGGGTTGGAGAGGGAAGAGGGAGCAGGCAGTCGCTGGTTTGCCTGCGATGGAGGTAGGTGGATGGATGGATGGATGGATGGATGGATGGATGGATGGATGGACGGATGGATGGATGGACGGAGGCTGGGCGGTGCGTGGCGTCAGAGTGGTGGGAGGGTACCTGCTGGTAGATGGTTGGGCTGCTAGTCTGGTGGGAAGTGGATGTGTAGAAGTGGTAGGCGAGAGATTGTGTGCGAAGAGAAGGAGTTGTTAGCAGGGAGATTGACGGCCGGGCTATGGGTTGTTGCAGAGGAGGACTGCTGTAGGCAAGGTGAAACATAAAGAGTCGAGGGTTGGGGCCGGTCATTTGCTTTGAGTTTTGTTTGTTTCGGTGCAGGAGGAGTGTGAGAGAGGGTAAGGGGTCCGAAAGGGGAGGGTGATGAGGCGATGGTTCTGGGGAGAGCAAGTCGTGACATGCTGAGAGAAAGGAAAGGGTTGGAAGGAGGCTGTCTTGAGAAAGAATAATGGGCCTTGTTCCCAAATGTCACAGGAACCACAATGCTTCTCCCCGGAATGTATCTGTAGCAGGTAAGCTACTTGTGTTGATGATGGATTCAAAGAAGATATTCAACAATGGTACTAAGTAAGTAAATTGTGTTCCTATCTTTCAGCAGGTACTACCTAATTTCGATGACCAAAAGGCAGTGGAGTGACAATCCAGGAAACAAAGGCACTGGTTCCTAATGTTATCCTATGGAGGACAGAGGGGAGACAAATGCTTTGTGTTTACTTACCTCCCCCTCTACCCCCCCAGACTCTGCTTTTCCCAGGTGATTTGATGGGTCAACTGGGGGTTGCTGGAGGCTGGATTTCCCACCTTTGATTCCAGTGAGAGGTGCCCAGGAGCTGCTGGTAGAAGGATTTTTCCAGTCAGGTCCAGGGTGCAAGATGCAACCCCTGGCGATGAAGAAATGCAAGATAACTGATGCAGGTCTCTTGAGGACACTTCACAGGACTGGGGAAGGTGAGTTCGAGTGATGGCCACCTCACACAGACGACGGCAGGCGTCATTCCAGTCACGTTTGAAGAAGCTTCTCCCGGACAGGACCACTTGAGGCTGGGAGGCTGACATTCACAGGGAATGCGACTTATACCACAAGCTGGTGACCACCAAAGTTCCGGGTGCAAATGTGGAACTGTGATGCTTCTGGCAAGGTAGCCCACGAGAGAGCTGGTCAGTCCACCGGGGTTTGGAGGGTACCAGGGACACTTCTGAAAGCTCACAACATCGGTTAATTGAGACTAGTTGATCCCACTAGTCTAAGGGCTGATGCATCACTCAGGGTCTTTGGAGATCAGGTAGACCAACAAGGCTTCACAGGGCCAGATGCAGAAAGGGATGGCAGGCCTCTTCAGGAGTCTGCTTCAGATCTTCAGTCAGCTGTTCGTCTAATAGGGATCCTTGGCTCCAACCCTGATCTGAAGAAATGGCTGCAGAAGTCCTCTTCTTATCCGAAATGCAGCCTGAAAGCTAGTCCAAACCAACAAATGGCAGGATCTGCACCATGCAAATAGCCAGTAGATGTCCAATTAGGGACAACTATTAGTTTCAACGACACCTAGACTTTCTGGCTCCATGGATGTGTAATGGGACCAGAAAGCCCCAACCTCTTCCTGGGCCACACACAAACAAAGGCATCACTAGCTGTTAAATGCAGCAGCTTTCCTGGGAAAGTGCATAACTGTGTATGGGATTTCCTGACCTGGCAGGGCTGAAAGAAGGCTAAACTACAATATGGCCAAAGAACTAACAAACATTTCATGACGTGGCCATTTTAGCACTGTAGCCACGTTTAGTAGCCATACTCGGTAAAAGTAAATGTGCACACTAGCAAAAACACACAAAAATATATTTCTAAGGGATTGTGTCCTCCGACGTATTCCTCATCTTAGATATATCCTTCCAGCTCTGCTGGCCTCGGAAAATGTTTTCTCTCTAGAGGGCGCTGCGCGTCGACGTCCTCCGAGTCGATGTCCCTCGACAGCCGCCGTGTCGACGTCATCCTGCCTATAAAGGCCGCGCGCAGCGTCCGTTGCTCAGTTCCGTTTTTCCGCGCTTTCTCAGTGCCTCGGAATACCGTTGCTCAGTTCTTAGTCAGATTAATCCTATCTACCTCGAGTCATTCAATCCGTACTCGATGGCTTCCTCGTCGGAACCGACAACTCCTCGATCCGGCTTCAAAAAATGCCGAGATTGTGGGAAAAAGATGTCGTTGACTGACCCTCACAGAGTTTGTCTGTGGTGTTTGGGAGCTGAACACCATTGTTCGGAATGCGAGGACTGTATGTCCATGACAGCTAAGGCCCTGAAGGAGCGTAGGGGGAAGCTGGAGAAAGGTAAGACTTTTAAAGCTTTTTTCGTCGACGAAGTCGAGACACTCGTCTCCTCGTCACCATTCGCGCTCCAGGTCTCGGAGTGGGTCTCATCACTCCTTGAGATCGAAGCACTCGGAGAGGAGACGTCGAAGATCCCCTTCTCCGTCTTCCTCTTCCTCTGTTTCACCAAAAAGAATCCCTTGCCCCACGAAACATAGTTCCCGGGCTGAATGGGAGGAATTCCGCAAAAATATGATGAGCGTCTTCGAGAAAGCGGCCTCGACCCCCTCGAAGAGTGCCGAGAGCGATGCTCTGGTCGAAAGACCCGAAGGTCAAAAACGCCGCGAGTCGCAGTACCCGGCGAAGGAAACCTCTCGAGCGCGTCTCGAACCCTCGAGTAGGACTATGACCTCAAAACCTTCATCGAAGGTTCCGTCGATGCCGTCGACGAGGGTTCCGTCGACGCCGAGGTCGATGTCTTCGACACACGGGTCTGTCGACTCGACGCCAGCTTCGACACCGGCGTCGACGCCAAGAAAAGTCACGGTTAAGACACACCCAGTGACTATCCCCAGGTCCTCGACGTCGATGGCGTCGAGATTGTCGAGCAGAATTCCAATTCTGTCAAGGTCATCGAGGCCTCCGCCTTTGTTTTCGACGCCACGCTCGAAGCCTTCGACGTCGGCGTCGACGACATCGACGTTTTCGAGACCGATAATGACAAGTTCGGCACCCTCTGCCTTGGAAATGGGATTTACTCCTTTTATGAGTTCAGAACAATTGAGAACTATGTCCTCAATTTTGGAAGAGGGTGAATTGTCTGAACAGGAAGACACATTTGAGTTGCAGGGACCTGTAACCCCAATTAGAGAGGAATTTTCCTCTGAAGAACGCAGGTTAAAGGATCTTCATGATTCCTTACATGAGGCAAGTGGGTTAGATACTTCCCCTGAGGTGGAGTTTGCTAGGCCAGACCCGGGGGAGCATGCTGAAACCCCCTATAGAGCCTTAATGGCCAGAATCACAGAGCTCATGGGGTGGTCTGCACCTTCACAATCTTTCCAACAAGATGACCTCACGGATATTCTTGACAAAGGCCCACAGGAGGATCCTGTGGTGCCTTTTCATAAAGCTCTTCAGAGGAAGATCATGACAAACTGGGAAACCCCAGATGTAGTACCAGCAGTAAATAAAAATCTGTCTACAAAGTACAGGGTATCTTCTACAGACCCGGAGTTTTTGTCTAAACACCCATCCCCAGAAGGTCAGGTGGTACAGGCAGCATCCTCTACCGATGTCAAGACGGCTTATCCTACCGTCCCACAGGACAGGGACGATAAAAAATATGATGCTATGGCAAAGAAAGTCTTTTCAGCATGTAGCATGGTGTTAAAATCTGTTAATGCTACTTGCACCCTTGCTAGGTTCAGCCATACACTTTGGGTGTGTGCTTCTACATCGGCTGACTGCATCCCGGAGGGAGAAGAAAGGGATGCTTCCTGAATATTATACAGGACGGTAAAGACGCTATGTGCGAATCCCTCCAGACGGGCATTGATTCGGCTGACAGAATCAGCAGAGCAATGGCGGCAAGTACATCAACCAGGAGATTCGCTTGGTTGAGAAAGTCTGGTTTTGCCCCAGATGTGCAAGCCAGGCTCTTGAACATGCCGTTCGATGGCTCTTCTTTGTTCGGGAAAAAGGCGGATGACAGTTTAGAGAAACTGCAAACTTCAAAAGCAGCAGCAAAATCCCTAGGAGCTGCAATCCGTCAGACTCCTTTTCGTCCCACAGGAACCTCTGCGAGAGGCAAGTCCTTTCGCTTCTACTCCGCATTCGGAAGAGGTAGAGGACGACCGGCTCAAAGGGGACAAAGAAGAACTACCCGAGGTGGACGGGGTAGATATTCAAAAGCCGCAGCAACAGCAGGTGCCTCTTTACCATCGGCATCTGCATCAGCCGCCCCAAAACCACTCTGAGGACTTCCCTCACAGGACACCTGTAGGAGGCAGGTTGACTCAACATCTGGCGGTATGGCAGGCTATCACGTCAGATGCTTGGGCATTGGAAACAGTTGCCCAAGGTTACTGCCTGCCTTTCCTAAGTATACCTCAGAGTCATCCACCGGGGATCAGCTCTCAGAAAGCTCCAGATCCGCTCCTCTTGCAGGAAATTTTGGACCTGCTGGAGAAAGGTGCCATAGAACCGGTACCTGTAGCGGAGAGGGACAAGGGCTGGTACTCGCCTTACTTTTCTCATTTCAAAGAAAGACGGAGGACTGAGACCCATCTTGGACTTGCGAGAATTGAACAAATTCCTCAGAAAAGACAAATTCAAGATGGTCACTCTTTCTCAGATCCTCCAGGCCCTTCAGTTCCAGGACTGGTTGGTATCTCTGGACCTTCAGGACGCTTATTTCCATGTGCCTATCCATCTCAAACACAGGAAATACCTGAGGTTCGCAATTGGCAACTCTCACTATCAATTTCGAGTGCTGCCATTTGGGCTGACCTCCGCCCCGAGGGTTTTCACCAAGTTAATGTCGGTAGTGGCTGCAAGTCTAAGGAGGGAAGGGATTCACGTCTACCCCTACCTGGACGATTGGTTGATCAGGGCTGTTTCTCCGGAACAAGCTCAGATCCAGCTAAATCACGTGTGCCACTTCCTTCACAGACTAGGCTTCTCCCTCAATTTAAAGAAGTCACAAATGATACCATCGCAGAGACTCCAGTTCATAGGAGCGATCCTGGACACTTCCCTGAGAAAAGCCTCGCCACCAGAGGTGAGGGCTCAAGAAATTCTACAGATGGTTACCAAGTTCCAACATGCACAACGTCTCCCAGCCTTCGACTTTTAGAGGTTGCTAGGCCTCATGGCATCCTGCATTTTCCTAGTGCCAGAGGCTCGCCTGAGAATGAGATCCCTCCAGTGGGCACTGAGGACTCAGTGGTCACAATTCTCAGGGAGAATGACAGATCTTCTTCAGGTTCCCGGCAGGGTGGCTCGAGACCTTCAGTGGTGGGCCTGTCAGGAGAACATTCTGAAAGGAGAACAGTTTTGGCAACCCTAGCCAGAGATAACAGTAGTCACGGATGCCTCACTCACGGGGTGGGGAGCCCACGCCAACGACTTGACCATCAGCGGTCGTTGGTCTCCATCGGAGTCCAGACTACACATCAACCTGTTAGAGCTGAGAGCCATCAGACTTGCGCTGAAGGCGTTCCTGCCAGCTGTACAAGGGAAGAACGTCCTGATAATGACGGACAATACGGTGGCCATGCATTACCTCAATAAAAGAGGAGGCGTAGGATCACTACCCCTGTGCAGAGAGGTGATGCGGCTCTGGTTTTGGGCAATCCAAGAAGGAATCTCTCTATCGGCAGTTCACCTAGCCGGAGAGAAGAACTTGACAGCGGACGCTCTGAGCAGGCAGAACACAGTCTCCCACGAGTGGGAGCTAGCTCAGGAATTCCTTCAAGAGATCTTCGCCCTTTGGGGAACCCCTCAGGTAGATCTGTTCGCCACCAGCCTAAACAGGAAATGCGACCTGTTCTGCTCAAGGGAATTTCCCCCCCGAGAGGAGCTCTGGGAGACGCGTTCATAGTGGACTGGGAGTTTCCGCTTCTGTACGCGTTCCCACCGGTCCCTGTCATTCCTCAAATGATCAGGAGGTTGAGAAGATTCCGGCGAACCATGATCCTAATTGCCCCGGATTGGGCCAGGAGAACGTGGTACCCGGACCTTCTAGACTTGTCCATCTGCCCTCCAATTCGACTTCCACTCAGAGAGAACCTACTCTCGCAGAAGGGAGGTCAGGTTCTCCATCCAGACATCAAAACCCTCAACCTTCACGCTTGGCTTCTGAAAGGCTGAGGTACAAGGATTGGGACATCCCTGATGATGTTATGGAGGTGTTGCTTTCGGCAAGGAGGCCAGCAACAAAGTCTGTATACCGCTGCCGTTGGAACAGATTTTGCAGCTGGTGTAGAGAACAGAATATCGACGCTTTCATGTGGTACACCAATGGTTTTGTCCTTCCTACTATATTTGGCAAATTCAGGCCTTCAAGTTGGCACCATTAAGGGCTATCTTGCAGCGCTATCCATCTTTAAGCGTACTGTGAAGAACCATCCTATTTCAAATTACCCTTGGTTATACAGTTTCTATAGGGGTTAACCAATGTTTATCCCCCAAGACCATTCCAAGTTCCCCGATGGGATTTAAACTTAGTACTAACTTTTCTGATGGGTACACCTTTCGAACCTCTCCATTCTTGTTCGTTAAGATTCCTTACCCTTAAAACTGTTTTATTAATAGCACTTACATCTGCTAGAAGGGTGAGCGAATTACAAGCTCTTTCTTGTAAACCCCCTCACACAATATTTCACAAAGACAAAGTTGTCCTGCAAGTGAAGCCTAATTTCCTCCCAAAGGTGGTTTCTGAATTCCATATCACTCAGAAGATTACCCTACCATCTTTCTATCCTCCTCCTCACCCGGGGAAAGAGGAAGAGAGGTTACACAGGCTAGACCCTAGGAGGGCTTTAAGTTTTTACATCAGTAGACTAGCCAGGATAAGACAGGCAGACCAGCTGTTTGTAGGATACGCAGGTCACAAGCTGGGGTTACCAATAACTAAGCAGACCATTTCCAGATGGATCATTCTAGCCATTCTGGAATGTTATAAACTGGCAGGGAAAGAGCCCCCTCATTCGACCAGAGGTATTGCAGCTTCATCGGCCCTCAAAAGAGGAGTGCCGGTAAAAGACATATGTGCGGCCGCTACATGGTCGTCTGTCCATACCTTTACACGTTTTTACAATTTGGATTCCTCCTCCAGTCAAGAGACTAGGTTTGGAAGGGCTGTACTGCATTCTATTCATCAATAGAAGACAGCGTGAAGTCAGTACTCCCTCCTCCAATAATAGAATACTGCTATGGGAGCCTATCTAAGATGAGGAATACGTCGGAGGACACAATCCCTTCGAAGAACAAGTTACTTCTTACCTTGTAACGTTCTTTCGACGGGATGTTCCTCCGACGTATTCCTCATCGACCCATTCCTCATCGACCCTCCCATCCATCCCCGCAGTTCTACTTCCCTTGTTGTTGCAGCTTACGCTCCTTCAGGGTGATTAGTTTAGTCCAGAAAGTATTATTGTGGGCTACAAAATGGAACTGAGCAACCGACGCTGCGCGCGGCCTTTATAGGCAGGATGACGTCGATACGGCGGCTGTCGAGGGACATCGGCTCGGAGGACGTCGACGCGCAGCGCCCTCTAGAGAGAAAAATTTTTCCGAGGCCAGCAGAGCTGGAAGGATATATCTAAGATGAGGAATACGTCGGAGGAACATCCCGTCGAAAGAACGTTACAAGGAAAGAAGTAACTTGTTCATCTGGTGCCACCGGCTTGTCTTTAGGCAAATATAATAGTAACCAAAACTTTGAAGTGTAAATAGCTAGGGTGATACAAAAGTATCCCCATTGCACTGCATTGTGAGATGCTGTGTGCAATGTTAAAAAGTTACAAAACCTCCCATCGGCCACCAGGAAATTCTTAGCTGCCTCCTCCACCTCAGCCCAGATACCAAAAGAAAATTTGGCCAAGGGACATTGATTGCCATAAAAGCAAGACTGTCTGAGGCAAACCCTTTGTGCCCCCAAAACATCCAGCTTCTTCTTCTCCCTGTCAGGGGGATAAAGAGGGGAAGGAGGTCGTCTTAAGGCTGGCTGTCGCGGCCTGAACCATCAAGCACTCCAAAGGCACGGGTGGAGAGAAAGTCTGGATTAGATGGTGCCAGGCGGTGTTTCTTGGCCATGTATTGGTCCACCTTAGTGACTGTGTCCGGCTTCGTCCAGACTTGTAAGTCAGGTGCTTCCAATGCTGTATTGAAAGGGTGTAATGTCTCTCTCTGAGGTCTCACAGAGTGTCGGTTAACTGGAACTGAACTTTAGGTGTGGTAGGTATCGGCAACTACCTACCTAGGTATGCCCAACAACTTTGCCATAATCTTCTGGAAAGAAGCATTAGGCATCCAAAGAGTTGGCGACTGGTCGATATCCAGTTTAGGGGTGGTGCTGAGGCTGCTGTTTTCCTGTATGTTGCAGGCGAGGTCGCTTGGATCCTCTCCCTCACTGCAGAATTCCTCTAGGAAATGTCTTACCTCTGGAGCAATGTGGTTCTAGCCAAAAGGGGAATAAGATTGCCCTCTTTGTCAAAGACATCTTAAATCTTCAACTTGAATTTGCCCATTGGACGCGGGGCATATTCTATAAGTGCTATGGTGCGGAGTCAACTGGGGCTGACAACGAAAGCTCAACACCTGAAAGCTGAGCAACACAGCGTTGTTGTGGATCAGAGACCGACAGAATGAGGGCCAAGCCCGTAGGCATGCAGTTGCGAACATGCAAAGGGTCCCTGCCAACTCGGTCAAGTTTGGTGTGCCCCATTGGTGCCCCTGCCGCAGATGGGGCTTTTTACCAGTAGCTTTCTGATTCCTCAGTGGTCGGAGGATTGAGTTGGAAATGATCCATGTGGCGCTGAATCTGTTGCAGAGTCCATGGAGCGATGATGCCTCTTCTTCTTCGATGAAGTAGAGTATTGGTGTCTTGAAGAACCACTTGGGGAAGGAAGGCGAGCAGCAATGTTTCTTTTTGTGTTTGCGGTTCAGCGATAGGTCTTCCTCTCTCTCTTCCACTCCACGCTCGGTGACTTCAATGAAGTTGTTTTGTCATCTCTTTGGTAAAAGATACATTTTTGCAGCACGCTCCGTTGAGGCCTTTGGGTATTGGCACGACCCACAAACCTGCTGGTTGTGGTCTTCCCCCAGGTAGTAAAGCCAAATCCTTTGGGGGTCGGAGGCGGACATCCTTCTCCCACAAATCGTGCAGAGCTTGAAGCCTAAGGCCTTACTGGCATTAAGCATCAAGCAGTTGAATACCTAACATTTTGCTGTGTTCCTGAAGTGTACAGGGTGCACGAAAAACAGATCATGGGGCTTGGCAGCTCCCTTTTATATACTGGCCCCAACATTCCATCCAGCGAGGAACATCAACACAGAGCCTTGCTCCGAGCCCTGGTGGTGAAAAGGGTTCCAAAGGCAGATGCGTTGTATGTAAAATACAATAGATGAGGAACATATTGGAAGAAACCTCCGATTAGAAGCTTTGTTAATGTTAGCTTTTCACTGTCACACTTAACATTTTTGCAAAACTAATTGTTCAATTTTTGATTTATGCTGTATATGGTGTGTTGTTTACCTTAATCTCTGTGATACCTATGGCTGGCAAGTCACCTGGTCCGTTTCCAAACTGTGACTGGAGATTCAATGAGTTTCCGAACCCAGCTGCACATGCACTCCATGTCACATGTGTTGAGCTCATGGCCTTGGCTGTTCCAGGGAAGGATGTTGGCAATGCCCTCCTGAATGTGGTGCTGAAGAGGTACTTTTTCTTGTATTCTTTTGTGATTTAATTGCATTTTACGTAATGTTTGTCGCCCAAAAGCCATTCAGGGAAGGTATGGCTAACCACATGAAAACAATTATTTGTTTTTACTCACATCTTTGATCAAAGGGTGTCATGGTTATAATGCAATACCTAAAATCCACTGTAATTTGCCTGTTAGGGCAACCATAACTCTTCCTCCCCACCCCCTGACAAGAACATCTCATGAACTAATTTGTGAAGTCCTATATAGATCTAACATCACATACAGCATCATAAATTGCCTCACCAAGATTTTGCCAGAAGACCATATATTCCGAATAAATGTAATGTTTAATGGCAGAGTTGTAAATATTCTAAATTTTAAATGGTGAAGATATTAATAGAAGTAGGCTGGCCAACACCGCTCACTGAAACACTGTCATTAATGAAAATAAATGTATAATTCTCCAGCATGGGGTCTGGCATGGATTCACATGCTCATGAATATTCCCCGTCGTCAGGCTGGGCTTCCTTGGTAAAGAAAAAATCTGTTTCAGTTTCGTTTCTGAACTGTCTTTCTCCTAATAACCAATCACTGGTCTTTGGGTCATACTGCCCCCATCCAATGACTGCCCTCTCCCTAAGCCCCTCCTCTGGCAGACATCTTCAGATTTTTACCGCATGTTCAAGTGTTGGGAGTCCTCGTGCTATAGTTCTCGAGCTTTTACTGCGTTTTTTGCGATTTTTTTCAAAGAGTTTAATCTCATTTTTTCGGTCAATCGAGCCTCAAGCTCCACCGTTTTTACTTTAGATCACCGGGGACTCGTTTTGGAATTTTCTACACCCCTCAAGAGCAAAGGTTTCGTCGAGTTTCGCTTTTTGGAGGATTCTGCAAGTTCTTTGAGGCCTACCCTGCGCGGACATGGCCCAGGACAAAGGAAACACGACGCCCGGATCCAAGATGTTCTGGAGCTGCCCTGGATGCGGATTGCACAATGTCTTCAAGAAGGATAAGCATTCCAGATGCCTCTACTGCCTTCACGAAGACAAAACGCACGTGGAGAAGGACTGTGCGTTTTGCAAGAACATGTCGGAACGGACTATGAAGGATCGCCAGATCCGCCTCACCAACTGGCTGGAAGGGAAGAGACCAGCAGTAGGTGAGAAGAAGTCAGAGCAGTCTTCTAAGACCTTTGAGGGCGCTCCGGCGACCGGGGCCCAACAAAAGGCAAAGCACTGCGAGTCCGCGGGCACCGGAAGCGCTGATCGGTCGGGCTCCTCGGCTGCCAGGCAGGGCGCACTTTCACCGACGCCATCAACCACGAGCCAGCGCTCAAGCTCGGGGAAAAGGAAATCGGAGTACCCGGATAAGCTTCAGCAGAAGCCCCGGTCGATCCTGATGGAGACAGCCGAGGGGGAGCGAGGCAGTGACCTTCCCCCCAAGGTGAAAGCCTCAAGCGCGCCCAAAGTCGTGAAGGCCCTGATTCACCCGGCTAAGGCCTCTATCGAGGGAGTTGTGGCATTCCTGGCGAAGCCTGTGGAGGCTACCCCAGTGGAGGCGACCTCGAGGCCCAGAGTTTCCCTGCCACCGCGGAGGGAATCCTCTTTTCAAACCATCGATAAGACCCCAGTGAAAACTCCGGTGGAAAAAGAGGGGGGGCCCCAGTGGCCATCACGGACACAGATACAGCCTCTGAAGAGGAGCTGGCTGGAGTCGCGAAGATCCTGAACAAGAAGTTCGAGGAGGTCCAGTCCCACGGGAGGGATCCCGAAAAGGCGGACGAAGAAAGCGATGGTGGTGCAGACGAGCCCGTGGAGGTGGAGGATTCCACTCCCCAACCGTCGCGCCCGTCGCAGCCGGTACCTGGGCCACAGGACAACTTGGGAGCAATCTTGATGGCGATCCAGGCCTTGTGTACAGAGATGAGGACAAGGTTGCCCTTACCCCCAACGGACGTTCCAGCGGAGCCTGGACCGTCAGGAAGCGCTCCAAGCAAGCAGAGGAGAATTCATCCCCCTCCGCCACCCTTCCAGCCTCCACGGCCTTCGCAGCCTTCATCTCCTTCTCCTGATCCGAGGGATGACACGGGAACGGAGACGGCCACGACTGGGATGGATGACGACGGTGGTGACGATGGGATAGGCCTTCCATCACCACCTCCTCGGGCCTCCCCGCCCGACGAAATTGGTTCGTTCCACGCCATGATCGCCAGGGTATCCAAGCTCTTCCAGCTCTGCCCCGAGGAACAGAAGAAGGAAGGTTTCCTCTATCAACGGCGTGAGGCCAAGAGGAAGACGGTCCTCTCGGTTCCATTACTTGACGACATCTGGGACGAGGGGCTGTCGCCCCTGAAGAACCCGTCCACGACTCCTACCCAGAGAGACCAGTACGAGAAGAAGTACCGGGTCTCGGATTCCGCCCCTATATGCCTTAGGGCGCAGCCGACCCCGGACTCGGTCGTCTCCGCTGCGGCCAAGAAGAAATTGGCAGGGGCGACGGCTTCAACTTCGACCTCCCCTCCAGACGGCCATGGGACAGCGGGTCATCTCGTCGGCGACGACGATAAAAGCAGCCAACGCCCTCGCGATTGTGGCCCGCTACGACAGGGAGCTGTTGTTTAAGATCGCTCTCCTGCTGGACTTCCTCCCAGACGACAAGAGGGCTGAGGCTCTGGAGATCCTACAGGAAGGCGAGGTGGCGTCGGGCCACACCATAACGGTGGCCACGGACATTGCTGACACTGGTTTTCGCCAGATAGGCAACAGTGTTTGCCCTCGCCGGCGTGGTTGGCTCAAGGCAACCGATTTCCGCCAAGACGTGCAGACCAGAGTTCAGGACATGCCTTTTGACGGGGAACAACCTGTTTGGCAAGACGGTGGAGAAGTCACTGCAGGCCATCAAGGCCGACACAGAGACGGCTCGGGCCTTGGGGGTTTTGCAGCAACGACCGCCGCCCTTTCGGAACCCTGGAGGCAAGCATGGTGCCTCCAAAGGATTCGGCGGCGGCTCCTCGACGTACCGCCAGGCGGCCTGCTCCTCATCGCAGGAGGCCTACAGAGGACGCAGCACGCCAGGAAGATCTCGTCGTCGTTGCCAAGGAGGTCAAGGCGGCAAGGCCGCTGCCAAGCAGGACTGAACCGGCCGTAGCATCGGGCCCCCACCTGAACACCCCTGTGGGAGGCCGGTGGGCGAAGTTCGTCAGCGTATGGGATTCCATCTCCACCGACCGATG
This sequence comes from Ambystoma mexicanum, assembly GCF_040938575.1. Classification (NCBI taxonomy): domain Eukaryota; kingdom Metazoa; phylum Chordata; class Amphibia; order Caudata; family Ambystomatidae; genus Ambystoma; species Ambystoma mexicanum. The sequence continues at coordinate 1,101,384,504 of NC_090927.1, forward strand.
GGTGCTGGATGCCCTGGCCCACGGGCACAATCTCGAGTTTCTAAAGAAGCACCTCCGCATTCCACCCGTGGCCAGGAAGGAAAACCACATCCCGCAACTGCTGCTGGAAGTAAGGGCGATGCTGAAGAAAGGAGCCATCGAGCTCGTCCCAAAGAGGCTCTGGGTCTCTGTAGTGTACACACGATACTTCCTCATAAGAAAGAAGACCGGCGGATGGCGACCCATCCTTGACCTTCATTGTTTAAACAAGTACATCAAGTCCCAGAAGTTCCGGGTGGTCACCCGCCAGCACGTGCTGGGACAGCTGGAGGAAGGCGACTTCCTATCGTCGCTGGACTTGGAGGATGCCTACTTTCACATCCCCATTCTAAGAGGACATCGAAAGTTCCTCAGATTCGTAGTCCAAGGGCGACACTATCAGTTCAAGGCCCTTGCCTTCGGATTGAAGTCGGCGCCCAGGGTATTCACCAAGTGCCTAGCACCAGTGGCGGCACGGCTGCGCCTGCAGGGGCTCCACGTCGACCCCTACCTGGACGATTGGCTCATCCGAGCAAAGACAAGGGAACTCGCCGTCGGGCACACTGCGAAGACCGTCCAACTGCTCACGGATCTGGGATTCTCGATCAACTTTGCGAAATCCCACTTGGAGCCGTCGCAAGTCACCCTGTTCCTGGGAGCCAGGCTCGACACAGTGGCGCGATTGGCTTCTCCGTTGGAGGAAAGGACGAAGGCCATCCTGGGCAAGGTGCAACTGCTGTCGACCATGGATGTGGCCAGGGTGAGGTCCATCAAGTCCCTGCTCGGCATGATGTCCTCGTTCATCTACCTCGTGCGCCTGTGCAGGTTGCGGATGTGTCCACCGCAAGAGTTCCTCGACGCCCTTTGGAGGCAGGCGGCGGGCAGCTTCGAAGACAGGATCCCGCTCAACGAGACCTTCCGCCAAGCGATCCGGTGGTGGGGCACCCGCGCGCATCTGGCGGTGGGTATGGACTTCCAGACCCCGGCACATCAGGAGACGGTGATGACGGACTCCTCCCTGGAGGGACGGGGGGCGCACACTGGAGATCTCCACGCAAGAGGTCTTTGGCTCCGAGAGGAGAGGTCACTACACATCAATATCCTGGAGCTCCAAGCCTTGTTCTGGGCCCTCAGGTCGTTCCTCCCGTCCCTCAAGGGCAAGGTGGTAAGGATCTTCACCGACAACGCCACCACAATGTTCTACATCCGGAAGCAGGGAGGCATCAGATCCCCAGCCCTATCCAAGGAAGCCCAGGATCTGTGGCACTGGGCCGTCGCCCAAGGGATGTTTCTGATACCCTTACATCTGGTAGGAATAAAGAACACCATCGCCGACTCACTCAGCAGGGAGCTGCGCTCGTGCCACGATTGGGAACTGCGTCAGGATCAAGTGAATCTACTTTTCCAACGATGGGGCAATCCCCAGATTGACCTATTCGCGACGGCGACGAACACCAAGTGCCAGAGGTTCGCCAGCAGCTTTCTCCAGCCGGGGAGCCTGGGTGATGCTTTCTCATTCCCCTGGGATGCCTGTTCCTGTATGCGTTCCCACCGTTGCCGTTGCGACTCATCAACCAACGAAGACGGTCCCGGTGCAGGATGATCCTCGTCGCACCGGAGTGGCCGAAGCAGTTCTGGGTCCCGGACCTTCTGGACATGTCAGCGTCCCCCCCAGTCAAACTGCCGACGGACGCAGATCTCCTCGCCAGAGAAGGAGGTGCCATCCTCCACCACGACCCAGGGTCGCTGAACTTGCAGGCCTGGCTCCTGCAGCACTAGACTTTGGAGGGTACGATATCCCGGCGGACTGCAAGGAGGTGCTTGCAAAGGCCAGGGTGTCCTCAACTCTCAAGTGCTATGGACACAAATGGAAGAGGATCTCTGGTGCCGTGCACAGAAGATTAACCCTCTGCGGATTACGGCCCCTCAGGTGCTACCGTACCTACTGTCGCTGGCCAAGGCGGGGCTAGCTCATGCCTCGATCAAGATACATCTAGCAGCGATTTCCCGCTACACCAGAACCCCGGGGTGATCATCTCTGTGGTCTCATCGCCTGGTGAAGGAGTTTATGAAGGGTCAGTTCCGATCGTTCCTGCCGGTGAAGGCTCCGGCCCCGACCCCGACATGGGAGCTCAAAGTGGTGCTGAGCAGGCTCATGGGGCCGCCATTCGAGCCTTTGCATTTGGCACCTTTGAAGTTCCAATTGTGGAAGACAGCGTTTCTTGTGGCCATCACCTTCGCACGACGAGTGGGAGAGATCCAGGCCCTCTCCTGCAAACCACCCTACCTCACATTCCACGAGACGAGGGTGGTGCTGAGGACGCACCCCTCCTTCATGCCCAAGGTGCCGTCGGACTTCCATCTCAACGAGCCCTTGGTGTTATCTGTTTTCTTCCCGTCGCCTTCGTTGCCGGCCGAGAGAACTTTGCGCTCGCTAGATGTGGCTAGAGTGCTGAAGTTCTACATGGACCGCACAAAGAGTTTTCGGAAGACATCACAGCTATTCGTGAACTTTGGACCTGTGAACCAAGGGAAGGCCCTCTCGAAGGCTTCCATTTCCAGATGGCTCTCCGGCTGCATCATGCACTGTCACCGGTTGGCAAACCGACCGTTGCCCGGCCGTCCGAGAGCTCATTCAACCAGAGCGATTGCTGCTACCACGACGTTCCTGTCTGGTGTGCCCTTGCTGGACATCTGCAGGGCTGCTATGTGGAGGTCGACGCACACCTTCACAAGATTCTACTGCGTCGACAGGGAGTCCAAGGAGGAGTCCACAGAGTCGGCCAGGCAGTGCTGCGCAACCTGTTCGCCTGAAGGTGGGCCTGTTGAGGGGGTAAGAGTTGCTTAATGTTGAGTTGATGTAAATGCTTAATGTTGAGCCTTGCCACCTCCCGTGGTTGGTTATGTGTGTACTGCTATGTATTCTTGTATTCATGAGCATGTGAATCCATGCCAGACCCCATGCTGGAGAAGGAACAAGTTACTTACCTGTAACTGTTGTTCTCCAGCATGGGTCTGGCATGGATTCACATGCGAACCCTTCCTCCTATCCCTCTGCGGCTCTTCTCTTGGTCCTACTGCCACTTTACGTGCTACCAAATCTGAAGATGGCTGCCAGAGGAGGGGCTTAGGTAGAGGGCAGTCACTGGCTGGGGGCAGTATGACCCAGAGACCAGTGATTGGTTATTAGGAGAAAGACAGTTCAGAAACGAAACTGAAACTGATTTTTTCTTTACCGAGGATTCCCAGCCTGATGACGGGGAATATTCATGAGCATGTGAATCCATGCCAGACCCATGCTGGAGAAAAACAGTTACAGGTAAGTAACTTGTTCCTTATTATGTCATGAACAGCACCAGTTGAATATTTGTATACAAACACTGTTGAAACTCTTTATTTCAGGCAATACATGAAGGTCTTGCAGATCAAAATCCTTATACTTTGAAAGGAAAGACTATAACTGCTATGCCCAATCATTTCCTAAGGCTATGAAAATGGTACCTGCATGTCAAGCATTCAGATTGTGCACATCTTTCATTGCTACAATTCTGAAAAGAATGACAACCCAACTCTCTCGGTACTGAGAAGAGAACCTGCTATTGCATGCATACCTGAGCAGGAGCACGAAAACAAACATTTCTTGCTTGAAAAAGAAATGTTGAACTCACTTGACAATAATATACTAACAGACCTCTTTCTCCTTGACCTAACTGCTGCACATAATATCAACCAAAGTGCACTAATACAAAGATTAAAAATGCAAATGGGGATATAATGAACAGGCCTGTACTGGATTAAGTTATCCGGAGGAGTGTGCCACAAGGGTCAACATAGGACATTTAAAATGATCGAATTTCCCCATGACACCTGGTATCCTTCAAAGATCCATCCTATCAACTTGGTTACTTATTGCGCATATTAATCTTTGGCAGCCATAGTCTACCTTTTTGCTAAATCTTTCCAATTATATGCAGATGATTGGTGGTCCTGATCCTGAAATCTAAAAATATCAACCTACATATTTTGTCAGACATCTCAGAAGATCCGGGACTGGACCATATATGATCTCTGTATCAATGCATTGAAAACCAAGATTATCTTCTTTGGTTTACCTAAACCTGTTTAATTACCATCCAAAAGGCCATCCCGCATGGGAGCAGCCCTCAATCACTTTAGTTTAAGTGAAAAACCTAGCAATATTTTTTTTACAAACATTCACTACAACCTCAAATTGACTTGCTGGCACATAATTCTTACTTCCAGCTAAGCAGCCTTGGGTAGATTTTACCCCACCTTGACCTGAATCACAAAATTGAAGGTTTGTCCGCTCACACATAGACTACTGTAATAGCCTCTTTCGAATGGATTGTGTCCTCCCACATATTCCTCGTCTTTGATATACCCAAGACTGCTTGCAGCTCGCTTCAGAATTATTTACGCGTTGTGAGGCGCAGAGTCATGGCCCCCAACAGCCTCTGTACTGTCCTAGGCCGCGACGTGGACGCTGGTATATGAAGCACGCCTAGTGACCGTTGCCTCACTTCTGGTTTTTCCACAAGCTAGCGTGCTTCGGAATGACAGCGCTTCAGCAAAACACCTGAAAGTCTGGTGGTTCATGCTGCGACATAATCATCTAGGGCATCATCTTATCCTTCTACCCCTGCTGACCAGGATGATGGAAAGGTGGATGCCATAGAAAACAGAATGTTCAGTGCGGTAGAATGGTTTGCAAGTGTTTGACTGATTTTTTTTTTTGTTGATCGCGGCAAACCGACCGCAATTTATCTGCTCGGGGCCCAATTTAAACGCACATGCATTTTATTTTGGGCCCCCCTCTCCAATTTTAAGGAAGCGAGGGACACCCCTGCACTTCCGAAATTGCTAAATATAAAACATGGGGAGCGGGGGACATCCCTGCAACCACCGCTCTACAGGGTTGGTATTTTACAATATATGCGACCAAATTGCCCCGAAGGCCAAATCACCCATGCAAAATTCAATCAAATTTGTCATTAGGTCAATTGTTTTAGGTCAAATATGCTAATACCGGTAGAATGGCACTGAAATCTGCTAATGCCACCAGTGCTCTGGTAAAATATACACATACCCTTTGGGTAGTAGCTGCCCTGGCAGCAGATCATATGCCACAGGGTGAAGAGAGGTATGGATTTTTAAACTTAATTCAGGATGCTATAAGGTATGGTTACAGTCAAGCCTGGACACGGTTGATTGTTAGCAGGGCAATGGCTGCCAATACAGTACTAAGACGCCTGGCATGACTCAGGAGAACAGGTTTTACGCCAGATGTCCAGGCACGTTTGCTGGACATGTCCTTCGATGGGACTCAATTGTTTGGTGAAAAAGCAGAGGGCAGCCCGGAGAAACTGCAGGCTTCAAGAGCAGCAGCTAAATCTCTAGGGTCTTCAATAAGACAGCCTGTACAACCTTCAGGACAAGGGTGGAGAGGATGTCTTTTTCGCTTTTACTCTTCCATTTCAGAAGGAAGAGGACAATATTCTCAAAGGGGTCAGAGAAGGGCACCTTGTGGAGCAGGAGGCAGAGCAGGTAGAACTCCTCGTGCACACCCTCTGCTGCGGCTGGGGCAGCAAAATCCCTTTGATTCCCTCACCAACAAATCTGCATTAGGAGACAGGCTGTCACAACATCTCCAGAGTTGGCCAATCTTCATTGATACCAGATTCGCTCCTCCAACAGGAAATTATTATCCTGTTGGAGAAAGGTGCAATAGAGCTAGTACCTGCAGTGGGCAGTGGAGAGAAACCAGGGTTGGTACTCACCCTATTTCCTAATACTCAAGAAGGACAGAGGACATTACAAGATGGCCGCGTAGGGGAGCGGACGCTGCGCCCCGGGCTCCCGACCTGCCATAGCAACTTCGCTTGCCCGCCCCAGTCTCAGTCCTCCCCGGCAACTGGTGCAGGCGGCGGGAGTACATCGGGGCGCTGAGCGAGGACTTGTCCCGGAGACGGGCCCCCCAGGAGAGGAGCGGCCGATGACACGGGGCTGGTTGTGGTGTGGCCGCCCGCGGAAAAGCTCTTTCCAGGCGAGACTGGAGGGTGGTGGAGCGGCCCAGCATCTGGGGCATCTCTGGCGGGCTCCCGGCGCGGTAACGCTGAGCACCTGGCACCCCCCCTCGAGGCCACATAAGGAAGGGGGTGTGGAGGACCCCGACGGCCCGGCATTAGCTGAAGAGCGGTGACTCTACTGGAGGTACAGAGGAGGACCCGGGAGGGCTGGGGTGAGGTGCGCCATTTCGTTCCGGCCCCGTGGGTAGTGGCGGGGAGCAGCCCCCGGGGCGACACAGAACAACACATAAGCCTGTATGAGTGGGGATGGGGGTGCGCCCACCCCCCCTGAGAGGAGCAGACTGACCAGGGGAGTGTGTGTCGCTCCGGGACACAGTGGATTCGGCGCAGATTTGGAATCCGTGAAGGCGGATTCTGTGAAGACAGCTGGAAAACACAAGCTGTGAATTGGACACAGAAGAGTTACGACCGGCTCTGGAGCCCCCTGATTTCGGAGACAGGACCCAGAGGCCGAGGAGGATAAGCAGGGTCACGCTGGGCCCTGTGGGGGCCCTCGCAGGGCACCCTGCGGTCCACAGGGGGGCCGGTGCACTTTACTAGTTTCACCAACAGAGATTGTCCCTCATTGGCACCACGGCCCATGGATGGAATAGCCAGCGCCCGGAAGCGGTTTGCTGCGTGAAGCCCCAGGAGAGACACTGAAGGAGGAGAGGAGATCAGCTGGATAAGGGGAGAGTGCAGGAGCGCCCCTACCGGTCCTTGGGGCGGGCCCGGAATCCGGTTGAACACCGTAGGAGCGTGTGATAGAGCTACGGTGCCCCAACTCAGCACCAGATACCACTTGTCGGGGTACTAGCCCCCCCTTGCTTGCCGGACAGCGCTTTTCATACGCATCCCGAGCAGAAATTTCCAGAAACAAGGGTAAGGAGAACCCAGCCCAGGGGAAAGGCCCCCGAAAGCCAACAGACGGGCCTCTAATGAAGTTCTGGCCAAAAAGAGTCGGAGGCAGCAGCACCCCAAAAGAGGGGTCAAGGATCAGGGGATAAGGATGAATCACTCCCCCACGAGGATCTAGAAAGGCCGATCTCTCAAGCCATACTAACACAGTTCATGGGTGAGCTGCTGGAGAAAATCACAGCAGCGGGGCAGACACAGATGGACAAGCTGCGAGTAGATCTGGCGCAAGGCCTACGGGAAATCAAAAGAGACATTAACAAAGTGGAACAAAGGGTGGACATTAACGAGCGTGCCATCCAAGAGCTGACCGAAGATGCTAGAAAAGTGGACAACCTCCTTGAAACCCTGGCGAGGATCACGCTAATCAAAAGAAGACGGATGGGCCCGGTCCTGTCCTTCCTACGCTCACAGAAAATGTGTTACAGATGGGCCCACCCATTTGGATTGTCCTTCGCCTGGCAGGGGACCCACCATAAGATTACGACCTGTGATCAGGGATTGGCCTTGCTGCTCCTGGAGGAGCAGGTACCACAGCCCCCGGTGGGGGTGGAGGCGCAACCCGGTGGGCGCCGACCGTGGGAGTGGTCCACCATTAAGCCCAAGAGAGGAAGGAAGAGAGCCTAGGGCCCAGATCTCAGGAAGGCCTCCAACGACGGGTCAGTGGAGACTCCATCGGGGGCCGTTGGCCCCCCGTCAGACACATAAGGAACCGAGAGGTGGAGTGAGCTCCCAAATTTGAGTCCGGGAAGGACGCCAGTTCTCCATCATGGGGTCTGGCATGGATTCACATGCTCATGAATATTCCCCGTTGTCAGGCTGGGAATCCTCGGTAAAGAAAAAATCAGTATCAGTTTCGTTTCTGATCTGTCTTTCGTAGTAGTAACCAATCACTGATCTCTGCGTCATACTGACCACAGCCAATGACTGCCCTCTACATAAGCCCCGCCTCTGGCAGCCATCTTCAGATTTTTACCGCACGTTCAAGTGTTGGGATCCTCGTGCTATTGCTCTCGAGCGTTAGTGCTATTTTTCATGTTTTTTTCTCAGAAAAATGTCTCTTTTTTCGGTCAAAAGAGCCTCAAGCTCCACCGTGTCTTCATCCGATCAACGGGGACCCGTGTCGGATTCGTCTACGCCCCTCAAGGGTGAAGATTTCGTCGAGCCGCGCTTTTGGAGGACTCCAGAAGTTTCTCAGGCCCATCTCGAACATGGCCCAGGAGAAGGGAAGCTCGACGCCCGGAAAGCTGTTCAGGGTCTGCCCTGGATGCCAGCTTCAGAATGTCTTTAAGGAGGACGAACACTCCCTTTGCCTTTACTGCCTACATGAGGACAAGACGCACGTGGAGAAGGACTGTGCGTTTTGCGGCAATATGTCGGAGCGAACCATGAAGGACCGCCATCAACGTCTCGCCAACTGGCTGGAAGGAAAGAGCCCGTCAGGCGAGAAGAAGAAGAAGAAGTCTGAGCGGACTTCTAAGACCTTTGAGGGCGCCCCGGCGACGGGGGTCCAACAGAAGGCCAAGCACCGCGAGTCCGCTGGCACCGGGAGCCAGGCAGGGCGCATCCTCCCCGGCGCCATCAACCACGAGCCAACGCTTTGGCTCAGGTAAGAGGAAGGCCGAGCACCCGGCGAAACTCCGGGAGAGACCCCGGTCGTGCCCTAAGGCCCCATCGGAGGGGGAGCGAGGTGGTGACCCTCCCCCCAAGGAGAAGGCGGTGAGCGCACCTAAGGTGCTGAAAGCCTTGATCCATCCGGCCAAGGCCTCTATCGAGACAGTCGCGGCGGCCCTGGCTCAGCCTGTGGAGGCTACACCAGTGGTGGCGACCCCGGGGCCCAGAATCTCCCTGCCACCGCGGAGGGAGTCCTCTTTCGTGCCCATCGACAGGACCCCCGTGAAACCTCCGACGGAGAAGAAAAAGGGGGGGCAGGAGGTCGTCGTGGACTCGGCCTCAACCTCTGAGGAGGAGCTGATCGAAGTCTTAGGACACAGCTCTGGCGTGGAAGGCCATCCTGTCGGGAGGGACCCCGACGTGGAAGACGACGAGGGCGTCGAGGATGCCGACGGGGCTCCTGATCGCCCGTCGGATCTCCCTCAACCAGTGCCGCAAGACAACTCGGCGGCCATTTTGTTGGCTATACAGTCCTTATGCTCGGAGATAAGGACGAGACTGCCGTTACCACCAACGGAGGAACCGCTCCCGACGGGGGACCCGGAGCCAGGCCGTTCTGGGAGCCCTCCCCCTAAGAGAAGAAGGATTCATCCTCCACCTCCTTTTCAGCCATCGCGCCCTGTTCAGCCCTCCTCCCCGTCCACGACACGTGGGGATGATACGGGGACTGACACGGCCGCAACGGGTACAGACGACGAGGATCTCCCGTCGTCACCTCCCACCCGGGCTTCCCCGCCCGACGAGATTGGATCGTTTCACTCCATGATCGCCAGGGCATCTGAGCTTTTCCAGCTCTGCCCGGAAGAGAAGAATAAGGAAGGTTTCCTTTATCAACGGCGCGAGACCAAGAGGAAGACGGTCCTCGCTGTACTTCTGCTAGACGATATTTGGGATGAGGGCCTCGCCCTCCTCAAGAACCCATCCACGACGCCGGCTAGAAGGGATCGGTACGAGAAGAAGTACCGGGTCCCGGACGCGGCCCCCTTGTGCCTTCGGGCACAGCCGACCTCGGACTCGGTCGTCTCCGCGGCGGCCAGGAAGAAAGCGGGGTGGGGGGGCGGCGCGGCATCTACGTCAACCTCCCCGCCGGATGGCGAGGGAAAGAAATTAGACACGATGGGACGCAGAGTCATCTCGTCGGCAGCGACAACGATTAAGGCGGCCAACACCTTGGCTATCGTAGCCCGCTACGACAGGGAGTTATGGTACAAACTGGCCCCCCTGCTGGACTTCCTACTAGACGACAACTGCTGGACTTCCTACCAGACGACAAGAGGGCGGAAGTGTCATGATCTCTGCTTCCAAAAGGTCAGGGTTTTCCCAACTCCCTTGGAAGCAGATCCATAACCCAGGTTCCGAGTGCCAACCAGTCCCAATTGGGACCTTTTGGACCCAGTCCTGGCGCCAGTGGCACCAGGCTCATAAATATGCCCAGTCCCAGCGCTGGAAGCGCCGGGCTCATAATGCTTGGGTGGACTTACCTGCAGCAGACCATGCTGCTTACTTGCCTGCCAGTTGAGCCTCTGATCCTCTTCTGTTTGGAACTACTTTTCCTGTTGGGTGGGGCAGGAGCCACTCCCTAGATTCAGAACACTGGAACTCTTCTGGAAAGCAGGAACTCTTTTCTTACCTAGGCGTGGCTGTGGAAGGAGACACCTAAGCACTACAGGAGGCTATTTAAACCACACCAGATGGATGAATCTTGCTTTGCGTTATTCTGCATCCTCTGCAGCAGAACGCTCATCGTGTCTTCTGCATCTGATCCTGGGCCTAAGGGAACAAAGGCTTACCATCCTGAATCCAGTCTTCAGCAACACCTATAAAGACCAGAAAGAACAGGTTAGCATTATGGTCTTCAGTGACAGCTCTTCACTTACCTGGTCCATCGGCTGTCACCAACGCCTCGTGCTGCATTCCGGCATCTGAAAGACAAAGGCTTACCTACTCTTCGTGCGCTCCGGAGGTCTTCACAGTGCATTCCGGCATCTGAAAGACAAAAGCTTACCAACTCTTCGCACGCTCCGGAGGCCTTCGGCGCTGCATCCCGCATCTGAAAGACAAAACAAGGTGCGTTTAAAGACATTGGGGAACTTTAATACTCACGTGCCATTACTCCTTTCCACATCTAACCCAGTGGGTATTCCGGCACCCTGCAGCCGCTCCGAACTTGTACCTGCAAAATAAAAAGACAGTTAGAGCGCATCGTGAAGCAGGCAACAAGCGCTTACTTACGTGCTTCCAGGCGCTTCTATTCATCACACGGGCTCCATCTTCAACTCACTTCAGCCCGTCATCCGCCATCGCCGGAACCCTGCAAAACAAGAAACATCATTACTAAAGACTTTAAAGACATTAGAATTACTCGAAACTTACCGTTCGTGCAGAAAACGACGGACAGCAGTCCTCTGAAGTCAAGAGGCCTGCTCCCCTTATCCAGTGAAGAAACTGGTAACAGCACCCTGCCCCGAGGCAGATGGAGAGCACGGCGTTCACTTACCTAAGGTGAGAGCGTTAACCTTTGGGGTTCTACAGGAGAAGAGAAAGCGAAGAAGAGAGAGACATTCAATAACCCAGTTCCTTAATCCCATATTTTCTATCTGCAGACATCTTACCCTTCGAGTCAGACATACAGTGCACAGAGGTCCAGCCCAAAGAGCCAGCCGTGTGTTACACATCACCTTTGAAGATACGGTATACGCCCAGTCAAGACCGGCGCCTCTACGGGAATCAGGTGAGCGTTACAGGAAGCCCTAGAGATCTTGCAGGAAGGAGAGGTGGCATCGGACCACGCCATTACGATTGCGACGGACATCGCTGACAGTGGATTTCGCCAGTTGGGCAACGGCGTGTGCCTTAGGCGGCGTGGATGGCTCAAGGCTACTGACTTCCGTCAGGACGTGCAAACCAGAGTCTTGGACATGCCGTTCGACGGAAACAACCTGTTTGGGAAAACAGTGGACGATTCCTTTCAAGCCATCAAGGCGGACACGGAGACGGCCCGGGCTCTTGGGGTTCTCCAGCAACGGCGGCCGCCCTTTTGGAGCGGCGGAGGCAAACAGGGTGCCTCCAAAGGTTCCAGCGGCGGATTTTCCACCTACCGTCAAGTGGCCAGTTCGTCGTCACAGGAAGCTTACAGGGGACGAGGCAAGTCAGGCGGACCCCGCCGTCGTCGCCAAGGAGGACAAGGCGGCAAAGCCTCGTCGAAGCAGGACTGAACCGGCCGTGGGGTCGGGCCCCCACCGAAGCACCCCGGTGGGAGGCCGGCTGGCGAGCTTCGTCAGCGTGTGGGAGTCCATCTCCACCGACCGTTGGGTGCTGGACGCCCTAGCTCAGGGTCACGCGCTCGAGTTTCTAACGAGGTGCCCGCTCGTCCCCCCTGTGGCCAGGAAAGAACATCACGTCCCTCAACTTCTCTTGGAGGTAAAGGCGATGCTCAAGAAGGGCGCCATCGAGCTCGTCCCAAAGAGCCTTCGGGGCTCCGGAGTTTACTCAAGATACTTCCTCGTGAAGAAGAAGACGGGAGGATGGCGTCCCATCCTGGATCTACGACGACTGAACAAATTCATCAAGGCACAGAAGTTCCGGATGGTCACCCTCCAACACGTCCTGGGTCAACTGGAGGAGGGCGATTTCCTGTCGTCGTTGGATTTGGAGGATGCCTTCTTCCATATTCCCATCCTAAAGGGACACCGAAGGTTTCTCAGGTTCGTGGCCCAAGGGCGTCACTACCAGTTCAGAGCCCTTCCCTTCGGATTGAGGTCGGCACCCAGGGTGTTCACCAAGTGCCTCGCACCGGTGGCGGCGCAGCTGCGCCGAGAGGGGATCCACGTCTACCCCTACCTGGACGACTGGCTCATCCGAGCAAAGACGAAGGAGCTCGCCGTGGATCACACGGCAAGGACCGTCCAACTACTCACGGACCTGGTATTCTCCATAAACTACGCCAAGTCCCACCTGGTGCCCGCGCAAGACGCTCTGTTTCTGGGAGCGAAGCTCGACACAGTGTCGCTTCTGGCCTCTCCGTCGGAGGGAAGGACGAGGGCCATCTTGGGCAAGGTGCAGCGGATGCTGGTTGCGGACGCGGCCAGGGTGAGGTCCATCAAGTCCCTCCTCGGAATGATGTCTTCTTGCATTTCTCCGCCTGTGCAGGCTCTGGATGCGCCCGTTGCAGGAGTTCCTGGACGCGCGCTGGATCCAGACGACGGGCAGCTTCGAGGAGAGGATCACACTCGACGAGAGTTTCCGACGAGCGATCCGGTGGTGGGGGACCCGCGCCATCTAACGGCGGGCATGGACTTCCAGACCCCCGGCCACCAGGAGACAGTGACCACGGATGCCTCCCTGGAAGGGTGGGGAGCGCACACCGAAAATCTGCACGCGAGAGGCCTTTGGCTTCCGACGGAGAAGTCCCTCCATATCAACGTCCTGGAGCTCCGTGCAGTGTTTTGGGCCCTCAGGTCCTTTCTTCCGTCCCTCAAGGGCAAGGTGGTGAGGATCTTCACCGACAACACCACCACCATGTTCTACATCAGAAAGCAGGGCGGTACCAGATCCCCAGCCCTGTCCAAGGAGGCGCAGGATCTGTGGCATTGGGCCGTCGCCCAAGGGATGTTTCTGGTGCCGTTTCATCTGGCAGGGATAAAAAACACCATCGCCGACTCGCTCAGCAGAGAGCTGCGCTCGTGCCACGAGTGGGAACTACGACAGGATCTAGTGGACCGCCTCTTCCGACGGTGGGGCACACCCCAGATCGATCTGTTCGCGACGGCGACGAACTCCAAGTGCCAGAGGTTCGCCAGCAGGTTTCCCCAGCCGAGGAGCATGGGCGATGCTTTCTTGTTCCGCTGGGAGGGCCTGTTTCTATACGCGTTCCCTCCATTGCCATTGCTGATCCGGCTCATCAACCAGCTCAAGAGGTCACGGTGCAGGATGATCCTCGTCGCACCTGCGTGGCCGAGGCAGATATGGTTCCCGGACCTTCTGGACTTGTCAGCGTCCCTGTCAATCAAGCTGCCAGTGGACGCGGATCTTCTCTCCAGGGAAGGAGGCGCCATCCTCCATCACGACCCAAAGTCGCTGAACTTGCAGGCCTGGCTCCTGCAGCGTTAGAGTTTGGAGGATACGACATACCGGCCGACTGCAGAGAGGTTCTTGCAAAGGCCAGGGCGTCCTCAACTCTTAAATGCTATGGACACAAATGGAAGAGGTTCTCTGTCTGGTGCCACGCACAGAAGATTAACCCTCTACGGATTACGGCTCCCCAGGTACTGCCGTACCTTCTGACGCTGGCCAAGGCTGGACTGGCGCACGCGTCCATCAAGATTCATCTTGCTGCGATCTCCCGATACACCAGAACCACGGGGCGGACGTCTTTGTGGTCTCATCATCTGGTGAAAGAATTCATGAAGGCACTGTTCAGATCGTTCCCGCCGGTGAAGGCTCCGGCCCCGGCGTGGGAGCTCAACGTGGTGCTGACCAAGCTCATGGGACCTCCGTTCGAGCCTCTGCACTCGGCTCCGTTGAAGTTCTTCTCGTGGAAAACAGCGTTTCTTGTGGCCATCACCTCTGCACGAAGAGTGGGAGAGATCCAGGCCCTTTCCTGCAAACCCCTGTACTTGACTTTTCACGACACGAGGGTAGTGCTCAGGACGCACCACTCCTTCATGCCCAAGGTGCCGTCGGACTTCCACCTCAACGAACCCTTGGTGTTGCCTGTTTTCTTCCCGTCGCCTTCGTCGCCGGCCGAAAGGACTTTGCACTCGCTGGATGTGGCTAGAGCGCTGAAGTTTTACGTGGACCGCACAAAGTGTTTTCGGAAGACGTCACAACTTTTTGTGAACTTTGGACCTGTCAATCAGGGGAAGGCTCTCTCAAAGGCCTCCATTTCCAGATGGCTCTCCGGCTGTATCATGTACTGTCATCGGTTGGCAAACCGACCGCTGCCTGGCCGTCCGAGAGCCCATTCCACCAGAGCGATCGCAGCTACCACGGCGTACCTATCTGGTGTGCCCTTGCTGGACATCTGCAGGGCTGCTACGAGGAGGTCGACGCACACCTTCACGAAGTTCTACTGCGTCGATCGGGATTCCAGGGAGGAGTCCAGGGTCGGCCAAGCAGTGCTGCGCAATCTGTTCGCCTAAGGTGAGCCTGGTGAGGAGGTAAGAATTGCTTAATGTTGAGTTTGATGTAATGCTTAATGTTGAGCCTTTGCCACCTCCCGTGGTTGTGCATGTGTGTACTGCTATGTATTCTTTATTCATGAGCATGTGAATCCATGCCAGACCCCATGCTGGAGAAGGAACAAGTTACTTACCTGTAACTGTTGTTCTCCAGCATGGGTCTGGCATGGATTCACATGCGAACCCTCCCGCCTACCCCTCTGCGGCTCTTCACTTGGTCATACTGCCACTTCACGTGCTACCAAATCTGAAGATGGCTGCCAGAGGCGGGGCTTAGGTAGAGGGCAGTCATTGGCTGTGGTCAGTATGACGCAGAGATCAGTGATTGGTTACTACTACGAAAGACAGATCAGAAACGAAACTGATACTGATTTTTTCTTTACCGAGGATTCCCAGCCTGACGACGGGGAATATTCATGAGCATGTGAATCCATGCCAGACCCATGCTGAAGAACAACAGTGACAGGTAAGTAACTTGTTCCTTATGCAGTTCAGTACACTGGGGGTGGGCAGTTCACTAAGGCTGAGAAGGGCAGCAGGGAGGGAGCACAGGGGGGTCTTGGAATAGGATTGGGAGGGAAGTTTCTAGGTTTGTTATTGAGTCCGGCTCTCGTGAAGGAATCACGAGGGGGGCTAGGCGCCAGCCGGTCTCGCCTGGAAGGGGGGGTGGGAGGGGCCAAGGAAAGAGGGGGGAGGGAGGGGGTAAGATCCAAGGTTCAGATCTAGAGGGCCCAATCCACGGTCCTCGGACAGAGTGCTCTGCTCAAGGGGCAAATGGCGCAATGCTCAGGGGGTCCTACTTGGTCACCATGGTTTTTCATAAACTTGTTACATCACTAGTATATAGGCACTAAGGTTCCTTTCACTAAACGTCAATGGCCTCAACTCACAGGTTAACAGGAAAAAAGTAGAGGGGTTTCTCAGGCAGGATCAACCCCATGTGGTTACTCTTCAGGAGACTCATGTCCACACTAGGGACACCCATAGGATAAGATTTCGGGGATACTCACGATTAATCCAGGCCACGCAAGCAAGAAGGGAGGACTTTTGATTGCCCTGAGGGATGGGTTTGAGCTGACCATCGGGGACATTTAAAAAGACACCCAGGGAAGGTAGCTAGCAGTGATACTTGAGGGAAAGGTAGAGTCCTTCATGGTAGCAACCCTGTATGCTCCCAATTATGGTCAGGATGCCTATATACAAAACATCCTCACCCGCCTAGGGAAATTTGCCAAGGGGAACGTCCTTCTGCTAGGCGACTTTAATTTAGCTTGGGACCCCTCCAGAGATAGGAGCTCCACCTCATGGGAAGTGCAGAAAGGACCATCAAGGAACCTAGTTCAGAAGATGGGCGATCTGGCTCTGGTGGATGTATGGCGGGAACTCTCCGGGGAGGCGGTGGGTTATACTTTCTACTCGCACACACAAAGGTCTCACTCAAGGATAGACTATGATGGGAAGAGCCACAGCTCTGGAGGTTGGGGCAATCGCCCTCGGAGACCATGCTCCACTCACTCTCACACTGACAAGATCAAGGGGCCCCCCGGGAATATGGAAATGGAAGTATCCAGCCTTGCTTTTTAAGGATCCTATCCTTGTTAGGAAAGTAGAGGAGGAGGTAGTAGAGTATACCAACCACAATAACTGGGAGGATACGACCCCTCAAATTTGGTGGGACGCCCTCAAAGACACAATAAGAGGTAAGATCATAGCAATTAAGGCTAGAAGGGAACGGGAGTTGAGACTTGAGGAGCAAAAACTCGAAGACATACTTAAGGAAGTGATGGCTCGTATGGTCGGAAAGATGTCAGCAGCCACTAAAAAGGAATATAGAGAAGTGAGAGGTCAGCTTAATCTCATACAAACTAGAGCGGCCGAGCGCAACAAAACAATCTTAAGAATTAAAGGGGAGGGGGGGAGCCCTTCTTACCAAGAACCCCGATATTGATGGAGAATTTTGCAAATTCTACACGGCCCTATATAAGTCAGATGAACCATCAAGCGTTGATCAGGAGGCATACCTACAGGGGTTGAGGGGGCCGACAGATCTCGCAGGAAGATAGAGATGCCCTGGAAACAAAGATCACCACTGACGAAGTTAGGAGGGCAATCAACAACCTGCCGTCCAGTAAAGCCCAGGGCCCTGACAGGTTTGTGTCTGAATTTTACAAGACACACAGAATTGTTAATTCCCATCCTTACCAAATTGTTCAACTGTATTGGGAACACAGGTAATCTCCCTAACTCCATGAATGAAGCTAAGCTCATCCTTATCCATAAGAAAGGCAAAGATCCGACTGACTGCGCATCCTATCGTCCAATAGCTTTAATAAATGTTGATGCCAAAATACATACCAAGGTCCTAGTTAATCGTCTTGAAGCGATCCTCCCCACACTGATTCACTGCGACCAGGCGGGTTTTATTAGAGGTAGTCAAACTTCGCACAATGTTAGATGATTGGCCCATTTGATCGAGAAAACACAGAAAAAGAACATCCCAGCCATTCTTTTGGCGATCGACGCCGAGAAGGCTTTCGATCGGGTAGAGTGAGGCTTTATATTTATGGCTATGAGGGAAATGGGGTTTGGCCGGGGCTTTCTACCGCGAGTAAATGCTAATTACCAAAATCCAGTATTACGACTGGAAATTGATGGCCAAATATCAGCTCCGGTCAGGGTGGGTAGGGGCACAAAGCAGGGCTGCCCGTTGTCATTGCTCCTCTATGCACTTCACCTGGAACCATTCTTGGAGACAGTGCGAATGGCCGAAGACATAGAGGGAGTCATGTTCGGAGGCGAGGTACACAAAATCGCTGCTTTTGCGGACGACATGATACTTTCACTGACCCATCCGATCACCTCTTTGCAGGCACTGGCGAGAGAACTGGATAGGTTTGGCCGGGCAGCAGGGCTAAAAGTCAATACTCACAAATCGGAGGCGCTCCCTCTCACCTTGGAAGCCATCGAGGTCCAGGACCTCAGGAAAGCCTATAGCTATAGTTGGGTAGACACTTCACTAAAGTATCTGGGTATACATCTGACCAGGACCTTGGGGGAACTATACATGGCAAACTATCCACCACTTCTCCAGAAAGTGAAATCGAAACTGGTTGATTGGGGTCCCCTAGAAATCTCGTGGCTGGGCAGAATCAACGCCTTAAAGATGGTAATCCTGCCCCTGCTACTTTACCATTTCTCTGCCCTCCCTGTCCGAGTCCCGACGTCCTTCTTTGGGGCCCTACAAAGAATAACCTCCCGCTTCATCTGGCACCGGAAGCACCCAAAGTCGGCGGTTTGCCTTATGAAAGCTCTGCCTGAACGCGGGGGGAGTGGAGGAGCCAGACTTTAGGTTATATTATTTGGCAGCTCAGATCAGGGTCATAAGAGACTGGCAAAGAAATGATAGGGGGAAACTGTGGAGGCGGATGGACAGGGCGGTGGTGGGTAGGGATCTTGAGGGGGTACTGTGGCTGCCGAGGCAGGACCGACCGGCCAGGATGTACTGCAGTGGGATAACATCCACCACAGGGGAGGCATGGGATCAAGCCATTAAAAGAGCGCTTATTACCACCTTCCCATCCCCGTACGCGCCCATACATGGCAACCCCCAATTCACTCCAGCGGCCACCTATGCGCCGACTTTTGATCAGTGGTACCAGGGGGGATGCCGGATGGTCCACGATATGCTGACGGGCAGAGAGGTAAAACAATTTGAGCAATGTAAGAAGGACTTTGGTGTGGGGGAATCGCAGAGGTTTTCATATCTCCAGATCAGGCACTGACTCTCTCAGCCGTTGGTTAAGCAGGAGGGGGCACGCTCCCTTACCCAGTTCGAAAAGTATCTGGACATTGACACGGGAGACAAGGGGGTGGTGTCGTCCATTTATAAACTCATTAAGGGGGCATAATCTGTGAAGTCCAGGGGATATATGCTCAAATGGGCGCAGGAGGTTGGGGTGGATGTAGAGGAGCAGGAATGGGTGATGCTGTGGTCTCAGATCCCGAAACTTGCAAGATCCATCCAGATTCGGGAGATCTGGCTGAAACTGATGCTGCGATGGCGATGGCACCTAACCCCAATCAGATTAAATCAAATATACCCTAATATTTCATGGTTCTGTTGGAGGGAGTGTGGCGCAGTGGGTTCATGGGCACATATCTGGTGGGAATGCCCACGATCCAGCGAGCGATCGCCCAGGTGTTGGGCATTAAACCCGGTCATAATAAGTCCCTGCCCACTAGAGCAGACCGCAAGCTTTACGTCATAATGATGCAGGCGGCAGCATTGGTCTTGGCCCAGAAGTGGAAGTCGAAGGTCCCTCTGCAGGAGCATGAGTGGGTTGCGAAGCTGTGGTCATTGCTAACCATGGAATGGCTTACATACTCTATCCAAGGGCTCCAAATGCGGTTCTTGTCAGACTGGGCCAATTTGCTGTCTTATCTGAAAGCGGGTGCCCGTCGGGCCTGGTGCCCCAAGGCAATGGAACTACTGGGAATAATACGCCCTCAAGACGAATTGGACTTGTGAAGACTTCAGTAGGTGACCGCATTTATACGACGGAAAGCCCTTTTGAGACCCAAGTTTATTGTCCTGCCCGGGCATCCGGGTCAAAGTCACATTCGCTATGTTGCTATCTACTATGCACAGGTCAGGCCTCCAATTGAACTCTTGGATCTGGGAAGGGGCGAAGGGAGGGGTCGGAGGGGGCCCGTGGGGGTGGTAGACAGTTTTTTGTGTTCTTTGTGTATCTGTTCTTCTGAAAACTGTTAATAAAAGTTTATTGGGGAAAAAAAAAAAGGACAGAGGAGTGCGACCCATCTTGGACTTGAGATTCTTGAACAAGTTCCTCAGGAAGGATACGTTCAAGATGGTAACTCATTCGCAGATCCTTCAGGCTCTTCAACTCCAGGGCTGGTTGGTGTCATTGGACCTTCAGGATGCTTACTTTCATGTGCCCATCCCAGCACCAGAATTACCTGAGGCTCGCAGTTGGCGGTTCTCATTATCAATGTAGGATTCTGCCATTCAGGCTCACCTCTGCCCCGATGGTCTTAACCAAGCTTATGGCAGTGGTGGCAGCGAGTCTAAGGAGGGAAGGGATTCACATCTACCCCTACCTGGACGACTGGGTGAGCAGTGCTTGTTCTCCAGAACCGTCTGTCATCTCAGTCACACTTGCCACTTCCTCCACGAGCTGGGATGCTCCCTGAAGTTCAAGAAGTCCCACTTGACACCTTCACTGAAGCTTCAATTTATTGGGGCTGTCCTGGATTCAGTCTCAGGAAAAATCTTGTCACTCGAGTTGAGGGTTCAAAATTTTTTGCAAATGGTCCAAAAATGTCAGAGTACCCAACATCTCCCGCCCTTCGACTTCCTAAGGTTGCTCAACCTCATGGCATCCTGCATTTTTCTGGTGCCAGAAGACCCGTCTGTGGATGAGATTCCTTCAGAGGGCTCTCAGATCCCAGTGGTCTCAATTCTCTGCCAGAATGATAGACCTTCTCCAGGTTCTGACAAAGGTCACCTAGGATCTCCTGTGGTGTGTGTTATTATTCATGTTTTTAATTTAATGTAAGTTGTTCTCCATGGGATTAGTAAATGTACATAGGGGGGGTTTTATATAGTTGATGTTCACATCTTATTAATGGTAGGTGCATTGGGAGCCCCTTGGGGTGGCAATGCTTGGGGAACTGATCCAGGAGCAGACGGTTTTAGCCTTCCCTGACCTTAGTGACGCCACTGGCCTCCCGGCCGGGCAATTCCTACTGCACAGAGCGGTCATACAGGCCCTAACTAGCAGGTGGCCCGCCGCTGGCGACCTGAACGACGAAAACGAACGTATTGAAACGATTCTTAATGCCGCCGAGGGGGGCCACGAAACCTCACGTATTTACGAGGCCTTACTATGGGGCTCCACCAAAGAAGACCTCAGATGCCGAGACAAATGGGAAACCGAACTGAATCTGGTTTTCGAAGACAAAGCCTGGGGCGATATAACCCACTACCATAAAAAAATCTCCCGGAACGCCCGCTTACAGCTCATTCAACTGTACGTCACGAACAGAGCGTATCTCACCCCGGAAGCCATATCCAGATTCACCGGTGCGACCACCCAATCATGCCCCAAATGCGGCGAGCCCGAGGTTGACATGACCCACATGTTCTGGGGATGCCCAGTGATTAGAGAATTCTGGACTCAAGTGAGGGATAGAGTGGCCAGTGCAGACATTGACATCGAAGTGGACGAGCCCTCGGCATGCATCCTGGGCAGGTTTAGGCGCAGCAGGGAGAACAAACCCCTCAACAGGCTGAGAGACCTTATTTACATAACTGCCAAAAGGCGCATTGCCATGGGGTGGAAGAGCCCCAAAGGCCCACCTATGCCCCTATGGTGGGGGGACCTTACAAAGTGGATTGCAGCGGAAACCGCGGCATGGGAGACTGCAATCCAGGTGCTGAGGCTTGACTCCAGCGAAGAGCTTCACCGCTGGGTGGCCTTGACTGTACCCTTGTTGCACCCTGAATCACAGGAGAGCGAGGTAGCTGGGGAAGGCGAACCAGGCCCGAGCACAGACTCTTGACGAACTTAGTACTTACTGTGGTCTGGAGGGGGGAGAGTTGGGGATTTGATCTTTTCTTCTGATATGCTCAACCATCACCACTGATACCTGTTACCTGTTTTACTCTTTGTTATTGTTTGTAATGAAACTAATAAAATATATTTAAAAAAAAAAAATGGTAGGTGCATTAATAAGCTTTAGCCTGTATGTGTGTTCAATACTAGAACACCGGTTATGTTGCACCATTTGGTTCTGTATAAGAATGTGGTTTTTTGAAAGAACAACTGTTAAGGCTGGCTGAAGAGGTTGGGGCTGCTGCACCTGTATGAAATTAAACCCCACATGAAGAAACCTTACTGGTGTTCGAGTGATGCATGAAACATAATAGTCAGCCTGCAGAGAAGATATAATGAGGAGAACCCTTTTGGCAACCATGGCCAGAGATGACAGTTGTGACAGACGACTCCCTCACAGGATGGGGAGTGCACATGAAGGATCCATCAGTCAGCGGACACTGACCTCAGTCGGAGTCCAGACCTCCATATCAACCTTTTGGAGCTGAGGGCAATCAGACTGGCGCTGATGGTCTTCCTGCCCTCAATACGTGGGGAAAGGTGTCCTGATAATGACGGACAACACAGTGGCCATGCACTAGCTCAACAAGAGAGAGGTTGTAGAGTCACTGCCCTTGTGCAGAGAGGCAATGCAGCTCTGGTTCTGGGCACTAAGAGAAGAAATCTCTCTTCTGGTAGTTCATCCGGCTAGAGAAGAAAACATGGTGATGGACGCTCTGGACAGGCATAGCACGATCTCCCATAAGTGGGAATTGGCTCCGGAAGTCCTTCTGGGGATTTTCACCCTTTAGGAACCACTCAAGTGGATCTGTTTGTGACCAGTGTCAACAGGAAGTGCAAGCAGTTTTGCTCCAGGGAATTTCCCCAAAGAGGAGCTCTAGGGGAAGCGCTTGTGGTGAACTGGGAGTTTCCATTTCCGTACACGTTTCCACCATTCCTCAGGTTTAGTAAGTTCGGGAAAACCATGATCCTCATTGCTCCAGATTGGGCCAGAAGAACGTGGTACTCGGACCTTCGGGAAATGGCCATCTGCCCTCCAATTCTCCTTTCCCAAAGAGAGGACTTAGTCTCGCAAGGAGGAGATTGCCGCCTTCTTCCAGAGATCAGCACTCTCAATCTTCATGCTTGGGACTTCCTGAAGACGTGATGGAGGTGTTGCTTTTGCCTAGAAGACCTGCAACTAAATCCCTATACCGCTGCCATTGGAACAAGTTTTGCAGCTGGTGCAGGGAGAAGAAAGTTGATACATTCAGATGCAAGCATCAATGGATTGCTTTTCTCCTGCAGATTCCTCATCATGATGGATATCCATCATCCAGCTCTGCTGTTTGGAAACTTTTTGACAGGGGGCGTAGTAGACCTCGACTCGGCCGTCAATAGTCGATCTGTCTTGTCTGGCTCTCGATCGTCGGCTCCAGAAGTGAGGTTGAGCATCGTTTATATATAGCACATCACTACGCCCCATGCTTCAGTTCCTTTTGTCCGCGCGCTTGCAGACTGCATCGGGAAAACGACTCGAGTTTACTCAACGTTGTTTTGTACCATATATTACATTTTCTCAGAAAACCTCAACGCTGTGTCGTCTCACAGAGTTCCGTGCTTCAAGCAATGCCGCGATTACGAGGCCAAAATGTGGGTAACTGACCCCCTTCATCGTGTCTGTGGTGCCTAGGTGTTGGTCACGATACGGAGGACTGCACCTCGTGCGCAAAGATGCAGCCCAAGTCCCTACATGAGAGGCTCAGGAAACTGGGCCGACCGGTCACCAATCTCTGGCGCGGTCCCTCGTTCGGACTTCGGAGGCCGAGACAAAGGAGCCCACCGCCGACAAAGGGAAAGAAAAACAATAACTGTCCTCTCGGTCATACTGCCCCCAGCCAATGACGGTCCTCTCCTTAAGCCCCTCCTCTGGCAGCCATCTTCAGATTTTTACTGCATGCTTCAGTGTCTGGAGTCCATGAGTTTTGCCCCTCGTGAGCTACTTCTATGTTTTTTCATTTTTTGACAGAAAAAGTTGCTATTTTTGTTCCAAAAGAGGCTTTGTGCTCTTTTCTCCATCTGTTTGTCGGTGAATTTCAGCACCCCCTCAAGGGCGAAGATTGTCGAGGATTTCTTCGAAGTTTCCAGAAGGCCGTGAGGCCTACTCTGCGCCTCTGACCATGATGGAGAAGAAGAAAGAAGGAAGGTCCCTCTTCAGGCCCTGCACCAAAAGTGGGCTGCGGAGCGTGTGGGGCCCAGGTCAAGGCCAAGCACTGCAAGTCCAGTTCAACCGGGGTCGCTGCGCAAGCGGGTTCCGCAATGGGCAGGACACGCTTCACATCACCATCCGCCTCCATCGCCAGCCAGCGATCGAGCTCCTCCTCCAAGATGAAATCGCCCAACCCGGTTAAACTGCAGGAGTGGCCCGAGAAGCCAAGGACGGAGGAGAAGGCTGATCTGCCCAAGAAGGCCCAGTCGGCGCAGGAGTTGTCTTCGTTGATGATGGCGCTGAGCTGATGGTGGCTGCTCTTGCAACGGCAAAGCGGCTGACCCCGTGAGGGTAGCCCCCACAGCACAGAAGGTGTCCCAACCAATGAGGCGTGAAAACCCCACAGTGACTTTAGCCAACCATCGCCCGACTCAGTGGTTTTGGTGGCCAGGAGGAAACGGTTGGCAAACCCTTCCCAGTCATCTTCGGTCCCTCCGGACAGCGAGGGTAGGAAGATGGACGCCATGGGAAGGTAGGTTATTTACACTGCAGCGTCCACCATCAATATGGCCAATGCACTGGCGTTGCCAGGTGCGACAGGGAGCTGTGGTGCAAGCTTGGCCCGATTCTGGGGCCGGTGTCTGCCTTCATCGTTAAGGATGGCTGAAGGCCACAAATTTCCACCAGGAAGTCCAGACGGGGGTACTGGACATGCTGTTTGGAGATAACCTCTTTGGGAAGACCGTTGACGAGTCACTACAGGCCATCAAGGCGGACACGGAAATGGCCCGTTCCCTGGGCATGCTCCAGCAGCACCGCTCTTCCTTTCGGTCCTCCAGGCAGAAGTCGAGCAGATCGCCAAAAGGTTTCTCCTCGTCATACCTCCAGCCCTCCAGAAACATGACCCAGGAAGCCTACAGAGTCTTTTCCCAGGCCTACAGTGGAGGTGGTCAGGGCCGCAGTTGCCTGCAAGGCAGGACACCAGCGCCAAAGCAAGCCTGAACTGGCCAGCACGTCGGGCCCCCACCCATGCACCCCGGTAGAGGCCGGCTGATGGGATTCATCAGCGAGCGGGAGAAGATCACCACCAACAGATGGGTGCTGGACGCTCTCGCCCACGGACATACCCTGGAGTTTCAGCACAGGTGTCCGTGGATCCCTCCGGTGGCTCAGCAGGAGCAGCACATCCCTCAGCTCTTGGAGGAGGTACAGGCCATGCTGCGAAAACGGGCGATAGAGCTGGTTCCCCAACGACTCTGGGACTCCGGATGTCTATTCCAGATACTTTTTAGTCAAAATGAAAACATGGGGCTGGAGGCCCTTTCTGGACCTGCGACGTCTGAAAGAGTACCTCCAAGTCCCAAAAATTCAGGATGGTCACGTTGCAACATGTGCTTGCCCAACTGAAAGGAGGAGTCTTTTGGACGTCGATGGATCTGGAGGACACCTACTTCCACGTCCCCATTCACAAGAAACATTGAAAGTTCCTACACTTCGTAGTACAAGGACCACACTACCAGTTCAAAGCCCTCCCCTTTGGCCTGAAGTCGGCCCCCCAGGGTGTTTACGAAGTGCCTGGCACCGGTGGCGGGCCATCTACGACTAGAAGGGATACACGCACCTTGACGACTGGCTCATCTGGGCCAGAACGCGAGAGTCAGCCGTCAGACACACACAGACGACTGCTCAGCTGCTGATGGATCTGGGATTCTCCATCAATTATCCGAAGTCCTGCTTGCCACCATCGCAGAACGCTCTGTTCCTGGGCGGCAGGCTCAACACAGTCTCCTGCCTAGCGCCGACCTCGGTGGAAAGAGTAGCGGCCATGCTAGGGAAAGTGCAACGGCTATTGGCACTGAAGACTGCCACGGTGCAGACCATCAAGTCGCTGCGCAGCATGATGTTGTCTTGCCTCTACCTTATATGGCTCTGCAGGTTACGGATGCTTGCCCACATTCATCTAACGCCATGTTCTGTTTTTTTCCTCTCTCATCCTCGGTGCAACTTTCTCCCTTGTCAATCATACCACCTGTATTGGCGTACTATACTAAATGTGTATAATTGGATGTGTGTAATTGTCACCTCACAACCACCTTACTGTCAACTATATATGTACTTATGAAATGTATACAACTTAATGCCTACCATATGTCTAAACCAACAACTGGCAACTCAAATTCACCTCACCACCACCACCACACACAGTCGCGCTTACACATTATCACAGTCTTGATAAAGTCAACTGGTCGAAACACGTGTTGGCTTTTTTCAACATGCAAATGTACAAATACTTGCTTGCAAGACCAAGGCAACCAATCGCCTGTTAAAAACCAATAAAAACCTACAACATGAAAACCTAATTGTTTCCAGCCGTGAGTCAGTGATCATACACTCCGGCATCGCTATAACAAGTGACAACAGTCCAATCCACCGCCATTACTACCAGGGATCCAACCACAGCTACTATTTTTTCACAGACCTCTAAAGGAGTTCTCTCTCTGACGCTTGCTGGATACAGGTGTCCGGAAGCTTTGCGGACAAGATCCCGCTCGATGAGTTCTGTTGGGCGATAAAGTGGTGGGGCGTTCACTCCAACAACTCCCAGGGCACAGGGTTTCAGAACCCTCCATACCAGGAAACAGTAATCACGGACGCTTACCCTGGAGGGCTGGGGAGCAAGGTGGTGAGGATCTTCACGGATACCACCACCATGATGTTCTACATCAGGAAGCAGAGGGGCACTCGATCCCTGGCACTCTCCAAAGAGGTGCAGGACTTGTGGCACTGGGCCGTCGGGCAAGAGATGTTCCTGTCCCCTTTTACCTGGCGGGGGTCAAGTACACCATCGCTGACTCCCTCAGCAGGGAATTGAGCTCCTGCCACGAGTGGGAACTTCGGCCGGACCAAGTGGACCGCATCTTCATCAAGTGGGGCAGGCGCCAGATCGATCTATTTGTGATGGCGGTAAACTCCAAATGCCAGCGGTTTGCCAACAGTTTCCACGAACCGAGGAGCATCA
This sequence comes from Ambystoma mexicanum, assembly GCF_040938575.1. NCBI lineage: Eukaryota > Metazoa > Chordata > Amphibia > Caudata > Ambystomatidae > Ambystoma > Ambystoma mexicanum. The sequence goes on from NC_090927.1 coordinate 1,101,411,218, forward strand.
GGTGGGACACATTCTCCTTCCTGTGGGAAGGCCTGTTTCTGTGTGCGTTCCCGCCATTGACTCTCCTGCTACGAGTCATCAACACAATCAAACAGTGTTAATGCAGGATGATACTCATTGCCCCGACGTGGCCGAGGCAGATTTGGTACCCGGACCTTCTAAGCCTGTCAGCATCACCTCTGGTCAAACTGCCAGTAATCCCGGATCTTCTCACCAGAGAAGGAGTCGCAATCCTCCATCACGACCGAGGCTGGACGTTGCTCGTGCTCTGAAGTTCTACGTGACTTGCACGAAGAGTTTTCGAAAGACTTCAACTGTTTGTGAACTTTGGTCCTGTGAAGCATGAGAAGCCTTGTCCAAGGCTTCCATCTCAAGGTGGCTCTCCAGCTGCATCACGCGCTGTCATTGGTTGGCGAACCGACCGCTGTCCGGCCTTCCGAGATCCCACTCCACCAGAGTGATCACTGCAACAACAGCGTTCCTGTCTGGTGTGCCCCTGCTGGACATCTGCAGGGCTGCTACGTGGAGGTTCATGCACACCTTCACGAAGTTATACTGTGTCGAAAGGGATTCCAGGGAGAAGTCGCGAGTCGGCCAAGAAGTGCTACGCAACCTGTTTGCTTCAGGTGAGTCTGTTCCAGAGGTGCTTCTGTTGAGCCTTGCCACCTCCCGTGGTTGTGTAATGTTGTACTGCTATGTATTCGTTATTCATGAGCATGTGAATCCATGGCAGACCCCATGCTAGAGAAGGAACAAGTTACATACCTGTAACTATTCTTCTCCAGCATGGTCTGGCATGGATTTACATGCAAACCCTCCCTCCTACCCCTCTGCGGCTGTTCTTGGTCATACTGCCACTTTACGTGCTTACCAAATCTGAAGATGGCTGCCAGAGGATGGGTTTATGGAGAGGACTGTCATTGGCTGGGGGCAGTATGACCCAGAGGACAGTGATTGGTTTAGAGGAAAAATACAGTTTGTAAGTGAAAGTGAAATAAAATTTCTTTTACCGAGGATTCCCGTCCTGACGACGGGGAATATTCATGAGCATGTGAATCCATGCCAAAACCATGCTGGAGAATGAAAGTTACAGGTAAGTAACTTGTTCATTCCTCGTGGTCTTTCTAGCAGAAGAAGCGACAGGAACTAAGAGCCTTGTTGTCGAAGGGTGCCGTTGAAGAGGTACCTCCCGATCAGATAAAGTCGGGTTGGTCTTCCCGGTATTTTCTGGTGCCCAAGAAGGGAAGAGGTCTCTGTCCCATCCTGGACATCAGGGATTTCAACAAGTTCCTGAGGAAAGACAAATTCAGGATGGTGACGTTGAGAGATTCTCCATGCTCTCGAACTTCAGGACTGGCTAGTGTCAATAGACCTGCAGGACGCTTATTTCCATGTGCCGATGCACCAGAAGCACAGGAAGTTCTTAAGGTTCCTCATAGGGGACAAGTACCATCAGTTCAGAGGGCTTCACTTTGGGTTGACCTCCAAGCCAAGGGTTTTCAACAAGCTCATGGCGGTAGTGGTGGCTCACCTCGGGAGATCCGGGGTCCACATATTCCCATATCTGGATGACTGGCTGATCCGAGGGAAGTCAGTGAGGCAGGTTTTATCTCATCTAGAGGACACCCGCCTTCTACTGCACAGGATGGGCTTCTCCCTCAACTTGAAAAAGTCTCATTTGACACCAGTTCCGCGGCTCCAGTTCATTCGTGCAGTCCTAGACACCCGTGTACGGAAGGCGTTTCCTCCCCAAGAGAGAGAGTCCAACATCGCACAGATGGTGAATTTGTTTCTGAACCACGCCACCCTCCCAGCGGCTTCCTTCCTCTGCCTTTGGGTCTCATGGCCTCCTGTATTTTTCTAGTGCCAGAGGTCAGGCTGCGAATGAGATCCCTCCAATTGCTCCTGAGGGACCAGGGGTCTCAGTATCTGGGAGCGCTCATGGATCACCTTTCAGTGTCCAGTCAGGTAGTCCGCGAACTGGGCTGGTGAACACGCGCAGCAATCTATTGGTGGGGGAACCCTTCTCACGTCCTTAGCCCCAGGCCAGAGTAGTCACCGGTGCGTGCCTGAAGGGTTGGGGCACCCACTGCGAGGATTTGCAGATGAGCGGCCTCTGGTCTCCATCAGAAGCCAGGTGGCATATCAACAGGCTGGAGTTGTGGGCCATTATGTTAGCCCTGAGGTCCTTTACCATGTGTCTCAGAGGGACGCATGTCCTCATCCTGATGGACAACACTGTGGCCTTGCACTACCTTAACGCGCAGAGTGGTGTGCACTCCCGCCCACTCTGTACATAGGCAGTTCAGCTGTGGTTCTGGTTGCGAGAGAACCAAATCTGTGTCGGCAGTTCATCTGGTGGGGGCAAAGAACACCTTGGCGGATGCTCTGAGCAGGCAGAGCTCGGTCTCACATGAGTGGGAAGTGTCAGGAGGTCCTCGAGGAGGTCTTGGCTCTCGGGTACCCCGGCAGTGGATCTGTTCGCCATGAAGTCTAACAGGAAGTGCGAACAGTTTTGCTCGAAGGAATTCCCAGTGAATGGGGCACTAGGGGAAGCGTTTCTAGTTGATTGGATCTTCCCTCTCCACTACACGTCCCCTTCCCCCACCCCCCGATTCCCGTCATCCCTTGGGTTCTCAGGAGGTTGAAGAGTTTTCAAACAACCATGATCTTGATCGCCCCAGATTGGACGAGGAGAATGTGGTATTTCGATCTCCTGGATCTGACAATCTGTCCACCTCACTGGTTGCCTCGGTGTCCGGATCTCCTCACCCCGTCAGAGGGTCGAGTGCTCCACCCGACCCCGGATTCCCTCAACCTACATGGGTGGCTCTTGAGAGGATGAGGTATGATGACTGGGACCTCTCTGAGGAGGTACTTGAGGTATTGCTGGCTGCACGCATACCTTCTACTAGATCTCTGTACGCGTACAGGTGGAGAAGATTTGAGGCGTGGTGCAGGGAACGTGAGACTGACCGTATCTCTTGCCCCACCGCCACAGTGATGGGGTTCCTTCTGTCACTGGTCTCTTCAGGTTGCCACAGTAAAAGGGTATTTGGCGGCCCTGTCTGTGTTCAAGAGGTCCCCAAACCAAGGGTCTTTATTTCTATTCCGGTCATGGCCCAGTTCCTGAAGTGCCTTCTCAACAAGTTTGCGCCAACCCCATTTGTTGTTCCTGACTGGCATTTTAATGTGGTCTTGACCTACATTTTTTCGGCGCTGTTTGAGCCTATGCTCTCATGTTCTTTGCGGCTGTTATCCCTTAAGACATCCTTCTTGGTCACAATCACATCTGCTAGGAGGGTTAGCAAACTGCAAGCCTTGTGCTGCAAACCTCCCTTTCTGAAGTTCTTTCGGGAGAAAGTCTCTCTTAAAGTCAGACCTGGATTCCTTCCTTCGGTGGTTTCCGAGTTTCATCTGTCCCAGTCTACTGATTTACCTGTCTTTTACCCTCCTCCACATCCCTCAAAAGAGGAAGAGCGGTTCCACTGCCTTGATCCCAAGAGAGCGTTAAGCTTCTATGTTGCTCGCACATCCGAGTTTAGGAAATCAGACAAGTAGTTGGTGGCCCATTCCTTGATTCCTGGTCTTGCCATCACTAAACAGACCCTGTCACGTTGGATTATTTTGTGCATATCAGAGTGTTACAAATCGCCGGGCAAGGTCTTCCAGCGAGCATCAGGGCCCACTCAACCAGAGGGGTTCCAGCCTCTACAGCCCTCCAGAGTTGGATTCCGGTTAGGGATGTGTGCCGAGCAGCCACTTGGTCATCATTGCATGCATTCACAAAGCACTATGCCTTGGATGTTGCACAGGGAGCTAATGCAAGGTTTGATAGGGCGGTTCTACAGAATCTACTGGTTTAAATCGTTCTGCCCTCCTGCGTTATCCTTACTGCTTGGGGAGTCTAGCATTCTGAGGAATTTGCAGGAGAAAAGCAATCCATTGAAGTAGATGGCATCGAGTTGATGTCCCTCAAAGGCCTCCGTCGAGGGTGACATCGGAGAACATAGAACATATATAGCACTCACGGCACCCGTTGGCCTCAGTTCTATTTTTCGGCGACAGCATTTGCTTTGACTACGAAAATCAGCGCGCCGTGTTTGTGACTGTGAATTCTTCGAGAATTCTTCGATATGTCTTCTTCTTTGACACCATCAACACTGAAGACTGGTTTTTAAAAATGCCGGGACTGCGTGTCCAAGATGTCCCTTACCGACCCGCAACGTGTCTGCTTGTGGTACCTCGGGGAGGACCACGACACTGCCAATTGTTCCAAGTGCCAGTCCATGACAGGACAGACCTTGGGAAGCAGAAGGGGAAACTCTAGGAAGGAAGAATATTCAAATCCCCTAAACCCTGACCCGCTAAGCCTTCGACAGACGAGTCGAGAGGAGAGACTCCTCGGAGGAAGAAGGCGAAGCACTTTCGGTCTAGAAGTGGCTCCCAACACTTTTCGTTGTCAGCAAAAAAGTCGAAGAGGAGGCACCGGAGGTCGCCTTCGTCGACGTCTTCGTCCGACGGCTCCCACAAAGAAATCTACCGCAGACGAAAGGGGAGCTTTCCAAAAGGAAATGTTAAAAATCTTTGAAAAACAAGGTCATTATCCTAACGAGCTTTCAAAGCAAGCCGGTAAGGATAGGTCTCGCTTGAAATCCTGCATGCCCTCGAGCGCGGGAAAACGGCCGGACAAACATTCAGAGCCCTCGCGGCCTTCTTCCGATGAAAAGTACAAAGAGGAGTTGAGGTCGATGTCCTCGACAACATCAAGACCTTTGACACATTCAAAACCGTCGACCCCAGCGGTGTCTTTGACGCCTGCCAGGCCTTCGGCATAGACGTTGAAAACTTCAAAAACAGCTACGCTACATACACTGGCTGTTCCATCAAAGCCAAGCGCCCCTCCTCAATTGGCTCCAATAAAGCCTTCGACACCATTGAAGCCTACACTGACTTTAACTGAAAAAGTTTATGCTCCTGTACCCAGAAAGGAGTTTTTCAAATCACTCTCTTCAATCTATGAAGATGAGTAATGCTCTGATGAGGAAGATGGTCCCTTTGGCTTGCAATATGGGGCACCCAATGCGCCAGAGTGTCTGATATCAGATGAGTCCAGGATTAAAGAACTATATAACAATTTACAGTCTTCAAATGGAGTTGATACTTCACCCGAACTGGAGTTTGGTAGTCCTGAGCCTGGCAAACATGCCGACGCTCCATAGAGACAACTCATGTCCAGAGTTGTAGAGTACCTAGGATGGAGCAGACCACCACTCCCTTGTGAACAGGATGATCTAATCGATATTTTGGATAAAAGTCCTCAGACAGACCGCGTTTTGCAGATCCATATGGCATTACAAAAGAGGGTGGCTACAAATTGTGAAACTCCGGAGACCAATCCAGCAGTTAATAAGAATCTGACAAGAAAATACGGTCAGGGTACTCTCCAGTAGTGACCCCGACTACCTGTCGAAACACCCCACTCCGGAGAGAGTCTGGTGGTGCAAGCGGCTGCAGTGACTTTCAAACAGGCAGCGTACCCTACCATCCCTCCTGATAGGGATGACAAGCGTGTAGATGGATGGGCGAGAGGTATTTTCAGCATGGAGCTTGGCACTAAAATCGGACAACTCCACCTGTGCCCTGGCAACATTTTTGTATACTCTGTGGGATTGCATATCTATGGCAGCAGAGCATATTCACGATGGGGAAGAAAGGGATGGCTTCTTGGCTATTGTTACGGACGGCAAAGAAGCTAATGGTGAAGCCCTTCAGTCAGGATTGGATACTGCGGATAGTGTAAGCAGATCCATGGCTACCAGCACCGTATGCGCAGATATGCGTGGTTGAGGAAGTCCGGTTTTGCACCAGATTTGCAGTTTAGGCTTCTCAACATGCCTTTTGACGGGTCTCATCTTTTTGGCAGCAAGGCTGACGAGAACCTTGAGAAATTGCAGACCTCGAAGGCGGCAGCCAAATCTTTAGGCGCCGCTGTTGGGCAACTTCAGCCTTTTCGTCCTAGGGACCAACCTTGGAGGGGTAGATCTTTTTGCTACTACTCCTCAGTTGGAAGAGCGAGAGGAATGGCCAGTCAAAGGGGCCAAAAAAGGTTTCCTCGTGGTGGACGAGGTAGAAGTGCCAAGCTAGCTCAAGCAGCAGCCTCCGTGCCAAGTCAGCTCAAGTAGCAGCCTCCTTACCATCGGCTTCGACAGCATCTGCCACAAAAGCACTCTGAGGTCTTGCGGTCAAAGTACACCAGTGGGGGGGGGCAGACAGTCTCAGCATCTGCATGAATGGTGAGACATTACTTTAGATGCTTGGGCTCTGGAAACAGTAGCCCATGTTTACTGCCTTCCTTTCATAAGACCCCTGAACAATCCACTGCAGATCCGCTCTTTGATGGTTCCGGATCCGCTCCTTGTGCAGGAAGTTTTACCCTGCTGGAGAAAGGTGCCATAGAACCGGTACCTCTAGCAGAGAGGAACAAGGGATGGTACTCCGCATATTTTTTTATCGCCAAAAAGGACGAAGGACTGAACCCCATCTTGGACTTGAGATACTTGAACAAGTTCCTCAGGAAGGATAAGTTCAAGATGGTCACACTTTCTCAGATCCTTCAGCCCCTCCAACTTCAGGATTGGTTGTCATTGGACCTCCTGGATGCTTATTTTCATGTGCCAATCCATCTCAAGCACAGAAAATACCTGAGGTTCGCAGTTGGCGCTTCTCACTATCAGTTTTAGTTCTGCCTTTCGGGCTGACCTCTGCACCAAGGGTTTTCACCAAACTGATGGCGGTGATGGCAGCAAATCTCAGGAGGGGGGGGATTCACGTCAACCCCTATTTGGACAATTGGCTGATCAGGGCGCGTTCTTCCGAACAAGCCCTGGATCATCTGAAGTAGATCTGTCCGCGACCGGGACCAACCGAAAGTGTGAAAGATATTGCTCCATGGAATTTTCCCCAAGAGGAGCTCTAGGAGACGCGTTCATAGTAGATTGGAAGTTTCTACTCCTGTAGGAGTTTCCTCCAGTCCCAGTCATTCCTCACGTGATCAGGACGTTGAGAAAGTTCAGCAAGCGCATGATCCTAATTGCCCCTGATTGGGCCAGGAGGACGTGGTACCCGGAGCTTCTACACATGTCCATCTGTCTTCCGATACCTCTTCCACAAAGAGAAGATCTTCTCTCGCGAGAGGAGGGTCAGGTTCTCCATCCAGAGGTCAACATTCTCAACCTTTATGCTTGGTTTGTGAAAGGTTGAGATATAAGGATTTGGACCTCCCAGATGACGTTATGGAGGTGTTGCTTTCGGCTAGAAGACCAGCAACGAAATCCTTGTACCATTGCCGTTGGAACAAGTTTTCCAACTGGTGCAAGGAAAAGAATGTGGACCCTTTTCTGTGTAAAACGCCATACATATTTTCCTTCCTTCTATCCTTGGCCAATTCGGGACTCCAGATTGGTACTATTAAAGGCTATCTGGCAGCGCTGTCCATTATTAATGGTACGGTTGATGAGGGGTTGTTTTCAGGAGGTCAACTTCTTCGGCCTTGCAACCTCTTGAGTGAATGGTATGGGGTTGTCGCGTGCGTGTGTGAAAGAGTATTTCGGAGGAACCACTACCCCACCTCTGAGGTTTAAACATGGATTGGTTGCTTTCACCCATGAACTGCGCCACACACATTTAGGTTTGATTTCAATTTTGAATTTTTATGATATCATATATGATATGATATTTATAACGCGCTTAATACCCAGAGGATTCTAAGCACAGACAAGGGGATCGAACCTGTGTTGCTCTGTGATCTTACTTCCAAGGCAAGCCTGTTGCCGCTGAGCTATCGTCCCAGGAAAATCAGCATTATGGTTCACGAAGGATTTTTGTTTTAATCACCAATCTCCCTAAGGAGAGCCCTTGTTGGTGACAAATGTTTCAGCTCCTCAAGAGCCTTTTTCAAATCGGGGCATATCACATATTCACTTCATATACATAAATACGCATATAAATACATGGTGTGATGTGTAAAGATAGAGAATAAGGAGGGGTTATAGGTTAGGAATAGCAGGGAGAGAAAAAATTGTAAAAATAAATCAAAAAGCACGTGTATGTCAAGATATTTAGTCTCTTGTAAGTTCAACACAAAGTTTGTTTAATCATTAATCATTGTCAATTTCTCATAATATGTATGAGTGAGATGAGTGTGTCAAAATAAAGATTATGTCCTCCAATATTGTAAAAGTCCAAATATCAAGTGGTGACTACACAAAGCACCTGGTGTATTTTGAGTCTCATAGAGCCATGACTGTGAAAGCATGTTAACAATATGATCATCATTGTTCAAAAATGGGGTAAAGACCCGATGCGTGTTGGTCTATTCTGATTGCATTGTTCATAGGCATTGCTTGTTAAATATCCATTATTAGTACCCGGCGAGGGAGAATCGGAATGGAAGAACCATTTTGATTGGCCCTACCCAGGGCATTCCCTGGCCGGGAATCCCTTGGATTCCACGCCTTTGTCCCCAGCGGGGGCATTGCAGCCCCTCAGCCAATGAGGAGGCTCGAAGCAGGGCCATCCACGCTCCTAGCGTCCACACGGCTGGAGGCCGCATTCGTCCCCTGCCGGGGATTCGGGTATGTTGTTTTTTTTTGTTGTCCTCCCCGCCCTCTTAACCCCACTTACCTTCAGACTGCTTTGTCCCCGGTGGCGGACGATGGCAGCCTCCAGCCGTGTGGGGTCTCCACACGGCTGGAGGCTTGCATCGTCCCCTGGCAGGGACCCAGGTACTTTTCTTTTATTTTTATTTTTTTTTGTTTTGTTTTTTTCCCTGCCTCCCTTCCACCCTCCCAAACCCACTTAACTTCTTCTCTTTATTTTTATGGGAGCGGACGCGCTGGGAACCGAAGTGTCCCCAAGCGCGTCTGCTCACGATGGCTGCAATGGAAAGGGAAAACGGACTCAGTTTTCCCTTCCCAGGTGGCCATTTTCCCAGTAATAAAAAAAAAAAAAAAGTCTGTCCCGAAACGCTGCAGCATTTCGGGACAGAAAAAAATGCTTTTAGTACCCCGGTCTCGCAGATCTTGTGGGCCGGGGTACTAATAGCAATATGGCCCAAGCGGCAGGGGCATTACCGAGTCAGGTAATGCCTGGGGCCTTTGTTAAGGCGCTCGCTTCGCTTGAGCCTATAACTATGGGCCCTGCCACCATTACCCTGCCACTCGGTGCATATTGCAATATATAGTTTTATGTAATGTTCCAATTAAAACTAGGTTATTTGAAGACAATTATTTAAAGAGAGTTCTTTGTGACAGATTTTATAATTCAGTTAACTTTAGTTTTGAAATTGCCAATACTTGTCAGACGTCGCTGTGAGTAGTATTTCGTCAATTTTGAAGCGGTTTGCTCAATATAATTAAGAAGAACTTCACTGTTGGGGACCTAAAATAACTTCATTCCCGTTTTCCTTTGCAATTATGTTACATCATGCGTAAGAGTTGTGTTAGTACCTAAGTCCACGGTCAGTCGCATGTTGGTAAAAAAGATTTAGCTACTTGAATTCGACCTTATGAGAGAGTTCCGCTTCCAATATAAATTCTTACCCCATGTCAGTTAGGTTTATGTGTTATACTTGATGAGTCAATTATGTAACCTGCGGTATGTTGAATAGTGTTGTAAGTGAGTGGCCCTTACTTGTGCCCCTTAATGCGCAGGGTCGCTTGTAAGCAAAGGTACAATAATCCTTAGTTCAAAGAGGTGTCTAATCTTAATTTTGTCCTTTTCTGTCATGCATTCCACGGTCCGATTTATAATCTGGACGTACATTTGGAATCATCGGAACCAGACAGTAGCAGAGAGCAAGGGGAAAGTCAAACGACCTTGGGGGACCTGCAATCTTTGGTTGTATCTCTACAATTTGCTTTAAATATCCTGTTGAACATGTGCGTGAGGATACTGGAAGTTACCCTTACCTTACCGGCAGGAAACACAGTCAACAACAGTAACCTGGAGCCTGCGCAGAAGGAAGGTAACATCACTTTGCCAGAATGCCCGGAAACAGCAGACCATGATTTAAACACAACTGACGTGGATGTCTATTTTTCACGCAAACAGCGACGAATGGCCAAAAAAGCGATTGCGAGGAAAAATACTACCTTACTCAGCAGAGCCGGAAGAGGAAATATCCAGACCCACAGAAGGTAGTACCCCCAAACAGGACCAGAGAAAAGTTAAACGGAAAGCGGCCCGAGCGCGCAAAGGTATTGCGGGCAAGGAGGGCAAACTGACTAGTTGGCTCATTCTCGATAAGAGTACCACCGTACATCCTATTGATGAAGTGGACCTGAATAAGAGTATCACCTCACATCCAGCTGATGAGGTGGATATAGAGCCCTCATTTTGTCCAAGTGAGCTGGAGGTGAACCCCGCCCTGAATGCTGCAAATATTGAACCAATCAATCCACCTCAAATGGCTATCGTACCTGCTCCATTAACCGTACCTCCATATGATGACAAAGGTAATACTATACCCCCTCAAGGCGGAAGGACTTGCATTATCAAGAACTTGTACCAAAATAGTGACCACGATTGGATCTCCAGATCAGCGCTGATGACTAGACTACACTCCATCCCACAGCTGAGAGTGCTGAGATCAGAAGACTTTGAATTTGTTGAACCATTGAAAGCAAGGAACTCCAATACCTCAGCAATACACTGTACATTTTTAGAAACAGCCAATTTGATACAGAACTTTAAAGCCAGTCGGTGGGAAGTGGACATTGAAGTAGATGCTGACCCTAACATAACTGATCCACAGTGGCCAATGCAATCGCCGAGCACAAAACTGTAGAAACTACAGCTCCGCAGTTACCAAAAGGCAACTCAGTACAGCTAGCAGATGTACAGAACGTTCTCAAATGGCTCGCTGAGTCTCTACCTGCACTGTCACTAACCCAATGAGATCAAAGCTTAGTTACATGGAATTGTCGGGGTTTTAACCATTTTTTATCTGCAGATGGCTCAACCCCTATGTTAGCAGGTCGTACCTGCATTTGTCTTCGGGAGACGTGGCTTACCTCTTAAATGGCTATACTATCCATCAGGAATTAGCCAAAAAGGGACCCATGGGAAGACCATATGGGGGTCTCCTTATTGGAATTTTACATCCATTAAAGTCATCTAGGATCCACTCTAATATGTACGAATTTGTGCTAGCGATTGAAATAGACCTCCCTGGCAAAGACAAATTGGACAAAATGCTATTGATCAATCTTTACAATCCACCCGAATCTTCTTGCAGAGACCTTATTCAGGAAGCTTGTCACGATCTGCTGATTGATTGGATGATTGACACAGAACAAAATCTTGTAATAATTGCTGGCGACTTTAACTGCCATATAGTGGGTCCAGTGGGCAGAAGTAACAATCCCTCATTGAAGAGCATAGGTAGGATGTGGCACTCAGAAGCGAACCCCGAGGGATTACTATGGCTCAACTTCCTTAATACATGGGACTTTGAAATCCTAAATGGCAGAACCAGCAGTGACTATCCAGGACAACCTACATGGAGGAATGCCAGATCCAGAAGTACACTAGATTACATCTTTGTAAGTTCCTCAATGGTTAAACGGGCCATTGATTTGAGGGTCAACAACAATGACTGGAGTGACCATGCCTCTCTTACATTATCATTTAACTTCTCGGTACAGCATACTCGGCCCAGACCTATTGGCGAACTGAGAACGAACCATACTTCTTCAAATATTTGCTGGTCCGATAAAAACATCATGAAAGCAGTAGAAGCCACAATTGACATGTCAAATATGGGTCGTGAAGCCCTTCTCACTATGTCCTGCAACGAGATTGAAGAGTGGATAACATCTTTCTCACACAGTTATGCTACTATTAATACAAATATGCTAGCCCCAGATGCCAAACCAACTAATGTCTTCGACGTTGAAATCAGAGACGCTAAAAGAACATTAAGAGCAGAGCTCAAGAAGCTACGCAAAAATTCCATCACATGGGACAGTTACCAGATTTCAAGCAAGAAGCGTAAAAATGCCTTTAGATCCTGGCTTAGGTAGAAACGCTATGCAGCCAAATTAGTTAAATGGCAAAAGACTGTCCAGATACTTTGCACTGGGAATTCCCAGTCTATATGGGGCCTGCTGAGACAGGCAAGGGGCTATACGAGTAGTTCCCTCAATAATCCTATCGATATGGGCCAATGGGAGGACTTTTTGAGAAGTCGCAATTGTTGTCCTTCAGGACTGATTCAGGAGACGATAACCCTGGACCGTCCTACTCCCCTTTTAAGGTGACTGTGGAATCACTGACTGCCATGATAAAAAATCTCAAATCATCGAGGGCACCCGGGCCCAATGGCCTGGCGAATGTTATACTAAAAAGCAATCCGGAATATTGGGCAGAGGTCCTGAAAATATTATTTGATAAGATTCTGAATGACGGGCTTATCCCGGAATCATGGCAGACAGCAACTCTGGTTCCGATTTATTAGAGGGGAGACCGGACAGACCCTTCCAACTATCGTCTACTGTCCATGCTTGATTGAACGTACACATTATTTGCGACGTACTTACTACATGAACTTCAAATATGGGTGGATAGAGAGAAGATCTTAGATCAATTCCAATACGGCTTCAGGGGTGGATACTCCACAGTGCATAACTTGACTGTAATGGACATGCTTCGTAATAAGGCCAGATCTCCTGGTAATCCACCACTATATGTATTATTCATTGACTTTGAGGCGGCCTTCGACTTAGTGCCTAGAGATCTTCTGTGGGCCAAACTTGAGATCCTGGGCTGCCCTAAAGGAATATTATACTATCTCAGACTGTTACATTGCAACACTACAGTCTCCCTGAAATTAGACGCTAAGGGTAATATGACCAATAAGATTGATCAAGCTCGTGGCGTAAAGCAAGGTTGCGTTACGGCACCAATATTATATAATCTCTTTGTCCACGACATACCGAAAGTATTATCAGTAGAACATAACTGTCCCCCTAAGATAGGCCATGCCCACTGTCTGGTGCTTGCTTATGCTGATGACTTAGTCATCATGGACCATACAATCAGTGGACTTCGAAATTCAGCACAGGCACTATGGTCCTATGCCCAAAGAAACGGCCTTACAATTAATCTGGATAAAACCCAGATGATGGTCCTTAGCAGCAAGAAGATAGCACGAGTGAGCATTAAAATACATGGGTCTACAATACTATATACACCCTATTACAGATATCTGGGCATTGAGATAGAGCCCAAGGGCCATTACACGATGTGGAAGCAAGCTTGAATTACGCGAGCTGCCCAAACTACTGCCCTGATATATCGCTTTTCTACTTCTGACTGCGGGTACACTGTCTGGGCAGCATGACAATTATATCAGCAGGTATTAACCCCCATGACCACCTATGGCCTAGAAGCCTTAAAGCTGATGGATCTGGGATGGCTCCAGATACATGAGGGGAAATTCTGGAAGAAAATACTTGGACTCCCGAATTGTATACCCATGCCCATCCTTAGATTGGAACTGGGTCTCATCTCATGGAAAGCTCAAGAACTCAGAAAAAGGGCTGAACTTTATTTGAAGATGTCACCGCAAGCAGAAAACCCCTTGCTGAATGCCATGTACAATGAAATCAATAAATCTTCCACACTTCCATTCATGAAAAAACAGATGGTTGATTATCTGGAAAAGATTGGTTGGATGATCAATAGGCCTAATGGGGATCAAGCCATCACATTGTGTGCTTTGTCTAAAAAGTCTGAATTAGACGGCTGGATTGATAATTTTGCACACTTGGAAGATCTGAAATGCTATAAATTTGTTCAACATATGAGATACACCTTTAAGAAGTCATTACCTTATCTGTCTCTGTGCCCTTCACCTTGACTGAGACGATGTATCCTTCTGCTGAGGATTGATCAATTACCGGTGCTGGCTATCAGCGCGATTATGAGCAATCTTACCAAACCAGAACGTTCCCGTCGGCTCTGCATGAATAGCTCTGACACTGAAACTGGTAAACACGTCTTAACTAGATGCCCTTCCATGCTAAAAACCTATTCAGCATGTTATGGGGACTTTGTGCACAGAATGGACCATATCAGCAGCGATGACTTCTGGCTGAGGACGCTCAATGCAACTGGGATGAAACTTTATATTGCATTGTATAACATGTGGTCGATAGTAGAGAAACTATTGGACCCCAACTATGTAGATGCTTTCCTCCTCCAAACTATTGTTGGGACTAAAACTTTATTTTTGAACTACTAAGCGCCTGTACCAGCAATTTGTCTTCCAGAATTTCTCATTTTTTAATGTGAATCTGGTGCAAACGTATTGTACACAGGTAAACAAAGCACAATGTTAAGGTACTGTTCAAACATCATTAGGATGGAATTTTAAATTTATTTTTCATCCTTGATATTTTTGGTATAATATGACATTTTACTTATTATTGTTATTCTTCCTTTTTTGGTTAATTATCATACTTAATGTTCTTTATCATAAATATGTTTAATGAAATTATAATAGTACATATTTTTGTAATTCTTATTGATTTATGATATGTGAAAAGCTTATGTTAAGCTATAACACATTAATAAATAAATTAATAGTAAATGCCCATTGGGTTTGTGTGTCTGGGTACATGGTTAGTCCATATACCTGCTGATGCCTCTGATATTACACCTTTAGGGAATGTGTTGGCTAGCTTCAAAGATCAGTGGTTAAAATATATGAAAGGTTAGGGATCACCCCATTTGAACCATATCTTCCTGTCCATTTTGAAGCGCTCATCAGAGGAATACTCTTATTTCAAAATCCCACTGGTAACTCAATTCCTGAAAGGACTCACTAATGTGTATCCTCCATCTCCTTTCCAGGTTCCGGTTTTGTGTGCACCTTTTGAACCCCTGCACACGTGTCCTATGGTTGGTAACATTTAAAACCATTTTATTGGTTGCTCTCACATCAGCCCGCAGAGTGAGCGAGTTGCAGGCACTGTCAGTAAAGCCACCCTTTACAGTCTTCTACAAAGACAAAGATGTCTTGAAGGTCAAACCTTCATTTTTACAATTGTCCTTCCCTCCTCCTAGCTGCCTCCTCACCCTGGTAAGGAGGAAGAAAGACTTGATAGGTTGGATCCTAGAAGAGCTCTAAGCTTTTACATTTTGAGGACGTCCAAATTACAGTTTGATGATCAACTATTTATAGGGTATACAGGACACAAACTGGGTCAAGCTGTTATATAATTTTGGCTATTTCTGAGTGCTACAGTCTGGCAGGGAAAGACCCTCCTGAAGGTTTGCGGGCTCATTCCACCAGAGGCAAGGCCACATCTACAGCCCTTCAAAAGGGAGTTCCTATAAGGAATATCTGTGATGCTGCAACGTGGTCATCAATACACACGTTTACAAAGCATTATGCTCTGGATGCTTCCCACTCTCAAGAAGTTGCTTTTGGCAAGGCAGTACTTTGTTCTGCCCTTGAAAATGTTTAATATATAAATTCTACACCCTCCTTCAAATTCTAATACTGCTTTGGGAGTCTGTCAAAGATGAGGAATACGTTGGAGGACACAATCCATTTGAGGAACAAGTTACCCCGACTGGATGTTCCTCCAAAGTATTCCTCATCGCCCTTCCGTCCTACCCCTCTGTAGAATCTCCCATGCTATTACAGCTTCCGTTCCACCAATGTTGAGTGCGGTCTTGCCCGTATTTATGGGCATCTCTGCTGCATGAGGAGGAGGAAAAACAGAACTGAGGCCAATGAGCGCATCGCGTGCTATATATGTTCTCCGATGACGTCACCCTCGATGGAGGCCTTCGAGGGACATCGAATGGACGTTATCGACGCAGGGAACACTCTGCCGAAAGAAGTTTTGCAAAGCAGCTGAAGCTGGACATTAACTTGTCAAAGATGAGGAATACATTGGAGGAACATCCAATCGAAAGAACGTTAGCAGTGGTAAGTAACTTGTTCTTCTATGGATTCTTCTACAGATTCCTCATCGACCCCCCCCCCCACCACCATCATCCATCCCCGCTCAGAAGGTTCTGTGGGTCATCTAAGGAAGGCATGGTATCAAGGTAAGACAGACACAAGTGATCACAGTTCAAGGGTGTTTAACCCCTTAACTGCCATGGGTCCCCCCTCTACCCCCCCAGTGCCAAGGCCTTTTTTGGTGATTTCGGTATGTCGCCATTCAATCCCTTGTAACTTTTTTGTTACATGAGATATCTCGGCCAAATTTGGCCCCTTTTTTCCCACCACATGTAGGTGGTCATAGCGCCACCAAGGAATCCTAGTTTGCTGTAGGGAGGTGAGAGAAAATAACCAAAAAGGAAGAACATTTGGGTTTTTTTCAGAAAATGGCAATAAACATGATGTACATAGAAACCTGTGGTTTTTTCCTTGTAAGAGCTAGGAACAAATGGTTTTCTGTGCTGAATTCGCAATTTTCCAGGCTTTCAAGAACAGGTTGAGTGGAAACCAAAAAAACATATTTTGATATGCTAAACAGCCGTTTTGTGAGAGGTGGGTGATTTTGGCCTTTTTTGTCCAATAGGGCATGCGTGGACGGGAATGGTAGAGAAGGGTAGGAAAGCTGAATGGGAAGACAGAAAGGCATACATTTCTGAAAAGTAGACAAAATTCAAAGTTTAGGAAGGGGTGATATGCGTAGGTCAGGCAACAAATATGTAGGGAAAAATTCCATAGTTTGGGGAAAAATTAGGAAAATGACAAAGTATGTGGTGGACATGGTTGGTCCGGTAAGGCAATGGCTTCTGTGAATTTAGAGAAAACCAATGCTCTACTAAATTTCCCTGTCTCTTCCAGTTAGGAAATTGCACATTTTTAATGTTTCACAAAACAAGCAATACCACAAGCCAAAAACCGAGCCATGGTAAACAGGATTGTTATGCTTACGGCCTAAACAGACGTACTTGGCATGTGCAAATAAAGTAAACAAATGTGGTGAGGAAGGGCAAGCATACATTTTTTGAAAGAGGACAGACAGACGTTTTGGAGGGTAGGTGACATGTGCAGGTTACTAAAGTGTACAGTGCCTAAAGCAGCAACTAAATGTAGGTCACATTTGGGAAATGAAAGGGTTGTGTGACAAAGTGCAGCAGCAAATGTGTCCAAACGTTATGAAAACCACGCAAACACAACAAATGTCGTACCTTCCCGCGTTCCCACATGTGACCCGACAAAAACGGTACCTCACATGTGTAGGTGCACCTACCTGGGCGCAAAGGGAAAAGGCTAACCCACTGGTAACGCCAAGTCTTTCGGCAGAGCAGATTTTGAGGAATTTTGCTGATGTGGATAACGTACAGATTTGGGCTCAGGGTGTCGAAGCAATCAAGGAAAGCAGGGAACCCTATGCATTTCCGAAAAGAAGACATTCTGTGGGAATCCACAGAGGTCTGACTTGCGGTCAAATTTCAGAAGTCTGAAATTTGGCCAAAAAAACACAATTTTCAGACATTTCCCTCTGCCCACCCACCGAAACACACCGCCAACAACACATGTCCTACCTTCACGCATTCCCACAGGTGTCATGATGAAAACGGTACCTCACATGTGTGGGTGCACCTACCCAGGCGCAGAGGGAAAAGGCTAACCCACTGGTAATCCCAAGCCTTTCGGGAAAGCAGATTTTGCTCATGTTACGATATGTTATTGGATTTGTACCGCGCCAAAGCCCCAGGGCAGAATAAACAAAGGGTGAAAAAGGACTGGAAATAGATGGCATGGAAGGTTATTCTTTGTGCAAGAATTGTGCGGTTTTGAACTGCTTTCTGAAAGCCAAGTGATCCTCTGTTTTGCGCAACTGTGCAAGTAAGGCGTCCAAGACCGTGCTCCCTGTACATGGCACGGCCGTATCCATGTGCTCGCTTAACGCAGTGTAAATCCAGCAAACAATCATCGGATGATCGCAGATTTCTTGTGGGTTGGTAGACGTTCACTCTGTCTTTCAAGTAGGCTGGGGCGTTTTCGAAGACGCACTCCTGGCAGATGGACAACAATTTAAATTGAATCCGCGCCGTGACCATTAACCAGTGCAGTTTTTTGCGTGCTGCTGATGTCTGTTCAGAACGCCTAATCTGGAAAATGATGCGAATGGCAGCTTTTTTAATCTTTTTGTAGTCCTTGGATATCTGTGCTGTTTACGCCTCCCAACATGGCGTTGCAATAATCCACACGAGGGAGGATTACAGCCCTGACAAGTTTAGTATGATTTTCTACAGAAACCAGTGGGGCCACTTGCCGTAGCACCTTGAGGTGGTAGTAAGTACTTTTAATGATGGCTGCTAGATGGGCGTCGCTGTCCAGGCTATCTTCCAAATAGGTGCCTAGGGTCTTAACCTTTTGCACTACCATGATCTGACTGCCATCAAATTCAAAACTGGCATACACATGACCCAGGCTACCTCTGGCTTGCCGGGGACCGAACAACATAAGTTTGGTCTTGGTCGCTTTCAGGCAAAGCAAGTTAGTTGACATCCAGCACTTAATGGTCTGGTACACTGAGTGCAGCATCAGTTGGTCCTTCTCGTGGTCCCCACTGATCTCCAGTATGAGTTGAAAGACATAGTTGCAGAAGAATAGGTCTAGCGACTCCAGGTCTTTACACAGTGGGAGGATGTAAATGTTAAATAACAGGGGGGAAAGAAAGACAGGCCCCCTGTGGCACACCACAAGTGATGACCCTCAAGAAATGACCTAAGCCAGCTTATTGCCTCCATGGAGAGACCCCCCCACAGCGGCCATCCGGTCCAAGAGGATTCCATGGTCTAGCAAGTCAAAGGCTGCTGATAGGCCCAACAACATCAGCAGCCCTGACTTGCTGTGTTTGAACTTGGAGAGCATGTGAGTCTGTAAATCAAGCAATGTGCTTTCGGTGCCATGAAAGCTCCAGAAGCCAGACTGTTTCTTATGCAGGATACCAGCTCCCAAGACGTAAGATTGAAGCGGTACAGTAGCAACCTTGTCAATTAACTTGAGAAAAAATAAGGTGTTTGTGATGGGCCTAAGATTTGCTGCATTATTGGGTTCTAAACCCACCTTTTTGAACAGTGGGGTAACCCCAACATTCTTGATAGACTGTGGGATGAGACTGGTTCTGAGCGAGGAGTTAACCTACCTACAGAGGTAAGGCTCTAATATGTTCTTGGATGGAAACAGTTCTCCAGGGCAGTTTGTGGGAATGCATGGTTTTAAGGATATCCTGTATCTCTGCCATGGATGAGTCCTTAAACCTGAATCCATTGTGTGTATCCGGCTGAATTGGGGTGTCTTGTTCCAGGCAGGGGAGGCTTTTTTGAGAACTAACAAGATCTTCTTTCTTCATAGTCTGATTACAGTTGAGTATAGTAACCGAGGGGAGGGAAGGCTTTATCATAGACTCCACCATGATCTTTTTTTGGGCCTTTTGCAATTTGTCGGCAAAGGCTTTCTGCACTCTGTTACAATCATAAATTGTAGGTTTAATAGAAGGACTAGTAGCAGCAGGATTTTCTGAGGACCTAAAAAGTCGAAAGAGCTCCTTCGTATGATCCCTGGCAAGGTTAATTTGATCATTGTAGAAGCTTCTATTAGCTACTACGATCTTAGTCTTATAGTTTCTATCTATACATTTCCAAGCTGTCAGGTTTTCCAGGGAGTTATCTCTTCGCCATACATGCTCTGCCTGTCTTTTACTAGCTTTAAGTTCCGCTAAGGCTGGGGAGAACCTTTTCTGATGGTTTGGCGAGTCTGACGGTTTGGGCTTTTAGTGGGGCAACCTGGTCTAACATGCCTATCATTTCTTCATTATAGAAGTTAATCTGAGTCTCAGGACCATCAGAGTCGTTAGTTTTGTTCATCAAACCCTTCATACATTATGCCAGAATAGGGGACGTGACAGCCTTCACATTCCTGGTTACTATTTTACGTGCAGGTTTGTGCACTCTATGCAGTTGGGCTGGAAGTTTCATCTAACAAGAAATGAGGAAATGATCAGACCAAATACAAGGGGTGGTAGTGACACTCTCAGAATGTTTCCACTGCCAACCAAATCAAGGGTATGACCCTTAGTATGCGTTGGTTCCGAGTTATGAACGATAATCGATAATATGATGGCTTTTTAACATTTTTTCAAGTTCCAATGCTTTTTTATCCTTGAGGTCACCTTTCCAGAGATAAAAATCTCCCAGTATGACCAGTGCTGAGTTAACTGTCAACATGGGCACAACAGTGATAACAAAGTCATTGTTGAAATTATGGGATTCCCCCGGTGGCCGATACAGCAACACAAAGTTTATGCTGTTGTTGAAGTTGGGAATCCATCAATGTCACAACCTTCGCACTTGATCTTCGCCTCGTAGAGTCCAAGCTGTTTCTTACATATGATGGCTACACCCCCTCCCGGACCCCTCTCCCGGTGTTTCCCGAAGAACACGTAGCTGCGGGGGTATGGGGGTCAATTGTTCAATGGTGGGGCGTGTGCCTAAGTGAGCTAGGTCTCTGTGAGGCACATGATGTCCATGCTGTGTTTGAGGATGTTATCGTGGACATCTATAGTGTGCCTCACCGGGGACCAGGTGTTCAGTAAGGCAACAGTAAGTTTAGTGGAAGGAGACTCCTTTCCCAGTGTAGCATTTGGCAAGTGTGAGTCTCCCTTTAGTGCACGGTAATCAATTGAGATGGAGGTTCTCACTTTGTCTATGCTAGGCGGCTTAGTGCCAATTTTGGTGGTCACTGCGCTATTCTCTGTAGCAATGCTAAGAATAGCAGGAATAACCAGGGAGTTTTTGGCTGCTTGGGCAATCTTACGTGCCTTCTCCATGTGTGTTGGACGATCAATGGACTCTCTCTGGCCTTGGCTATGGCCTCCAACATGTCGGCAATGACCATACAAGGAGGATCACAGCACTGGGACCACGTCTGCACGCCTGCTCACGGACTCGCACAGACTCGCTAGTTCCGTTCGCTCTGGCGCGTTCGCGCCAGGGGACGGAAAAAGAACGTTGAAAGAACTACAGTCCTTCTGGGAAGTGTAGTTCTTTCACTCACTCCCTCACGTGTGTGCCGAGCGAAGTCACGGATTCAAACCACACTTAACAGGAACTATGGAACAACGATCAAGTGTCGAGTAAAGCTATTATCTGGTCCAATGTAATTGCACTGAGTCAGGAGCGGCAAATACACAATCAAATAATTAAAAAGATAAAATCAGGTAAAACCACATGGGCTAAAACATTACAGCAACAAATGATGGCACCTACTGCACAATACCTATCTCTCATGTGGAATGCCTACATATTTGGGCCTAGGGTGTCGAAGCCACCAAGGAAAGCAGGGAACCCCATGCACTTACGAAAAGAACATACCCGTGGCCACCCACCTTTACACTAAAAACATCCATGGTGGTTTAGTGCCCCCCCACAGCCACCCAAAACAATTTATAATTTTGCTTTATTTTTGTTTTTGTTTTGCACCTTTCCTAGAGGAAGATGGGCACATTACCCCTCTTAGTATCACGGCCCCACAGATCCTTCCATACGTGCTATCCTTGGCCAAGGCTGGACTAGCGCGCGCCTCCATCAAGGTACATCTGCCGGCTATCTCCTGCTACACCAGGTACCCAGGAAGATCTTCATTTTAGTCTCACTGACTCGTCGAGGAGTTTCTCAAAGGACCAGTGAAGGCTCTTGCCCCGGCGTGGGAACTCAACGTGGTTCTGACAAGGCTCATTGGGGGACCCCTTCGAGCCTATGTATCAGGCCCCACTTGAGTTAATCTTGTAGAAAACGGAAAACGTCTCTCCTTGTGGCCATCACCTCTGCCACAAGGGTAGGTGAGTTTCAGGCACTCTCCTGCAAGCAACCGTACCTGACTTTCCACGAATTGAGGGTGGTGCTGCATCCGCACCCCTCTTTCATGCTGATGGTTCAGTCGGAATTCTAATTCAACAAGCCTTTGGTATTACCTGTTTTTTTCTGAAACCTTTGTCGCCAGCGGAAAGGGCCCTACACTCGCTGGACGCTTCTCGTGACCTGAAGTTTTAAGTGACACGCACACAGAGCTTTTGGAAGGCTTCACAACTGTTTGTGAACTTTGGTCCTGTGAACTATGGGAACGCCCTGCCCAAGGATTCCATTTCAAGGTAGCTCTCTGGCTGCATCATGCAATGTCACCGGTTGGCAAACCGACCGCTGCCCGGCCGTCCGAGGGCCCATTCCACCAGAGTGATCGCTGCGACGACGGCGTTCCTACCTGGTGTGCCCCTGCTGGACATCTACAGGGCTGCTACGTGGAGGTCCACGCACACCTTCACAAAGTTCTACTGTGTCGACAGGGATTCCAGGGAGGAGTCCAGAGTCGGCCAGGCATTGCTATGCAACCTGTTCGCTTGAGGTGAGTCAGTTCCAGAGGTAAGGATTATTGCTTCTGTTGAGCCTTGCCACCTTTTCGAGGTTGTGTAATGGTGTACTGCTATGTATTCATTATTCATGAGCATGTGAATCCATGCCAGACCCCATTCTGCTGAAGGTTTAAGTAACTTACCTGTAACTATTGTTCTCCAGCATGGGTCTGGCATGGATTCACATGCAAACCCTCCCTCCGACCCCTCTGCAGCTCTTCTTGGTCATACTGCCACTTTACCTGCTTACCAAATCTGAAGATGGCTGCCAGAGGAGGGGCTTATGGTGAGGACTGTCATTGGATGGGGCAGTTATCCCAGACAGTTACCCAGAGGACAGTTATCTGTTTAGAAGAGAAATACAGTTTTTAAGTGAAAGTGAAACTGTTTTTTGTTTAGCGAGGATTCCTAGCCTGACGACAGGGAACATTCATGAGCATGTGAATCCATTCCAGACCCATGGTGGAGAAGAATAGTTTACAGGTAAGTAACTTAAACCTTATCACACACGCAACAACTCTGATGCAAAGTAATCCTCTGCGTAAGTTCAAATACTTGCATACTGGGTTTCCTTTTGATAGAAACTCAGTCGCTGCGTCCACGGGTTTCCTAGCAGCGCAGATAGCTCAGCCTTCTGTTCTTCGGCTCAGTGCTCCACCTCCTGCACTCAGGCATTCCTTTCAGCTTCTGTCCACAGGAGAACGAGCACTGAACATCAGAAAAAGGGACACCCTCTCTGCACGGCTCCCTTTCCAGCGTTCAATCTGTTCCACAGAGCCCCAGCTTCCCGGCCACATTTCCATGAACCGTCGGCATGCTTCTCAAACACAGCTCTTTGCTGCTGTTCTTGGCCTCTCTGTTGCTGCTTCAGCACCGCTGCCATTGCCTCTCCTGACACCATTTGATTGTGCATCCTTTTAACTACCTGCAGCCATTTAACAGACTGCAGGTGTGAATGTACAATTAGTCCTGCCTGACCATCAATAAGGGGACATGCCTGACCTCTACAACTCTAAGCAGGCCGCTTCCTTGTCCCAGTACCACTGGTAAAAGCACCTAGTCTTCATTACTCCCGGTTGCCTCTTATTCGTCCCATTACTGTCAGTGGTCATATATATGAGGAAGTCAGGGGAGTTGACTTGCAATAACCCATGAAGGCGGGGGAAGATTTGGCTTGGTCGTTAGTAGGAAAAGTGGAATACCATGTCTCTCCCAAGGGCATCCCAGTCGCCACGGACCCTGCACCCAGGTGATCCTCCCCCACTTGTCTCCCCCCAGGGTCAGGATCCAAAAGCGATGGCCTTTCTCTGTCCACCTGCGCAGAGAACCCATGGGGAATAGAAGTGAGAATACCCTCCGGTTTCTCACAATGAGTAAAATGACACAGAAATGGGAAAAATCACACAGCTGCCACAAACTTGTCTTAGGCACATTGTCAAAATAACCAAAAAGCCATTATATAAAAAGTTATAAGGATACAAAATAGCCTGACTGCGCTTCACTTTAAGGCCATGGTCTTCGAAAAGGATTTACAGTGACTTCTTCTGATAGAAAATCTAGCAGATATGGCATCTGCGGGATCCAGCAACAATATTTTTATTCGGGGGATGGGGGGGGGGCTTGGTAGCAATATCTATACTGAAGGGGGGCTCAACATGAAAACGTTTCAATAACACTGCTATAAGGTGATGTGTGCAATTGTAAATACAAGAATTCATTAAGAGACATTGGGCCTCATTACAAGGTTCGAGATAGCCTTGCCGGTTTTACTGGGGTATTCCGGCCCGCTAATTGCCCTTTTGCAGGTGCCGGAATCGGGTGATTCCCCCATTCCCATTTCTCCCATAGTGCTTAATAAGGATGCCTGTAGCACCAGCACTGTTCTTAATGGTGCCTGTGCTACAGGCATGCTGTGCTCGCGGGTGCCTTTCATTCCGCCATGTCAGACCTGGCGGAAGGAAAGGCACTCGCGAGCACAACTCGGAGTTTGCCGGTCCGGAAACAACAGTACCGGCAAGCTTACCAGTACCGTTGTATCCGGACTGGCAAGCTCATAATGAGTCCATTGGCCCTCATTACAGGTCCAGTGGTTAACATGCCGGTGATACCGGCGGGTTGCCACCGGACACCAAAAAAATTACCGCAGCCTGACTTCCCTGTAACACCAGGGGATTACCACCCCGTCGGTCAATGAACTCAGGCGCCAGTAATTTGTAAGTTCCAATTCCCGTAGAGTCCAATAGGACTCTAAGGGAATGGGGACCACGGAAGCACCAGCACCATTGTTAACAGTGCTGGTGCTTCCGTGGTGGCTTGCCTACTGTGGCCGCTGTGTACCGCAGGGACAGCCCTGTCGGGCACCGCGGCTCCGGCAGGAAAACCTGTATTGTGCCGCTCTGGAAATAATAGTGCTGGTAGGCTTACCGGCACCGTTGTTTTCGGAACAGGACACTTGCAATGAGCCCCATTCTCTCTCAGTACTGACAGTTTTAGGGACTGGTCAGTTTCCCCATAAGAATGAGCAAAACAGGCAAGGGAAGTAAAGCAGAAGGTTTAACTGACCTCCAAGAAGTCAAGACAGCGTTCAAAACGAGCAGAAAGAATGGGGGTCTCAGAAATCTATGGAGCGAAAGGTGCAAACAGAACATCTTTACTAACAAAGATATTGAACCACATTTGGAACAGTACCATCCCTTGAGGTGCCCCACGGTTTAAAGAGACCATAGTGGTGCTCATGGGTTCTAAATGCACTCAGTTATGAATCAAACAAACAGCCAAGTGGCTTCTCAGACTGCATGGAATGTGGAATTGGTCTAAAACCTCCTGTCGATTAGACGCTGATCTGATAAGTATGATTTTGAAGGTAACGTTTTTTTCCTGGCAAAGCTTAATTGTGGTTTTGAGGATATGTTGATCGTAGTCTCACGTGGCGGTTGGGAAAGGGCCAGATAAACCAAGATAACCCAGTCATTGGAGAAATGTAGCATAATACGTTTTGAAGCCCTTTTTGACACATGCAAAGGAAATTGTACAAGACCCATAATGAGATGATATTTATGTATTCATTTATAAAGCGCATTAAACCCGTGGTCATCAAGACGCAGTTACAACCAGTTAAACATTAAAAACAAATACAGACAGTAGGGTACAGTGTTAGTGTTAAGGTCAAGGTTATGCATTACACTGTGTGTAGTTATGCAAAAAGCAAGGTTTTTAGTGATCTCCTGAACACCCAGTAAGATTTCTCCGATCTCCCAGGTATGGGTGGGGAGAGAGTTCCATTCTTTTGCTGCAAAGATGGGGAAACTGGCACCGCCCGCTTTCGATAGTTTACATTTAGGTTGCAATAGTTTGTTGCTGTAGACTTCTCTACTCGGTCTGCACGACTGATCCCTGATGGGGATAGGGTGGGGCAGTGTTGGATAGACATGTGTAATAAATGGAGCTTTAGAGATGATGCGCCCTCTGAATGGGAGCCAGTGGATATTTTTCCTAGTGGTAGAGATATGTTCACGGCTTGGGATGTTCAGTGCAGTTGAAAACAGTGTTTTTTTGTATCACCTGTAACTTGGCAATGTTCTTGCAAGAGGTGCCCGAGAACCGGGCATTGCAGTAGTCCAGCCTGGAACCCATGATTGCCTGGGCAATAGTCTGGGAGAGGAAGTGCCTGGTGGCGTTAATCTGCTTGGTAGTGTGTGCCGCAGCCGAGGTAATAGCATTCACTTGTCGAGAGAGGGAGAGTGTAAAGTCAAGGTAAACGCTGAGCTTTTTTTACTGAGGGTGACACAGGGATTTGGATTCCGTCAATGATGAAGGAGGAATATTGGGCATCCAGATTTTTTATTTTGGCCGGCAGCCCCACCAGGAAGGGTTTGGTCTTCTCGTCATTGAGACAGAGGTGGTGAGTGGCCATCCATGCTTCAATTATGGTGTAGACATTGTTTAGTGTATTGTATCTTCGAAGGAACTTGTCGGAGAGGGGTAGCAAGACTTTGGTGTTGTCATCACAATAGAGTAAAGGAGATCGAAAATGGTTTTTGTAAGTATGTTATAGAGTGTGGGGAACACACAGGAGCCTTGGGGGACCCTGCAAGGTATTGGGTCTCATAGATTTGTCCTCAAAGAATGAGACCACCCAGGCGGTGGCTTCTGGCGAGAAGCATGTTGTCGTGGTCAAGTGCTGGCAGAGGATCTGGTGATCGACCAGATCGAATGCAGCAGAGAGATCCACAAGCAGGCGGAGGGCCGAGTTTCCTTGATCTCTGGTCTAATCATCTGTTTTTTTTAAGTCAAGTAGGATAATTTCAGTCCTGTGGCCCGGAAACCAGATTGTCGTGCTCCCAGTATGTGGTGAGTTTCAAGAAATTGTTGAATCTGTAAATATGCAGCTCTGTCTAGAATTTTTAAGAGAAAAGGGACGGTGGTGACTGGACGGTAGTTTTTGGAGACTGCTGAATTAAGAGATGGCTTTTTAATCAAGGGGAGTACCCATGCAGGGGTGACTGGCACAAGGCTTGAGGAGAATGAGGCGTTGATGAATTTAGTGATGAAAGGGAACAGTTCATCTACACAGTCCTTAATGAATGGAGCATGGCAGATGTCTCCTTTGCATCTGGAGGGCTTCAGGCATTTGAGGATTGATGCTATCTCAGGTTGTGTGTCGATGGTGAAGTGCAACAGTGGGGGAGGGTTAACCTCGGGTGTGGGCACTATGTTGGGTATGGGCAAGGGGGTGTCTGTAGACTTGATCATGGTTTACTTGTGCCGAATTTTTTTATGTAAGGTCTCGATCTTTTCTAACATTGCTGTTTGGATTTTGGTGAAGTTGAGGCACAGCGTTGTCCCTTGGGTGCCGCGATGGACGCGCCTGTGTGGGGGTCTCCAGGGACGAGATGGTGAAGGAGACTATATGGTGGTCAGATCATGGGCCGGCGTGATTGCAAGGTTGGTTACCTGGCAGTTGCAGTCAGCTACCCAGTCGAGTGTGCAACCTTTTGTGTGGGTAGTAGTCTGGACACTGTGTCGGAAGCCAAAGGCACTGAGCGAGTTGATATAGCATAACAGAATATATTACAATGAGTTTTGTTGTTCCTGATCCCACCAACCAGCTTGTATTTAAAGCTTAACTACTTATTCCACGGTATATGGTGCTAAATTTGAAAACACCTGTATAAAAGCTTCAAGGGATTTGAAAAGCAAAGGTGATAAGGACTGAAGCATCCAGCACAAATAATCAGATGTTAGGGGTTATTTGGTTGCAGCATGGAAATGTGAGGTGTCTGCCTGTTTTGATATTGAAAGAATGTTTTTTTTTTTCTAAAGGTGTTCAGATATGGTTTTAGGAAAAGGAGACGAAGAGGGTAAGCAGGCTTAGCTGGCTAATGAGGACTGCCTCAATGTTATAAAGGCAGCAACAACATAATTCATGACTGTAACGTGGTGTGAAACAGGAATTGGAGGATTTGATGTAGGACGAGAACCGGCAGTGGGCCGGCAGAAAGATTACCACTTTAAACATAACCAGCACCAAGAAAAGAATATTATTCAAACTGATGTATTTTAACGTAATGCCATAGTGATACAACTTTCACATTCGAGATTTTATGTTAAAATGTCATTGTTTAGTTTGAAAACATAAGGTTGTAAAGACCTCTTATTTGCCTAGCACTATTTTCTGCACTGTGATTTTTACATCAAGATAAGGCTGGCCATATGGCCTCACTGAAAGATTTCGAGTAACAGAATATTTTATCGAGTTTTATTCGAGCCATCATCAAAATTGACCATCTGATAGTGGATAGTAACTATCAGATGTTAATCATCTTTACACACAATGTTTTTATGAATATATTTTTCCCTGTACAGAGTGCAAGTGCTCCTCCCTAGTCTTTATATATATTTATCATCAGAAACAATAATTGTTTCCGATGATATGGCCTGGGGATCATGGCCCCCTTGCTGAAGAATATTTCATTATTTTCATAAACTGAGAATCCCACAAAGGTACCCAAGACAGACAATTGTATTCTGTATGAAAGAAATATTTGGAACAGACCAAACCACAACCATCTGTAAGTGGCTATGTACAGTATCTGAAATGGCGTAGTTTGTATAAAAATAGGAATAGCATTGCGAGAACATTTATGCCACGTCATGCTCTCCTTCTCGTTTCTTGCAGCCAACCTTTAGTGCCAAGGGAGAACATTACAGCATGGATGAATGCCATCGGGTTGATTATCACTGCTTTACCCGTGAGTACAATGTAATCTTGTTTTTAGACCTTGTCATTAAAGCGTGCTAAACAGCGGAGTTGGGTTTAGAAGGCATTTGCTGGCTTTGCTTCATATGACAACTATAATCATTGGATAGTAAAACCGATGTTTGCTAAGTTTTACAGAGTGTATAAGTAATTAAAGGTGTCCTGATTCCAGGAATATGTTGCTTCGTCCGTGTGGATATTTTAAATGTAGGTCTGTGGTCGAACTTTTCTACTGCGTCTTTTTACTTTTATGTCAATGTTAAGTTGGATTGATTATTGCAACCTTTAATGGGACTTTCTTTAACATATACGGTAAAAATGATTTGCCATGTTGTTTGTTGCACACCCCGTCAACATTTAACAGTGCGATGCATTTCTTCATTCATTTCTTAGAGAATTAGAAGAAACGTCAGTTTCATATATGAAAATGATTGCTACTGTATCATCATCATCGTCATTGGTACATCATGTCAAGTATAAATACATCCATTTGAATTCGAGGAGCTTGACAAACAAGCATTGGGAATGCCAACAGTTTAGGCTTTTGTGTAGGCAAGGGAAAGAGTTCCCATAAAGGTGTATTGGGCATGAAGGGGCAGGAACTGGTTGGGAATGGCCATATGAATTAGCATGGCCATGCGCAGTCAATGGGTGGGCAAATAACCAAACAGCTATATGCTGTGCCCCTCCTCATATGCCATTCCTCCCCATCTGTACTCTAATGCAATCGTTTTGATTTAATAGCCCAAACTAAAACTGTGTCCATTTGCATGTCTTCATCAAGGGCTTCTAATGTTCGCAGTGTTCTAAGATTTTGGCAAACGATTCTACTTGCTCATATTGGAATTAGCACTCCTTTTGCACTGTGTGCCTCTGCTTTGTGGAATTTCCTTATGTTCTGGCTAGATTAATCATCCAGACTCGGACTGGCTTATAGGCAATAGCTGTTTTTGAAGGGCCAAAATGCTTGTGTGGCCCACTATTCTGATGACTTAAACTGTGCCATCTAGTAGTTATGGGCAATTATCGTAGCCCTATGAGCATTAAAATTCACAAAAGGCCACCAGGTGCTAGTCAAATCATGAAAGTCATGAATCGCAACTGACCAATGTTGGCTGCCTTTCTTTTGGAGCCTGCACTTTTCTGTTGTCCCAATCCAGCCCTGCAACCATTTCACATCTAAGAATGTACTGAGGGATACATAGGCAAAAGTGCTGAGAAGATGCACTTCTTTGTGATTTGCTTCACAGCGTACATCTTCATGAATCTGTTATGAAATGCAGACTTTCCCACAGAACAGTCTTTTGCAAGTAAAAATGGGGCAATGAAACTTTAATAGATCCAAACTTTAGAATTTGTGGCCTCGGCTTTCATATCATGCACTTTCACTTTTTCAGAGTTAACTACAACTTTTTGATGCGTTTGTTTGGTTGTTTAGTTGAGACAATGGCATGTCCTTTTGTGAAGAACAGTTGATTTTGCTCTTCATTGGCAAGCATAAGGGTTTTCAAAACTGAGGGGTAGGTTTGGCTGTTGTTGGGGTGATGGGTGTCCTCTTTCTTGTGCATTTGTTGGTTTCCTGGACTCTTCCGAGGACACTTTTGTTCTGGGTGGAGATTCAGCTTTCATGCAAGAGCATTTTTGTAACAGAAAATAATTACAAAAGATTCTGTGCAATACATGTCCACTGTTCTTTGCACAGGAATCCATGAGGCTGGTCCACTGAATATTAGCCTGGTTTTTATTGGTTGCTGACAGCGCGGCATGTGTTTATTGGCAGTTGCCATGTGCAGCTTTCAAAAAGAGAGCCAGATTCTTGGTGAATTGGTGCTCTGCTACTGCTCGACATTTATTAAGAGGCTAATCTTATGTTTCCGAGCCAGGATCACTGGGAGATGTGCTTTTCATCCAATGAGACTTTGCCATTATGTATGTATATGTGCCCTTTGCTGCACTTTCAAGTCTTCTCAAGACCGAAGTAGAGTCCCGAGATGAGATTGTCTCTCTAGGTTTCGAAGACATGAAACAGATCTGCTGCAGCATTTTTGCTCAATCCCCTACATGGGTCTTTGTTTCAAATGCGTTTTTTTGTGGGTACCTAAAAGTTGTACATAATGGGTTTCTCCAAAGTGCTTCCTTCACAGTTAACGGGACCTCAATTTGATTTTTGATTCTTCATCTTGGGGACTTATTTTGAGCATTTGCAGAGACAACAGAATCCTAGCTCAATAATTCCCAATAGCCCAATAATTCTGAACCATATAAAGCTTCCTGTCTTGCTTGGCAGTTATCAAAGCGGAAATAGGACCATTTCAAAACTTTGTAGTAAACCTAGCAAGATCTGAACAGTATGTTTTCAAAATAAGGCTAGATTTTTCCATTTGTTTATTCCATTACGCCAGCCTGGGATCTTTCATGGATTCACATGCTTATGAGTATTCCTAGTCACCAGGCTAGGAATCCTCAGTAATATTAAAGCAGTTTAACTTTAAAGCCTAATGAACTGCTTGTAAAATATAGCCTATTGCTGACATTTTGGGTCATACCGCCTCAGCCAATGGCATTAGTCCTCCCTTGCTCTACCCCTGGTGGCCATCTTCTGATTTTTACTGCATGTTCATGTGTTGCGAGTCCTCATTTTCGCTCCTCGAAATACCGACTTTTGTACTATTTTTGAGAACATTTTTTCCTTCATCTATCATCTTTGTGACTGCCAGTAGCAGGGATCCATTGCCGGTGTAGATCCAGACTATCGACTGATCTGAAGCCGCCTTCCTTGAAGGCTACCCCACGCGGCTATGCAAACGTTAGCAAGAAAAGCCTGTTTGGGCCCTGCTCCTAGTGACGCCTAAGGAACGTTTCTGTGAACGACCTGCATGATAAATGACTATATTGCCTGCACCGTGACCACGATGTGGGCAACTGCTCTATTTGCCAGGTGTTTGTCTAAAACGAGAAAATATCCAAGGTTAGCCACTTGGCTGCAGGAAGGTGATAGGGCCTCTGACTCGCATTCTTCAGGAAAAAAGACACCCGTCAACATCAACGACGACTCCATTGACGACCAGCATTCTGTTGAAACACAAATCAGCGACGCCATCTTCATCAACTGCTATACGGTCGACGATCCGTAGGCCTGAAACTACCATCTCTTCATCGACTGCACCATCCATGATTTGCTCGTCAATGATTACTACCATTGTTTCCAGGGTTGCGTTGCCTCTGAGGTTTGAAAAAACTGAAGGTGTCTCACCAGCTAGACCCGTGGATCTGTCATCCAGGTGGCCAGGACACTGCCATTGCTTAGGGATCCAGTTCCTGGGGGTGGACCAGTGCAGCAGGATCACCTGGATGGGGGGTCCTCAGGGAGTGGAAGTGGAACACCGGGGGGTGAGGCGTGGTATTCTCTTCCCAATAAGACTTTTTCCTCATCCTGCCAGGTAGGATACCTGGGAATTCAACCCCCCACCCTCCTTTTCCGACACAAACACTTTCACACGGACAGTACACCATGAGCGGCAATGGACTAACACCGGAGCCGTATACCTAATCTGTCCCAACACCATGGACAGACAATTGCGTGTTATCACACACTCCTGACTTCATCACACTTCCCCACATGGATAAAAGGTAGAGCACGAAAACCCACTCTGAGCGAAGCAAACCACACGAGGAAACGGCAGTTCCAAGATGGCAGTTTTAATACAAGGAGAAAGGTGGCGAGACCAGAGGGAGTCGCAAGGACGGAAGTACTTGTGACCTCTAAAGACTGTTGCTTTCGTGAACCTTGGAAAGTAAGAAACTAAAGACCAGAAACTAAGGCTGATCAAATCTTCACAGGGTGTAGGAGGTACACCCGTCAATAACCAAGGCTGGGAGGAGCGCTTGCTGCCGTGGTACTGTCCTTGGCTCATACAACAAAGCGGCATCGCCAAAGCAGCACAGCTGGTGAGTCGGAGAGACTGATATCAAGCCAGCTTGTGTTTTGAAATAACTTTGTATAAAGAGAACAGTGTGTGAGGTGTTGGCGATGAGCGACGCAAGTTTAATTGGAACCAAAGAAGTAATTGTCATTGAACTTTGGGAGGCAACCCACAATACCACACACAGAGTGGTCCAGTGACACGTAGGCACTCATTCGAAGGTCTCTGATAGGTATACAACTGATGCAGAGTGTGAGAAAAAGGAATTCTGAGATCGAAGTGGTCATGCAACGGGTCTTGCCAAATCCTGTGCACATTCCAAAGTCTTCGATAGTTTAAAGCACATCGCAATTGGTTACAAGCCCATCTGAGGGAGACTAATTGACCAAAAGAAAGAGATTTCAGCCCACTGAGGGGTATCCGGGGTGAACCATGAGTCACACGTGAAAGAACTCTCGGACATTGTTGACAAAGGGATCTGAGCCCAGAAGAGGGGGATCCAGGGTGAACACCCTACTTAAATACAGACGGAGAGAAAGGAATGTTTCCTTATTATTTTTGTACAGCAGGCCCTCTGAGTCAAGAGGCTTACCAGGGATAAAGAGGCTTGGACACAGAAGGTCCTGAACTGTGGAAATTGAACTCTATCCTCGTGCCGCTGTGTCAGAGTGCGTGCTTTGCTCCAATGACCTGCCTTGCCCCGTGCTGAAAACGTGGGGAATGGAGGCTTATGTGCCAATTATCCTGACTTATCATTTTGTGAACACTTCTTTCTTTTTCATGAACTTTCACCCACACTATTTGTAAAATTAGTAGTAATGATTGCGAATTGTTTTTTTAGTATAGGCCCTAGGACTGCCTTCTTTATTTTTTGATGGTTGTATCTTGCTCCCATCTTAGATATAGGTTTAGATGGCCGTTAATCTCACCCTTGTGAAAGTTCAATAAACACCATTCAACTGTGGCCACTTGTCTGTCTTACTGTTGATACCATGCCTTCCTTGCACAGGCCAGCGTCTACAACACAGTTGACAATTTTGCAAGAATGTTCAAGAGGGCCAAGGGTGGAGGAGATGCTTCCAGCACTCTCCCTTTTACCACAGCCCACAAAGGCAAAATCACTTTTCACCCTGGTGCCTTTGGCCACTGAGACACTGAGACACCACCTGCAAAGATGCTGCAAGAAGGTAGCATGTTGTAGGAAGAGCCCCTGAAACTTTATTTCTTGGACCAGGAGGAGGTGGAAGGGAAACCTGACCCAATTCTGCCAGCACCTCGTGTTAGGACTGGTTTTCTATACTCTGACCTGGTGTACAGATGTATAGGAGACCACCCTATGATTGGGACAGGGACAACTCTGGGAGCTATAGCCAAACCAGTTCAAGGTAGCAAGGCGAGTGGTCAGGCTAAGTGTCGGGAAGGGTGAGCTTGGTAAGGTGTCCACAATGAGTCCAAAAGGTAAGTAGGCAAGAATACCCCTTAGACACTTAATTGTAAAAATGACATTAGTTATAAAAATGACATTTAGTATATGGCTAAATGCACACAATGAAAAATTTAAACTATCACACAAACTAACATAAAACACATGTCTGAGGCTTGTGGATCTGCTTAGAATCACATGGTTTGCATAGGCTGCCATCTAGTGGTACGTGCAGAGTATTGCATGACTTGTTTTTGAAAGTCAAAAGGGGATATCGACTGGGCGTGTTTGTAATAATATCCCTAGTGTGACGTTGGTAGTACCCATGGTCCTTCACGCGTCGAAGTCCCTCAGACGGATGGTCGCAGTTTGCAGAGGTCGTGGCTTGTAGCCTTTATATAGTTATATTGTTATTACTTTAGATGTAATATGTTCGACGATAAGCACAGTTATTTCTTCTCGACAGCGCACTTCGACTGATGAAGATCCTCAATGAGAGCCTTCTCATCGACAACCGTCACAGCTTCAGCCTACCTCAGGCCTTGGCCTACACAGTAGAGAGAAAGGGGGGTTGCTACATTCCAAATATTCCTTAGAGAATGCCTACATTTTCTCTTCCCTTTTTTTCTTATTACACTTTTGCAGGCTTCTTTTATTATGGAGAACACTCCTTTTAAATTCTGCCCCTCCTGTCATAAAAAGTGTCTGTGGAAGGACACTCCTAGCGTGTGCATTCAGTGCCTTCCTAGAGATCACTGCAAAAACCCCTGTGCTGCCTGCCAGCTTTTTAGACCAAAGGACACTTAAGGACCAGCATACAAAACGTTGGGCAGCCCATGCCATGCAGGCAGAAGCTTCAATAGATGTGTCAACAGGTGCCGAAGAGTCAGAGAAGGAGGAATTCAGCACACAAATTGACGCCGAAGAAGAAACGGAAGCAGACACTTCCCAAGTGCCAGTCCCCCCCCACCCCCCTCCGAAAGGCATGCTGGCAGCATTACTAGGGAGACACCACCCAGCAACAGTGGCACACACATATGTAGATCTCACTCACATTGTAGGGATAAGCATACAACCTCAAGCTTTTCGATGAAACATTCATCGAAAGCATGGCCACGCGGAATAGAAACGCTCCTCCCGCGATCTGTCTCGACGCAGTCCTCTGCATCCACATTTGCGTACGTCATGACAGCCCTCAAAAACATACGTTGAGTGAAAAATCTTCAGCGCATATTAAACACGGGCCACAAATTTCAACAGCGCACACAACTAAACATACGCCGAAACCAACACCAATTTCCAGTAGTGATCACACCACCGAGCGTACATCAAAAACTAGTATGCAAGACGAACAACCCCTGAAACGTACACATTCCCAAGCTAGTGTTTCAGAGCAAGTCCATACATCGCTGAAAATCACTCAATACACTGAGGCCTCTTGCCTTTTATCCCAAGCTTTAACTCCTAGCCCACAGCATAACCCTGAAGAGGTTGCATTCCCGTTTTAAAGAAACACTTACAACAGGTTCTTGGACAAAAAGAGATTTCAAGAAACAATGGACACCATCTCATCCTTTGTGTTTTCTATTGAAACATATCTACTTAATGAACAAAACAATTGAATTAATGCAAGAAGAGACTCCCTCTAAATCTTCTAGGTTACGGATAGATGTCCTTTTACAGCCCCATGTTAGAAGAAGAGGTCATTCATGTAGATCAGGATAATGCTGATTATAATGAGGATCAATATTGTGATGAAGAACCTTATGATGAGGACGACCAATTTTGTATTCCCTCACCACCAGATGGGGATCAGCCAGTAGCCAATTCTCCTGTGCATGATGACATCTTAGACAATGATCGGCTTAAAAAGTCAGCAGAACATTTTAAATTTGAGACACAGGATGTTCCCCAAGAGTCAGACTTTGTGGACAAAATGCTAGAGGATAAATCTGCAGGAGGTCAATTTATCCCTTTACTTAAGTCAATAAATAAAAGGATACAACCCTCTTTAATTACATCATTTCTTACCAGGGCTGTTAACCCCAGAATAGAAAAGACTTTTCGGACAGCACCTTTTGACCCTTTGTATATCAAAGATCATCTAAAACCTGACTCTTTAGTAGTTACTACCACCCGCAAAAGAGCAGTGACACCATTAGCTTCTGCTGAAGCACCCCCAAAAAAAGAAAGGAAGAAGCTTTTCGCATTGGGGGGAAAAAAGGTAGCAACATCCGCTGCATACCAAGTGTGAATTGCAGATAACAAACCCCTGCTCTCAAGCTGCAATAGATCCCTTTGGGATAAGTTCCAGACTCAACTAGATTCCATCCTAGACCCTACTTGTTTAGAAATTCTCAAAACTGTCAATGAAGGTAGACAGGTTGCAAATAATTGAATTTGAAACTCGAGCAACGTTGTCAAATATGCCCATTGGAAACAATGTGCTTTTCGGCAAGGCAGTGGATGACACCCTTGAAATGGCTCAACATGAAATATTAAAATCTTTATGGCAAATGTCTAACCAATCATACGTTCAAAGGGTTGTTTTTAATACACGTAGATTTTTTTAGGCCAAAATTACCCAACAGCGTCTCAATCCACATTCGGGCAGAATGAATCTTCCCAGTGATATCCAAACACAACTCAATCCACCCCCTTTAGTCTACCTATCAAGGAGGGTTTAGGCGAGGTAGAGGTTGATCTCGGGCAGCGGCCTGTAAAGGCGCCCCTACCCAAAAATCAATGACACTCCGTTTCAGGTCTCCTCCCATGTTACCCCGGTAGGCGGTCGAGTATCACATTACGCCGACACATGGGAGGGAGATCACATCAGGGTGCTTTCCACCATGACAAAAGGGTCCATAGAGTTCCTGTCAAAGCCACATCATCCTCCAAAACAGTGCAAAGTTTCGCAGGAACATCAACAAATTCTTCAGGAAGAAATCCAAGCCTTTCTTGAAAAAGGAGAGGTAGAACTGGTCCCTCAGGAAGTAAACAAAGGAATTTATTCAACTTACTTCCTTGTTCCCAAAAAGGATTTAACTATGCCCCCTGTGTTAGACCTTCATCCAGCAAACACGTATGTGACACTGCACATGTTATGAATGACTACCCTTCAGGAGGTAATCCCACTCCGAAAGAAGGGGGAATACATGACAACATTGGATGTTAAACATGCATACTTTCATATTTCAATGTTGTCGGCTCACAGAAAATATCTCTGGTTCAAACTCGGCACAACTCATTACTATTTCATAGTGCTTCCCTTCAGAATATCATCAGCACCAAGGGTATTTACCAAAGCCCTTGCAGTGGCAGCTGCCCACCTGCGCAGGCAGTCGATTCCTGTGTAACCTTATCTTGACGACTGGCTAATAACTGGGCAGACACCTCAAAAGTGTCAACAAAACACCCAAGAGACAATCAATCTAGGCTTCTCAATCAACGAGAAAAAAATCAAGTCTTGTTCCAAGTCAAACAAAACCGTTTCTTGAGGTCCAAACTCAAACAAAAGACACTTTAGTCTTCCCCTCCAATGGGAGGGTACAACATGAACTATTTAAAATTCCACATTATGTAGCTGGTAGTCAGATAACCATACGGAAAGCCATGTGCCTCCTAGGGATGATGGCCTCCAGCTTTTACATAGTACATCACTCCTGCGGATACATCCTATGGAAGAGTGGCTAGCGAAACAATGGTCACAAGCAAATGGTCAGTGGGACGACCTGGTGGTAATTTCAAAGAATTTAGTTTAATTCTCTGCAGTGGCGGACAAAGGAAAACCTTCTGCAAGGGAAATCATTCATGGCCCTCCAGTACAAGCCACCAGTACAAGCCACTCTTACTACAGACTCATCACTGTCTGGATGGGGAACACATCTCAATCACACTGTGCATGGCAAATGGACACGAACACTAACAAAGAATCACATCAACCTTCTAGAGTTGTTAACAGTGTTCAAAGCCCTTAAAGCTTTTCAGTCCTAGTCCTAACAGACAGCACTACAGCCATGTTTTACATAAACAACCGATGGGGTGGGAGGAACACATTCTCCAGGTGTGTCAAAACTAGCACAGAACATATGGAATTGGGCATTGAAACACATGTTCCTCCTGTCCAACACATTCCAGGGGAACACAACTGCCTAGCCAACGTCTTAAGCAGAGACTTACAGCTTCCACCAAAACACAAATGGCAGTTGCACAAAGACAATGCTACATGACATCTTCTCAAACTGGCGTCAACCATACATAGATCTATTTGCAACAGCGCACAATGCCCAGACTACGCATCCAGGTACCTCCAAACAGGGTGCAAGGGGAACGCTCTGTGGATGAACTGGTTGGCAAGATTTGCTTATGCTTTTCCCCCCAACACCACTCCTCAACAAGATCATCCACAAGAGGCACAGGGAAAAAAGTTACTCATTCCAATTGCTCCAATGTGGATACACCAACCATGGTTCTCACACCTGCAAATAATGTCAGTTTGCCCACCAGTAAAACGTATGTGCCCATACAACAAGCTGTCTCGACATAAGGGCACAGTATATCATCCGTGCCCTCAAACTCTGAGCTTGGCTCCTGAGGCCATAGGTTTTGGTCATTTGAACTTTCCACGAAGATATATGGACATCCTCAAAGAGGCACACAAACCTAATACCAGACATTGCTTTTACATTAAATGGAAACGGTTTGTTATCTAGTGCAAAGCTCGAGACCTCAGTTCAATTGATTGCTCTCCTTTGCACATTACTCTATATTTGCTTTACCTTTTGGATTCAGGGTTAGTTTTCAACTCCCTTAAAGTCCATTTAGCAACACTGTCTGCATACACCACCTCTCAAACAAAGATTTCTTGTTGGAAAGTGCCAGTACTTAAGGCATTCATAGATGGGGTTAAATGATTACGCCCACCTATTTCAAACCCAGGGCCGGGATGGGATCTAAACGTTGTACTTGCAAATCTCATGGGTCCTCCTTTTGAGCCAATGCATAAAATCAGTCTTAAACACCTCACTTAAAAGATTGCTTTTCTTGTTGCCATTACATCGATCAAAAGGGTCAATGAGCTTACATGCACTCTCAGTTCAAGATCCCTTTGTTGCAATACATAAAAACAAGGTGGTGCTAAGAACACACCCGCATTTCTCACAAAAATATATTTCAATGTTCCATGTTAACCAGTCCATAGAACTTCCAGCTTTCTTCCAAAACTCTACCAGTTGGGCAGTAAACAGCCTCCATTCATTAGATGTTAGGAGCGCTGTTATGCATTTTCTTAACCAAACAAAGCCAATCAGAAAAACAGAAAGTGGATAGTCCAATGCATTCAAATTTGCTACTCCCTTTCTAAAAAGACTATGCCTTTCTTGCCCAGAGCACACTCTTCGCGTGACACATGGGCTACCTTAGCTTTTATTGCAAATGTTCCTTTAGATGCCATTTGCAAAGCAGCTACTTGGAGTTCCATATATACCTTTAAACAGCATTGCTATCTGGATAAACATTCCAAACAAAATTCACAGGTGGGACAAGCAGTATTAAAACATCTATTTGCTGCTGTACCGTCCAACATCCCACCACCTTCTCCAGGTACTGCTCGCTAGTCTATGTAATTGATGTGATTCTAAGCAGATTCACAAACCTCAGAAGGCATACATTACGGTGAGTAATCATATTTCTGATGCTTGTATCTACTTAGATTCACATGCACCCACCCTTCCTTCCCTCTTGGAGTTGAAGGTACATAGACATCAAACATCTTTACACTTCATGCTCCCTCTTGTCAGAAACAAAACAATCTGAGGGACGTTGATGTGTGAAGGACCATGGGTACTACCAATGTTACACTAGGGATAGTATTACAAACACGCCCAGTTGATGTCCCTTTTTGACTTTCGAAAACAAGTCATGCAATACTCTGCATATACCACTAGACGGCTGCCTATGCAAAGCATGTGAATCTAAGCAGATACAATCATCAGAAATACGATTACAGTGAGTAATGTATACCATATACAGCCACTTAGACAGTGCAGTAATTCCAAAAATACTACACAACACCTGAAAGGGAAGGTGCACAAGTCGTATAACCCTGTCGGGTACAAGGAATCACAAAACCCTAACTTCAGAAGTCCTGCCTATGCTGAATGGGGCCTTATGCCCAAAAGTTCAGCAAAGTTCCCAGGAAGTTTGTGAAGGGGGGGGGGAACAACTAGGGTAGTGGTCCTGGGGATCTGGGAATTGTTCCAAGAGTTACAGGACCCTCTGTTGCAGTCAGAAAAACTGTTCTCGAAATTTTGAATACTTGCATGAGCAAGCAATGGCAAAGCTAAACTTATAAAAGTTTCTAAAAGTTACCCAACTTGCAGGTTCGAGCACTTGTCTGGTCGGTGACTGTTGCTAGTGCAAGGTCTTCAGGATGGAGAATGCAAAAGAACTCAATGCAGGGCCCCTCTTAGCACAGGACTGGATGCAGGAAAGCTGTCTTGGAACACAGCCACCAATTCATGGCAATACAGGAGGACACACTTGTCGCGGTTGGAATTTGCCTTCTGTCTCGAGTCCCCTTGTTGCTGGCACCACGAAACCTGCCAAGCAAGAGTCCTCTAGCACAAACTGTTGATCCCCAAAGTTCTGACCCTCAATGCAGAACAGCAAAGTCTGCAGCACGGTAGCCCAAACCTTGAGCTGGTCAGCCACAGATTGGCTCAGGGGCACTTCCAAAGGCTCTGATTTGCAGGACACCAGTTGGACATCTGGAATGGATGGTCCCTCCACTCCCATTGCGAAGCTCCAATAAAGGATTTCTAAAGATCTCTTGCTAGACAGGGCTCTTCAGGACACCAGCAGAAGTTGGTTGCCAGACGACCTTCGGACGGGTCCACGGTTTCTTCGATCGTCTTCAGCAATGCAGGATATTTGACTCCTTGCAGGATTTTTTCCAGGGTGTCTGGTGCACGGCTGTAGGACTGCTCTTCTTATCCAATGTCAGGTGAGCGCTCAGACTGAGCACTCCAATGGCAAGAGCTGCCCCACTCATGCACACCAACAGTGGTCCAATCAATGACCACTGTGGGTCTCATGCTGGCATGCAGATTAGACATTCAGGCACCAATATGTGGATTGGGAACAGACAGTTTCAGCCCACTTTCTGGGCACGAAAACCAAGGCTTTCCCGGGCAAGTGCATGACCTTAAGAAGAATTTCCTGACCTGGTAGGGCAGGAAGAAGGTCACAGAACAAGATGGCCAAAAGAACAAGCAAAAACCTTGTAGCTCGACCATGTTGGTACACTACCCACAGTTAGCCAAACGTGGTAAATGCACATGGCTAAAGAAAAGTATTGCAAAAATAGTAAAAATGCTTGTCGTTTAGGCACATCAAAAGTAACCAAAAATCCTCTCTGTTAGCCCAGGTTCATATACAAATAACCCCATTGCACTGCATTGTAAGATGTATTGTGCAATGATACAAAGTTAACAAAGAAAAGATAATGTATAACAAGAAAAGTGAAACACAGTTTCTCAGTACTGACAGCCTGAAGGACTAGTGAGTTTCCCCATGACAAATGAGCAAATGTCAATGGAGTGAACCTGAGTGCTTCACTTCACTGGAAAAAGGTCAGGACTGATTCAAAAATAAAAGCAAAAAGTTTTAGAGTCCATAGAAATGGAGGGACAGTTGCCTAAAACAGAAATCTTTCATAACACCTAGTCAGCCAGTGCTACCACCATTTCCACAGCTTGTTCCACCCACTTCTAGGTCTACAGTTCCCTTGGGAACACACCATCGGTACCCAGAGATCTGTCATTGGACCTCTTATCACCTTTACAGACTTTAGTGACAAAACTGCACCAGCGGCTACCTCATGTGGCCCCTCAAGGTGCCCCTAGTAGGAGCACTCCAGCGTTGCCCTCACGTGAGGATGTAATCCTGCTGCCTCAGCCTCCCCGAAAGAGGGTTTCCTGTTTCAAAGGCGCGATTCCTCCAGAAAATCGGTTGTGGCCATCCCTATTCTTGATGACATCTGGGAGGATGGTTTGCTGGTCATGAAAAATACATCCTCAGCTCCTCCTAAAAAGGATTGCCTAGCAAAGAACTATAAACTTCTGGATACCGCGCCTAAGTGTCTTCGTGGTCAGCCATTCCTTGACTCTGTTGTGTCAGCTACAGCAAGGAAGAGATAGGCCAACCCTTCTTCTGCATGCATGGTGACCCTCCGGCAAGGAGTGGAAGCAACTAGATGCTTTTGGAAAACAGATGATTACCACTGCTGCCACCATTATCAAAGCCGTCAATTCCTTTGCTGTTCTTTCCAGATAATACCGTGAGTTCTAGTTTAAGGTGGGCCCATCCTAGTTGTCCTGCCAAGTGTCAAAAAGGATGAGGCTTTTGCCTTGCAACATGAAGGGGAGGGTGTGTCTAATCATGCCATCACCGTATTTCTCGAAATAGCAGACACTGGTTTCTGCCAAATGGGGCCATGCTGAGGCGACGGGGCTGGTTGAAGGCCACCAACTTCCGCCCAGAGGTGCATTCTAATGTTGTAAACATGCCCTTTGATGGAGTAGTCCTCTTTGGTAAAAAGGTTGATGAGACCCTTCAGGCAATCAAGACAGATAGTGACACTTCCCACTCCCTGGGCACCCTGCAGCAGTGGAGGGAGCCCTTTCTATCTGGGAAGGGCATAGCCTCCAGATACTCCAGGGATTATCGGCCAAGATATAGCGCCAACCTTCTCACACCACCTTGCATGAGGCGTACGGGGGTGGTCGTAAATGTACAGAGGTACACAATGACGACGCAGGTCCTCTTCACACGCACTAACTCCTAAGCTAACCTGACGAGCACCCGGGCCCAGGCCCCGACTTCAGCACCACAGTGGGAGGCCAGTTGGCAAAGTCTAACAATCAGTGGCGCAACATCTCCACCGACAAGTGGGTGCTCAACATTGTTCAACAGGGTCACACCCTCCAATTTCTGGGCAAATGCCATTCCTTTCCCCCCAATTAACGAAAAGGAGCAACATCTGCCCCTCATTTTACAAGAAGTTTGGTCCCCGTTAAAAAAGGGGGCTGTAGAAGCTGTGTCATTGCACCTCGAGGGCTCCGGAGTGTACTCCAGATAGTTTCTGGTGAGAAAGGAATCTGGTGGGTGGAGACACCTTGAAAATCAACAAGATGATATAATCGCAAAGGTTAGGCATTGTCGCGCTACAACACGTTCTCAACCAGCTGGAGCAAGGAGACTTCCTCTCCTCTCTTCCACATCCCCATACGTTGCAAGCATAGATGCTTACTTCGTTTCGTCGTGCGCGGCAAGTGTTAGCAGATCAATGCTCTGCCCTTTGGCCTAAAATTAGCTGCAAGCGTCTTCACAAAATGGCTAGCTCCGATGGCTGCCCATCTCCGACGTGCAGGCCTTTACATAACCCCAACCTAGTGGACTGGCTAATACATGCCCCCTCACAGCCGCTGGACCTGCAGCACACCGAAGAGACTATCTGATGTCTGACTTCTCTTGGATTCTCCATCAACTTTCCAGTCATGCATATTGCCGTCTCAGAATGCTCTGTTCTTCGGCTCATGGCTGGACGCTCTGCAATGTCTAGCGACTCCCTCAGAGGGAAGAGTCCAAGCCATTCTCCACGAGGTCCAGCAGCTATCCTCTCTTCAGAGGTCAAGTTTGCTCCATCAAGTCGCTACTGGGATGTCTTCCTGCATTCCTCTAGCACCTTACTGCATGTTGCATATGAGACCTCTTCAGGAGTTCCTTAAAGTTTGGTGGAAACAGGTGTCAGGCTCCTGGAACGACAAAATCGACCTCAACCTGGGGTTCTGCCAAACTCTGCATTGGTGGGGCCATTTACAACACCTCACACACGGCGCTCCGTTTCACCCACCGGCGCATGAAGCCACAGTGATGACCAATGCCTCCCTAGAAGGTTGGTGAGTTCACTGTGAGAAACCTGAAGATGTCTCCCTAACTAGTGCCCAGGGATCTGTCATCCAGGTGGCCAGGACACAGCCATCGCTATTGGATCAAGTTCCTGGAGGTGGACCAGTAAGGGAGGATCACCTGGATGGGGGTCCTCGGGGAGTGGGAGTGGAAGTGGGACACCAACGGGTGAGACGCAGTATCCCCCTTCTTTCAACACCTTTTCCCCATCCTACCACGTAGGATCTTCAAAACCACTACCCTGCCCCCTTTTCCGACACAAACACTTTTGCACGACCCACAAGAGAACGGACTAACACCAGAGCTGTTGCCCTGAAATGTGCCA
Organism: Ambystoma mexicanum; assembly: GCF_040938575.1. NCBI lineage: Eukaryota > Metazoa > Chordata > Amphibia > Caudata > Ambystomatidae > Ambystoma > Ambystoma mexicanum. Next base: position 1,101,455,571 of record NC_090927.1, read on the forward strand.
ATACAAGGGTCGGGCAAAGTCAGGCAATTGATTAGAATCACACACACCTGACTGCCCTTTCCCTTCCCCACATGGATAAAAGGTGGAGCAAGAGAGCACAGTACGATCAAGGCAGACTGCACGACGATACAGCTTTCCAGACACTGCAGTTCAAAAGGAGGAGAAAGGCGGCCAATATTGAGAGGCTGATGAGGAGGGATATGACCTCTCCCTTTTTAACGCAGACCTGCAAAAACTCAGCTGAGGGAATCTTAAGACCAAGACCAAGGACAATAGCCCAAGTGTGCTGCAGCAGATGTCAACGGTACATGTAACATATCGACGCTGATAAACCGGAACGAGGAAGACTCCCGCTTCCGTGGTACCAGCCTTGATTCCAGTTAACAGGAACGCCAAGTGGTTAAACACAGCCGGTGAGTCGAGGAGAAAGCCGATCAGAACTGGGCTTTGGTGAATGAAAGTCGCAAAGTGGCTTAGTGAGTAAAGCTTAAAAGACTAACATTGTAAAGGGGAGACCAGCTGCAAAAGAGGACCTGCACCATGTGGGTGCTGCTCCAAGGAACTCTAGTCAGTCCCCGTCTGAGTGAAACTGCACTTCCCACAAGGCCGTAGGAGAGACCCCAAGATAGGTCAAAGTGGTCATACAGGAGGTCAAGCATAATCCCTGTACAGTCGAAAGCCTTTGACCTAAGAGCTGTGAGAAAGCAAAGGAAGTGATTGTGAATGTAAAGTTGGCAAGAGTGAACCTGGAAGAGGGATGCTGACAGTGAGGGGGCAAAGTCTAAAGTCCCAAGAAACAGTGTGTTGTCAAAGGTGAACCCGACCGAGGGATGTCCACTGGAGCTATTTAAAAAGACATTAAGATTTGTAAGTGAAAGGACAAGCCATAGTGAACCCGTAGGAGGGTGGCTGAAAGTAAAGAGGGGTTGGGTCCTGGAAGAGAGGGACACAGGGGTGAAGCCATCACCCAATGTGAACTGTGGAAACAAACTTTCATTTTGGTTATTTGAAAACATCAGGCCCTCGAAGGCAAGAAACATTCAAGAGAAGCGAGACTTGGCCATCGACAAACCTGATAGCTGCAAGTGGAACTGTCATCTCAGGCTGGGGAAGCTCAAGACTGTAGTGTGCTCCAAGATCCCACCTTACCCCGTGCTCAAAACATGGGGGGAAGGGAGACCCAAGCTACCGCATCCTGACATATTATTTGTGAACACTTCTTTCTTTTCTTGAAAACCATCTCACATCCTTTTTGTATTAGTTGTAAAGTTTGGCAATAGGTTTCTTAGTATAGACCCTTTTTATTTGACACAACACCACCAGGACTGCCTTATTTTCATTTGATGGTCGACGCTTGCTCCCATCTTAGATTTAGGGTTAGGTTAGGCATTTTTTCCACCCTGCATACATTGTTTAATAAACGCCCTTGAACTGCGATCACTTGTCTGTCTTTACTTTTGCCACCATAAGTTCCTTACAGCACACAGGAAAATTCAACTGCAGAGGCCACTGGCACCTGGAGGACAAGTTGCTTCACATCAATGTGTTGGAGCTCCAAGCGGTGTTCTGGGCCCTCAAGTCATTTAGACCCCAGCTACAAGGCAAGGTGGTTCACATCTTCACAGACAACACAACCCCTAGCTCTACATCAGGAAGCAAGGAAAGACTGTTCTCCCATTCCCACCAAAGAATCGCAAAGGCTGTGGAACTGGACTATCCCACACAATATGTTCCTCATTCCATTTCATCTGGCTGGGATCCACAGCACCATCGTGAATTCTCTCAAGGAGATCGGGAACTGCGATCATGTCACGAATAGGAACTCTGTCAAGCCCGGTTTCTCTGTCTTTCAGATGAACATCGGGCTGGCCACACATAGACCTATCCTCAGCAAAGGCCTGCTCAAAGAGCACCCAGTTTGCCAGCAGGTATGCTCAAAGGAGGAGTCTGTGCAATGCCTTCTCCGTTCCATGGGAGGGCTTTTTCATCTACGAATACCCTCCAATACCCCACCTTTTACAAGTAATCAAGACACTCAAACAGATCCAATGCAAGATGATCTTCATTGCTTTGGGGTGACCACACTAAATTTGGTACTCCTACCTTCATCTGTCAGTAGCACCTTGCATTAGACTGCCGCCTCTTCCAGACCTGCTCTCCAGAGAAGGAGGATCTGTGCTGCACTACGACACAGGGGCCCTCAAATTGACAGCCTGCCTCCTGGAGCCCTAGAGTTTGAACATTTTGAATTGCCTTTGGAATGCCGTGTAACCCTGGCAAAGGTTTGCGCTCCATCCACTCGATCATGCTACAAGCACAAGTGGAAGCGTTTTACTATATGGTATCATTAGCAAAAGCTCAACCCACTTTCAATCAAACCTTCTCAGATTCTGCCATCTCTTCTATTATTAGCAACGGCAGGCTTAGCAAACGCTTCCATAAAAGTCCACCTGGCTGCTATCTCTCCTTTCACTCGCACAACGGGCAGACTATTTCTCCAGTAAAGACGCATGCCCCAGCTTGGGAACTGAATGTGGTCCTCTCCAAATTAATGGGTCTGCCCTTTCAGCCTCTGTTCCGGGCTACTCTGAAGTTTCTTTCATGGAAGACTGCCTTTCTAGTGGCTATTACTTCTGCAGACGTGTCAGAGTGTTACAAGCTCTCTGCTGCAAGCCGCGGTGTTTAACGTTCCCTCAATCCACGGTGGTGCTGCACACTCTTCCCTCATTTATGCCAAAGATACTGTCAACTTTTGCTCTCAACTAACCTCTGGTCCTACCCCTGTTCTTTGGCTCTTCCACCTCTATAGCTGAGAGGGCATTGCATTCACTGGATGTTGCCCGTGCATTGAAATTCTGTATTGAACTCACAAAGGACTTTCAAAAGGCTTCACAACTTTTTGTGGCATTTGGACCTGTTGATACAGGGAAGGCCCTGTCGAAAGGCTTCCATTTCCAGGTGGCTACCTGGCTGTATTTCCCATGGTCATCGGCTCGCAAACAGGCCGCTGCCAGGTAGATCTAAAGCACATTTCACCAGGGCCGTGGTTTCCACTATGCGTTCCTGTCTGGTGTTCCCTTGCTCGACATCTCCTCTGCAAGGCTGCTACGTGGTGGTCTACCCACACCGTCACAAGATTCTACTGCGTTACAGGGATTCCAGGGAAGGAGTCCTGTGTCAGACAAGCAGTGCTGCACAACCTATTTACCTGAGATGAGTGTTGCAGAGGTAAGTTCCATTGCTTATGTAGAGCTGTACCGCTTCCCATTGGTTCTGATATATTTACTGCTGTGTAATCTATTCTTACCTGTAATTCCTGTTCCCCAGCATGGGTATCTTTCATAGATTCACATGCAACCCTCCCTCCAACCCTTCTATGGCTCTTCTTGTCTCATAATGCCACATTTTATGTGCTTCCAATCTGAAGATGGCCACCAGGGATGGAGCTGGGAGGACTAATTCCATTGGTGGGGGCAGTATGACCCAAAGTGACAGCAATAGGCTGTATAAGTGACAAGTTTTTTTTTAGGCTTTAAAGCTAAACTGCTTTAATATTACTGAGGATTCCCAGCCTGATGGGGCATATTCATAAGCATGTGAATCCATGAAGGATACCCCTGCTGGAAAATAGGGCTTTCAGGTAAATAACCTTTTCCTTGTGCCTGCTCATAAATCGAATCCCTGAATCATAACATTGAACCTGCTCAATACCAACTCATCAAAAACCAATGGCATTTTTCAGTGGTTTTCTGGTGGAGGTAGAACTAAACATTGATTTTAGTGTGATTAATAACAAGACACTATTTACCACAAAATTACACATCTGTCCGGTGTTGGGGGCAATAAAACAGCATCATGCACAGAGAAAAAGTGGAATTTTATCATAGCCAAGTACGTACTGGGGCATCAGTAGGGATTGGGATTTACTTCTCAATTAAACCATTTTTAAACATTTGAAAAGGTGTTGGTGCCAAAACACAACATTGGCAAACCCCTTTTTGAAATTTAAACAGAGATGTAACTAAGCCCCCCAAGCTTCATCTCACAGTGGTCTCCTTTTCAAAATAGACCAGTGCATTCAACAAACGGGAAAATATGGTCGAGTAATGCATCAAAGGCTGTTTTTAATTCGATAAATAATGCATAAACACTCATCTTCAATAGAAAATATTCATGTAAAATTTAAAATAACCTAAAGCCTTGGCCAGCTGTACTGAGGCCAGACCTGCTTGTAAATGATTAATAATATGGGGCATTGAGATGGCCTAAAAGAACCTTGAAAATATCTTGCTTGCAGCTTCAAGTAGAGATACTGTGTCAACAATTTCATGCTCTCACCACCCTTTTAAAAAAAACTTGAAGAATTTCAGCTTGCATCCATGATTCAGAGACCTGAGACAAAGCTGAAATTACATAAAATAGGGGAAGGAAAGAAGGGACCCAAACAGTTGGTTCATTTTGAAAATGTCCACAGGGATCTTTTCAGGTTTGGAGGCTTTATGGCTTTTCAGTGAATGAATTACTTTATGTACTTGAGCTTCAGTAAATTCCAAAGAGGGAATGCCTAGCCCATTCAAACCATAATTAGTACCACTATCATTTACGTTACTCCTACTCTCCTTATAAACACCTTCAAAATATAAGATCCAGGTGTTTTCGAGAATACTCCCATATATTAATGTGTTACTCTGCTTAGATCCCTGAGCCTGTAATTTGAAAAATCTAATACCGTCATTGTCATTAGCAGCTTCCAATACACTGTTCCATCTCTCAGCATACCCCTTTTTAAAAAGAAATGCAATTGTTTTTCCATATTTCAGTCTAAGATTATCGTTACCCAAAATAGCGTGGTGCTTGAAACATTTCAATAATTATTGTTTAGCTGACTTAGATTTAGCATCAAACCAACTGAACTGCACACTTTTCAACCGGCGTAATAGGTTTGGTAACAAAAGAATACATTGCTTTTACAATTTTGTCAAGAGGCTAATATTCTTTCCATTAGACAAAGACAAGTCAGAAAACAATACCTTTTAAATAAGGCAAAATTGTGGATTATGTCCTAGGAGACATTGCATCCAAGTTCAAATGTTCCCAATTAATTGTGCTCCTAGATTGACCATTGACTCCCAATGATATATTATGCGCATGAGTGGCATCATCAGCAATATCTATAAAAGCGCTGGACAACTCCATTACCAACAGACGATCACTTCCCAGCCTTTCTACAATAGAACCATTAATTTCAAAGTAATGTTCTTTCTACTGGATGTTTCTCCCACGGATGCATCTTCGATATATCCATTACTTGCTTTGCAGTTTCGGGGTCTGGGGGTCGAGGGGAAATTCGACAGAAGAGGACGCTGTGTGGCATCGAGTCGATGTCCCTCAACAGTTACCATTCCTGTGTCTGGACGTGAGGTCAATGATGGTATAAATTGCATGCACTGCACCCTTTGCCTCAGTTCTTAGTTTATTCCCGCTCTTCCTGCACAGCCAACTTGAGGATTAAAAAAACCTGCATGGGCGTTGAAAGAGAGAAGTATACTCCTACGTCCCGCCCCCTTTCCTCCATCCTGTATGAGCATCCCACAGTAGAGGAATGGGACCAGAACCTTTTGGTAGCAAAATATTGAGCTTGCCCTTTAAATTTAGTACAGCGCGCAGGGGTGGGGATGCAGCTGCAGGCATGACCACGTTTGCTAGCCATGCCCTGTGGCGACTCACTTCAGTCCCTTTGTCCACGCGGATGGGAATAGACCTACCAGCGATCGCTCTGCGCACTTTTTTGCATCGCTGCAGCTTCCCTTGACTTTTGAAAACATCCTCACCGGCCTCCGGTTCCTCTCCTTCCCTGGTGCATTTCGGGCGTGGGATGGTTCACAAGTTGCGCTTCCTGCATCCGCTCCTTCCCTGCATATGACTCCCTTGCGCTACGCCTGGAGTGCCTGGGTGTCGATCACAGGTGGGATGCGTGCGCCGCTTGTAGCACCTTAGCTCAGAAGACACTCAAAAATAGACTGGCAAGATGGAGGGAAATATTCTCCAGATATCTGCTGGATCACATCAAGACCTGACACTGAGATGGTCCGTGCTTTGGGCACTCTTCAACACCGGCCGTCCTTTGGTGCCTCTGGCAGGAAGTCAGGCAGATCGTTGAAAGATCCTCTTTGTACCGTCAAGGCCTTTGGTGGAGGTGGTCGACATTGTCGTCGCTCCCAAGGTGGTACACAGGCCCGAAGCGAGATTGAACCGGCCAGGAAGTTGGGCCCCCACCCAGGCACACCGGTGGGAGGCCGGCTGGCGAGCTTCATCAGCGAGTGGGAGATCTCCACCGACTGATGGGTGCTAGACGTTTTTGCCCACAGACATACTCCGGTGGCCCGGCAGGAGCAGCACATCCCTCCGTTCCTGCAGTAAGCACGGGCCATGATAAGAAAAGGGGCGATAGAGCTGGTTCCAAAGCGACTCCGGGGCTCCGGAGTCTACTCTAGATACTTTTTGGTAAACAAGACCACCGGGGGCTAAAGGGCCCATTCTAGACCTGTGCCGTCTCAACAAACACCAAGTCCCAAAAATTCAGGATGGTCACATTGCAGCACGTGTTCGGCCAACTGGAGGAAGGAGACTTCTTGACGTCGCTGGATCTGGAGGACGTATACTTCCACAATCCCCATACACAAGAAGCATCAGAAGTTCCTGCGCTTTGTAGTACAGGGAAGGCAGTACCAATTCAAGACCCTCCCTTACTGACTGAAGTCAGTTCCCAGGGTGTTTAAGAAGTGCCTGGCACCAGTGGCGGCCCATCTGCGTCTACAGGGGATACATGTGTACCCGTACCTCGACGACTGGCTCATCAGGTCCAAGTCAAGGGAAGTAGCCGTCGAACACACAGAGAGGACCGTCTGGCTGCTGACGTATCTTTGGTTCTCTGTCAACTGTCCAAAGTCCTGCTTGATGCCATTGCAGAACGCGCTGTTACTGGGGGCCGTGCTCAACACGGTCTCCTGCCTCATGGCTCCCTCAAAGGAGAGGATAATTGCCCTGCTGGGCAAGGTGCAACAGCTGTTGGCACTGAAGACCGCAACGGTGCAGAACATTAAGTCGCTGCTCGGCATGATGTAGTGTATCTACTTGATCTGGTTCTGCAGGTTGTGGATGCGACCCCTTAAGGAATTCCTGGATGCTCAGTGGATCCAGGTGTCCGGAAGCTTCGGCGACAAGTTTGCCCTAGACAAGGAGTTCTGTCGAGCGATAAGGTGGTTGGGCGTGCGTGCCAACTGCGCATGGGGCCAGGTTTCCTGAGACCCCCTTACCAGGAGACGGTCACCGCGTACGCTTCCCTGGATGGCTGGGGAGCCCACACCGGACGCCTCCATGCCAGAGGCCTGTGGCTACCATAGCAGAGGGATCTCCACATCAATGTCCTGGGGCTGCAGGCAGTGTTCTGAGCCCTCAAGTGGCGAGGGTCTTCACGGACTATACCACCATGATGTTTTACATCAGGAAGCAGGGGGGAACCAGATCCCAAGCGCTCTCCAGACATGTGCAGGACTTGTGGCACTGGGCCGTCGCCCAAGAGATGTTCCTCATTTCTTTTCACCTGGCAGGAGTCAAGAACACTATCGCTGATTCCCTCAGCAGGGAGCAGCGCTCCTGCCATGAGTGGGAACTTCGACAGGATGAAGTGGATCGCCTCTTTCTCAAACGGGGCAGACCCCAGACCGATCTATTTTCGACGACAAACGAATTCCAAATGCCAAAAACTTGCCAGCAGATTCCAACAGCCGAGGAGCATGGGGGACTCGTGTTCCTTCCCGTGGGAAGGTCGGTTCTTGTATGTGTCCCTCTGTTGCCTCTCCTGCTGCCAATCATCAATCAGCTCAAGCGGTTCAGATGGAAGATGATCCTAGTCACCCCGGCATGGCCGAGGCAGATTTGGTACCCGGATCTTCTCAGCCTGTCAATGTCGCCCCCGGTCAAGCAGCCAGTGGTCGCGGATCTGCTCGCCAGAGTAGGAGGCGCAATCCTACATCATGACCCAGCGTTGCTGAACCTTGAAGGCTTGGCTCCTGCAGCCTTTGAGTTCGGAGGGTACGAGTTGCCGGCGGACTACAAGTAGGTCCACGCCAGGGCCAGAGCGTCGTCGACGCATAAGTGCTACGGGCACAAGTCGAAGTGTTTTGCGACGTGGTGCCGGACGCAGATCATCAATCCTCTGAGGGTCACAGCCCCGCAGATTGTTCCGTACTTGTTGTCCTTGGCCAAGGCGGGGCTGGCGCACGCGTCTATCTCCCACTACACCAGGTCTGCAGGGCGGTCTTCTCTTTGGCCTCACCCGTCTCATCAAGGAGTTCCTCAAAGGACTGTTTCGATCGTTCCCGCTGGTGAAGGCTCCTGCCCCGGCGTGGCAACTCCACGTGGTACTGACAAAGCTCATGGGGGGGGGGGGCCTTCGAGCCTTTGCATCAGGCCCCTCACAGATTCCTCTCATGGAAAACACCTTTCCTCATGCCATCACCTCTGCCAGGAGAGTAGGTGAGATCCAGCCCCAATTCTACAAACAGCCTTATCTGACTTTTCACGACACAAGGGTGGTGCTGCGGACGCACCCCTCCTTCATGCCAAAGGTTCTGTCGGAATTCCTCCTCAACAAGCCTTTGGTGTTGTGTGTGTTCTTTCTGAAACCTTTGTCGCCGGTTGAATGGTCTTTACACTCGCTGGATGTGGCCTGTACTCTGAAGTACTATGTGGCACACATGAAGAGTTTCCGGAAGGCGTCTAAACTATTTGTGAACTTTGGTCCTGTGAACCATGGGAAGGCCTTGTGCAAGGCTTCCATCTCCTCCTGGCTCTGCGGCTGTATCACGCACTATCACCGGTTGGCAAACGGACCGCTGCCTAGCATCCAAGAGTCCATTCCACCAGAGCGATCGCTGCGACGACGGCGTTCCTGTCTAGTGTGCCCCTGCTGGACATCTGCAGGGCTGCTATGTGGAGGTCCACGCACACCTTCACAAGAGTCTACTGCTTCGACAGGGATTCCAGAGAGGACGCAATCCCTGACAGAGACAACCTGCTCCCTTCGTGATGGAGCAAACCCGAGAGACACCAAAGACGTCCGTCATACTCCCAAGCTATTGACCGGCAGAAGCAGAGTGAGAGGAGGACTCAAATGGTGCCTCGAGCTGTGAGACAGCGTGTTGGAGTGCGGAGGAGGCCCGCCCACCAGCGGCACGTCCTGGCGAAGCAGACCAAGACCAGCTGCACCACAACAGACAGCTAGAGCGGCAGAGGGAACCAACCGATCCGAGGTCCACAGCCCCCATCGCCCGCACCTGAGGGATAAGGAACAATGCAGCAACTGCACAGAAGGTAGGACCCGGCGGGGTGGGAAAGCAGCGCACAAATCGAAGCGGCTCGCAGACCAAAAACTCAATGAGTTGCAACAAACCACGCCCCCCAGGTTTCAGGCTCGAAATTGAATTTCGACCCTGAAACCTCCACAAAAACTCTGAAACCCAATATCCTACCAGAATCTCCACTGGGAGGCACAATCGAAGAAGATGAACTCCCCCAATCTATGGATATACGAGAAATCCTTCTAAACCTGAAAGCTGGAATAGGCAACCTCGATTGTAAACTAGATGCACTGTCCTCCAAGGTCGACCAACTACAGCACCGACTGGACAAGCACGGAGACAGGCTAGATGCAGTGGAACAAAGAGTCTCTGACCTTGATGACAACTTGGCATCACTTACAGCGAGAGTAACAACACTGGAAGGACAGATGAAAGTGGTCACTGCCAAGAATGAAGACCTCGAAGGCCGTTCCCGCTGAAATAATATCAGACTGGTCGGGGTCAGGGAACAGCAGCTCCAGATGAAAATGAAAGACCATGTGGAAAAAATATGCAAATAACTTTTTGGGGTAGCAACACTATCACAAATGTTCGTCGTGGAGAGAGCCCACAGAATCCCTTACCACCAGACCCATTCCAGGTGCTCCGCGTCCAATCATTGCTAAATTGTTAAATTACAAAGACCGCAACACGATCCTGCGGCTCGCTAGAGACGAGCGAGAACTCCAATTCGACGGCGACAACATCCAATTCTACCCAGACATCTCCCCTGCCATCCATACGCAAAGGAGATCCTTCGCAGGCGTCAAATGCCGCCTACAAGACAACCAAATGACTTGCTCAATGCTCTTTCCCTAAATTACGGGTCCAACATGACGGGAGAGTCCAATTATTGAACTCACCGGAAGAAGCTAATTCCTTCATAGATAAAATTGGATGCAGACCCCCCCCCCAGTAACAACCCAGGGCCCCTACAGAGAATGTGTGCGAGAAGAAACCCACTGTGAAGCCGAAACAAATACTCTGGTCAAACGCAAAGGGGTCCGACACCAACACCAGAGATCTTCAATTCCTTAATGTCATGGGAGCCTCCAGTCTTGGGAGGACACTGGTCGCCGCGGGCTCAGCACAGTTAATCTTACTAAGTATAGGAAGGGTTACAAGAATGGGCAAGTTGGGGGTTGCCTGCGTAAGGAGGGCTTGTTTGAACTGTTATGGGAACGCGCCCGCCAGGGCCTCGCCCCCCCACCACCACACCCCCCAATCTTCACGAGTCTTGTCTCCTCGTCGCACCACCACGCAAGAAGCAATCACTCTTCTCATATTGCTCTAACACCTCAACCAACAATCGCAGACCAGACCACGAAAAGATGGTCCTGAACAGGAACACAACATGCCAAGTTCAAGGTAGCTACATGGAACATTAGAGGTGGTAGCCTCCCGTCCAAAACCCGGAGAATCCTACAATACCTAAAGAGGCACAAAGTTGATGTGGCTTTGATACAAGAAACACACCTCCTCCCCAAAACTGAGCGTCGCTGGGCCCGCAAATTAGGGCTGTCACAGGTAGTTTTCTTCGTATTTGTCATATGCAAGAGGGGTTGCAGTCCATATAGACAAAAAATCCAATTTCAGCCTGATAAAATCAGAGAAAGACTCTGAGGGCAGAGCACTCCTGGTGCTGGGAATGCTCGCAGGGAAAGAAGTTGTCTTTGTGAACTCATATGCCCCCAACATAGACTGGGCGAAAAACTTTGACTGGGTATTTGCGCATCTCGAGTGGACGAGATCTGCCACGATCATATGGGGAGGCGGCCTGAATACACCTTTAGACCCCTATAAAGATAAGTTGCAAGGCTCAACTGCTCTGCCATCCAAAGCTAGCCTACAAATCCAGGACATCCGTGGAGCCTACGACCTAGTGGATGTGTGGAGACACAGCAACTGGGATGTACGAAAATACACCTTTCATTCTCCAGTTCACAACACCAGATCCTGAATCGACTATTACTGGTCTGCACTCAATGCCTGTTCCAATGGGGAGCATGCCAAATCCTTCCTAAAACCTTCTCCGACCACACTGCGATCACGCTCAAATTAATCTCTCAAACATCAGACATAGCACAACCCACTGGCGTTTTAAATCAGGATTGCTGATCGACCAGGTGATTGCAACAGAGCTGCGGGATGTAATTACAACGTTCCTGGAAATCAATCAAGACACAGTTACATCATTAGGGACACTCTGGGAAACACTAAACGGCTACATCAGAGAAGTGTGCATAGTAAAAGAGAACGGAATACTGAAGATGATCAGGAGTGAATTGGATACCAGTGAGGACTGTCTGAAGAAACTGGAACTCATATGCTCTACCTCGGGCGACTCACGAGCCCAGGCAGAGCTCAAGGAAGAACTTCTAAAATTTAGAGCTACCGCAGAACCAGAGCTGAAATTCCTGGGACGCAGGCACCAGATTCGCCAATATGGAGAGGGTCAAAAGCCTCGGGCACTTTTAGCCCGTCTGATAGCTGCAGACAGAAAACCCACCCTGGTAGAAAGAATACATACCACACAAGTCACACTAGTCCACACAGAAGAAGAAATTGTTAATTAATTTTGCAGCTACTACCAAGAACTATATAGCTCCAAACACAGCACAGACCCTGAGACTATACAGCGTTACCTGAATGATACTGAGCTCTATTGGGTGGAGGGTGCGCTCAGAGGACCCCTAAACGAACCCATTACAATAGAAGAAATTCTACAAGCTATCAAAAGTCTACCCAATACCAAAGCCCCTGGTCCCGATGGTCTAACGGGCGAATTTTACAAAACCTTTGCAGCCATACTAGCACCTCTCCTTTTGCACATGTACGAAGAGGTGCTAAAAGCCGAGGTACTTCCACCGACCCTTCGCGAGGCCAATGTGATCCTTTTACATAAAACAGGCAAACCACCCGATGACTGTGCCTCATACAGACCAATCTCATTAATCAACCTCGATAACAAGATTCTTGCAAAAATCCTCACCAATAGGTTGCTACCTCTGATGCCCTGTTTGGTACTTGCTGACCAGGTGGGTTTTGTCCCCGGTCGTAACACAACATTTGGCATTAGGAGATTATTTAGGGCCATGGAAGCACTTAACCCTTCCCATCAAGCGATCGCGGTTTTTCTCGACGCAGAAAAGGCCTTCGACTGTCGAGTGGCCCTTTCTCTTTGTAGTACTCAGACAAATGGGTCTAGGAAATTATTTTATCAAGCTAGTCTACTTGCTATATAACAGACCTCAATCTTCCATCATCCTAGGTAAAACAAAATCTGCCCATATCGATTTACAACCCAGGACCAGGCAGGGCCGCCCTCTGTCAGCCCTAATATTCGCATAGGTGGTGGAACCCTAGCATCAGGACTACGCACCCGACAACTCCAGAGAGGTCTTTCCCTCGGACCCTACAAGCTAGTAATCTCGCTCTATGCCGACGACGTGGTGCTCTTCGTCCAGGACCCAAACGAAAATCTGAAACCAATCATGCGCAAAGTAATTCAATTTGGCACCGTATCTGGCCTAAAGAGTAATCGCACTAAATCGGTCATATTTCCCTTAACATCGAGCACCAGAAAATTTGTGAATGAATACGGGTTCAGATGGGAGAGCACCCACGTACGCTATCTGGGGATCTTGATGTCTCAAAACCATCAAGACATATTCCGAGACAACTATGAGAAAGTGATGGTATCACTACAGGAGAGAGTGTATAGATGGAAATCTCTTCCACCAACTCTCTGGGGGAGGGTCTTGTTAGTCAAGATGGTAACTCTCCCCAAATTCCTCTACCTGTTCGCTAGCATACCCCTCCTACTACCACAATCCTTCCTGAAAGAGCCAGGAGTCTAATTCTGGAATTATTGTGGTCAGGCAAACCAGCAAGAGTGGCTTACACAACGCTCATCCTACCGGTGTCCAAGGATGGACTAGCTCTCCCCGATCTAGAACGGTACTATTGGGCAGCCCAGGTGCAGTTTCTCAGTTATTGGTACGCCACACACATCATGAGACCACATGTCCAAATAGAACGAGTCCTGGTGTCCCCCAACCTACTGCGAGCAATCATCATTGGTCCCCTTCCAGTGCCCCACACTACACTGAACGTAGTCCTATCCACCTATGCGATCTGGAAAAGAATAGCTCAGAAATGCGACATTCACATCAGATTCTCCCCTCTTCTACCAGTTAAGTTTATACCTGGGATGCCCCTAACTGCAGAAAAAGCCTTTCACCAATGGGCTGACAAACTGCATATATGCACACTGGGAGACTCGTTCACCGGAGGTATCTTCATAGCACCCCAGCAGGCTATAGAAAAGGGAAGTGACACATCCCTAGACACATTTATATACTTTAGGCTCCGCTACACTCTCCAGGCGCATCTCTCTATGTTCCCACAACAATCACCCACATGGCAGCTACTACATAATGTGTTTCAGGCACAAGGCGAAGGCAGCCTAGTTTCGATGATTTATAAATCCCTCTTGGCAGACACTGTGCCTACAAGTGCACGCACGAAAACAAGATGGGAAAAATCCCTACAGGCCACAATGCCAGACGACTGGACATACATCCTCCGCCAGACCAAAAACATTGCATTAAACACACGCTTTAAACAAATCCACTTCAATTCCCTCCACCAAACATACTACACTCTGGCCAAAAACTGCGTACAACGCCCAGAATCGATGCCGTCTTGTGAGAGATGTGGCATCCCTGCGCCTGACTTCCTCCATCTGGCCTGGGACTGCCCCGCTATAGCCCAATTCTGGACCCAAGTCCTTCAGACCACAGCTGCAATAATAGGGGAAGACCCAGCACCCATTCCCACAGTGGCACTATTCGGGATGACGAGACATCTGATGCCCGCAATGAGGAAACTGTCGAGTGTCCTGCTGGTACTAGCACGCAGGAGAATCGCTATGTCATGGAGTCGGGTTCCGGCCCCCACCCTGGCAAACTGGCTAAAAGATATACTCTACTGCCAAGACGTGGAGACGGAGTTCCTTAAAACACTACCCCTGCACGCCCCCCCCCCCCCCCCCCCCCCCCAGACATTTGGGGACCATACGTTGCTTACCTACTTTCTGTCTCGGACGGCTCTGCTTCACCAACACGGACTCAGCAATCCACTCAAGGAAATGCTCACACCAACACCGTCACGGATGTCGAGGTTTGAACAAAGACACTAAACGAAGAGACAATATCCTTTGCGTGTGACAGTTGCGGATGGGTTTGGGGAACGGAGGGGGAGAACCCGGGGGCGCAATGTCGACACACCCACTTGGGCGATTGTCTTGTTTGTAGTTGACTAAGACACCAAAAATAAAGCTTTAAAAAAAAAATTGTACATTTTCTAAGGGCATGATCCAAAACACAGCCACTCCACGGATTGTGGTTCCTTAAACCTCCCATACCTGTCACTTGGGGAGATGGCTCTACTAGGCCAATCCCTTCAGCCCTCAATCCTGAGCAGTTGTAGTTCTCCTGAACTGGTTGCTGCTGTCTTCTGCACGGGCTCAACCCCAGGGACTATGTCCTGGACACCGCTGAGAGGCTCCCATTCAGTAGCCGCTGATGCCAGACTGCTGCGCAACAGTGTTTATTCTTGTTGGTGGACTTCCCAGTACCATCAAATTTGTGTTCAGTGCTCCCGGCAAGATGCAACCCCTGGTTGCATGTTCAGTTTCTTTCTCTGGTGGCTTACCAGGATGTTTTGGGTCCCTGCATATCTATCCCTTTACCTGATCCAGTTTGAGAAATCCCCGATCCAATCTTGGTTTTTCGTCTGAGGGAGCAATGCACTCTGGGAGATGTAGCCACCAACATTACATTTCTTAAATTGGTTTGAGAAACTAGTGGATTCTATGTTTTGGAATCTTTCCTGAGAGGATTCTGCTTCCTACCATGGTGCCAGTCCACCACCTTTTACCCAGTTACGCGTCATCTAGTTTAGTTGTCATTGCAACCAATAGGGTTGATGTTTCTGAGACCTTGGAAGGGTTTGCAAGGGGCCACTACTCTATTCAGTCCAGGGAGGAGCGGAGACTTGCTTCATGTGACATTTTGACAAGACTCATATCTCTTAATTGTCTGCTTTGAATTTTGTGGTTTTAAGAATACACCTAGCTGTGAGGTCTTAGTGCTTGTTACTCTGCCTTTTGGAAACAGCCATGCTCTCGGCATCTTTCATAACATCAAGTGGCAGCGGATGTTGTGGCTCAATGTACCTCCCTGTTTTTATTTGACCGGTTGAGCACATAATTTGTTGGATATCAAAGGTTCCTTTGGTTGGTACTGGAAACATTTCTGTTGAAGGAATTCCAGCCACCCAGTGGCCTAAACGCTTAGTGAGATGCAGGATTCTGTTAAAATCCCTCGGTAAGGGTTGATCGGCCAATGAAGTGTGCCTAAGGCACAGCTATTTGGTCTTGTGCATGAAGATTATGGATTAGTCTGGCCCGCATGTTTTGTACTCTGTGTGGTCATGTTATGCACTATGAAAGTAGGCCATGGTACAAGCCGTTGGCCTATTCCGATCAAGAAAGGCCCAGCAAAATCATGTCCGGAAGGAGGTATTCTAGGTATTGATGGATGCCTTTGTGAGCATGTAGTAGATAAAAAGGAGCTTGATTTGAGCATTGATCCATAATGGCACCCAGACATTTTACACGTTGGGCTTGTTTCGGGGCATCTGGCGAGGGTTTAAGACCAAAGGGAAAGTGAGAAGGACAAATGATCCCAACAGAATATGATCTGTCTTGTCAGGATTCAGTTTGAGCTGGTGTTGGTCATCCAGAGATTAGCATACTCAACACGCACACAGTGTTAACTATTTTGGCAAATGTGACGAATTCTGAGATATTGTCACTGCTTCAGATGGGGGAAGCCCCTTTCCATGAGGCCAGGCGCTACCCGATAGTGTGGTACTCAACTGAAGAATCTAAAGGGGCGGAGGACCCCATTGAGAGTACTGACTATGGCAGGAAAACGCAGTGTCCCTTTGACCCTCCCTCCTTAACTCAAAATCCCTCAATTTCTATACTACTAAATTTCCACATGTGTTTTTGCAGTATGTGTCCACCAAGAAATACTGGGCCGAGGAAGAGGCTGTGAGTAATGACGATCACTTAGGGAGGAGAATGATGCGGTCTTCCTTGTCGGCTCAGCAGGAGCCGAAAGAGTGCCCAGATACATGCAGGACAGCAAAGCAGAGACAGATGGTGTCTGAGGTAGAGACGCAATTCCGGAAGGCCCGCAACGCTAATGGCAGACAGGAGAAGAGGAAACGTACCCACCGGTGACCGTACCTGCTGGATTGAAAGGAAATGCCTGCTGAACTGCAGGGGAGATGTTCGGAAGACCGAGAATGATCCTGGTGAACCAGAGAAGCCACAGAAGCTCCTGGGAGACCCGCCAACAGCCAGATGGTGACTACCAAGGCCCTACAAGTACAAGGGTTGCTAGTCCCATGGTTGGGGGAGACCCAGAGAGTACTTGAGTCTCGAAACAGAGAACAGAAGGAACACACACCTGGGCATAGGGACATAGTGAAGAGGGTATGGGACCCATATCAAGAAGGCATACTGCGACCAGTAATAAAGGGGAATACGAACTTTGCATATACAGATGATACTCACAAACCTTGGCAGGGGTGTAAACCAAGTCTGTGGCTTGAAGAAAGATCAAACAAAGAGAACTGAGAGAGTAACCAATGAAGGGGGTCTGGGACCCATGCTGGGGAAACGAACCCCAACATTAATAAAAGAGGAATACAAACTTTGCATATACAAGTGGTACTCGCAGACCTTGGCAGGAGAGTAAACCAAGGCTGTGGGGTGAAGAGAAATCTGAGAGTGAGAACTATGAGAACAACCAATCGAAAGGGGTCTGGGACCCATCGTGGGGGCCATACACCCCAAATAGTTCAGAAGAATACAAAGCTTACAAGTACAAGTGACACAAAGAGACCTTGGCAGGAGAGTAAAACAAGACTGTCGGTGTAAGTGAAATCCGAGAGAGAAATCTGTGTGAACGAGAATGTTGAGTACCCTACTTGGCAGGAGAGTGGACCTCGGAGGGGGTACTGAGGAAAGTGCCTGGGACCCGCAAGACAGCTTGGAAAAAGGTTTCTAGGCCATTCTTCCTTTTAGCAGGGATGAGAGTGAGGCCTGCTAAGTAAAGATAAAGACTTATCCTGACCATTCAAGACCCAGAGACAATCTTGGATAAAGTGGAAAGACTTGAAGGAAATGGAATCAACCCCTTTAGTCTTGTGGAACTTTTGTTTTGAACTACATGGCTGGGCTGCTAGCCAGCAGCCAGAGACACTTCCCCTTTTATCCTTATGTTGAGTTTAGCATGTGAGAGATAGGTTAGGATTTGGACACAGAATGGTGAACTTTACTTTGGGCATTCTGACGTAGACAGTTTCTTTAGCTAGTTTTGTTGAGGCTGGGACACTCCTCTTAGAGGTAGGGCTCGTTAGTATTTCCTCCAACCCTCCACCCCCTTGTTTTTGTTAGTTCTGAAAGTATTTTCAACATGCCACCCTTGTGTCCGACTCTTACTCGTACACCCTCACACAAGTAAAAGCTACTGCCCTTGTCACTATTTATTCCTGAAGGAGAATAATGGTCTCCTTTGTATGTTGTGAATTGTCAGCTGAAATTGTCTTGAGGTATGTTTTGTTATTTTGTATGTTGAATTCGTCTAATAATAAAACTCTTCTCAAAAGTGCATAGATTTTGGAAAATGAAACTATCAATTCTGTCTAAAGAAATTCATTTAATGTTATTTTTCTGCTTGCTTCTGCTAGGAGCCTTACTGGATAGTTCTTCATGAACGGATTGTGAGTGTTATCAACAGCCCCAGTCTGACATCGGAGACGGAATGGGTTGGATATCCTTTCCAACTGTTTGATTTCACAGCTTGCCACCAAGCTTACTCTGAAATGAGCTGTAGCTACACCCTAGCTTTGGCACATGCAGTATGGCATCATTCGAGCATTGGTCAGCTTTCCCTCATTCCAAAGTATGTATACTTTTATGCACTTACTTTTTTTTGCATGTAATCATGGCTGTAATATAATTCCTGTCATGTCATGTCATTGTTCTAACAAGTGATCTTCTAATTAATGTATTTGATGTGATTGATGCCATAGCCTATTAGTCCTCAGGTTTCCTCTCAGTCGTGTAGATCCATCTGGGCCTTTCAATATGAGAGGTTTGTCTGACAAGTTATCTATTGCAACCAACAGGAAAAAGCCTGATCCTGGACAGACCGAAAAAACATTGTGTTCATTTTGTCCATCCTTGGGGACAAGAGAGGCTTACTGCTCATGTTCAACTGCTTCACAGTCCTGGGATCAACATCCCGGGATTGTGAAGCAACTACACCCTGCCCCAGATGACCAAGGTGAACTGCTTCCTGAGTGCCACCAAGAGATTAGGGTGCAATAGTTGAGGGTGAGTTTCTGAGGGAAGCAATGACTTCCCTCAAAAGTGCGAGAGAGCTGCTGGAGAGCCATGGCATATAGTGGCATCCAGGTAGTTTAAGAGGTGGAGATTACACAGATTATTGGCGACCATCTCTCTTCTGGTATATCTATGGCTTTCATCTTTCCTGCTATTTCTCTACGTCAGAGATTAAACCATTTAAGTCCATGGTTGTTTGCAAAAGGGACTACGTTGTTCATCATTGAGATCCTTGCCTTTCATCAATTACCTTGAATATGATTTTTCTGGATCTTCTGTTTTTGGAGTCTGTAGAGAAAATTATATTACTGCTGTGTTTCCTCATCTACTGCAGCGACATTTACTGTTAACTGCATGTTTGAGGTGCATAACACTTTAGGAAACACTACATTCTACAGATTCTGATTGCACCCAGATAGTAATTTGTAATAGAAGTGTGAAACTAGATCTTGCAAATGGAAAATATTTAACAAAAATAGTTAAAACACCGAAAACATGTAATGGTGAAAACTTTCAGCAGCACCCACACGCGTTTTCCCTCAAAAGGGTTTGAAAATTTGGATTGAAACTTGTTAATTTGATTACTGAATCTGCAATTCTAAAAATGGAAAATACTAAAATGAGAATACTGAAAACAAAGTATGGAATACATGCAGTAAAATCTTCAATCATAGTTTTTTATTACAGCATACCGCATGACAATGCAAATGCCTGCACCTACTTCACCTGATAAACCTACATTTGTCTGAAATGCTGCAGAGAGCTAAATCCCCATTTCTGCTTCTGGCCAAACTTTCCATAACTCTACATTATAGTTTTCTTCATGACTACCTCCCAACACATTGCCCACATACCAGGTCCGTCACCCTATTGACCACCTCATCCAAAATGGCTGCGCCTAAACATATCTTCTGTGACGTAACCTGCTAATGAAGCAGACATAAACACTTCAGAAAACTTTGGTCTACTCTGACTCGCAGAAACGTGGCACTCCAAAGACCGTAATACGATAACTTTGTTTTTTTTCCAGCCTATACACCTAGTATATAAAAACCGGAAGACATCCTGCAGCAGCATTGTTGTCATATTCTTAGATATCCAGCATCCGATAGCTATATACCTCATTTTGGTAAAATTGTTTAGTGCCTTTACAGCAACAATGACTGCCCCACATTCCTTGTCCAGAGCTCCCCAAACAGTATTCCTTCCTTTGCTAACCACTTGGCTCTTCCCCCTGTCAAATTCACCAACACTGTTCGGCTTGGTGACATAAACATGCTTCGGGTCAAGCCCTGCACCCAGCTTTTCCTCATATATAGCTATGAATTGAACTCTCAGGCCTAACTCATTGTGATAATAAGATAGGCTGAATTACTACTGTATCAGTTTTTTGCTCACTGCTCCTCAGAGAGGCTCCTCTTCACCTCGAGTTTTTTGGCCTTGTTGGGCGTCCTCAGTGTCTGGGTTTACTGATGGTGTGGGCGTGACCAGATTTATATGCAAATTAATATTTCTCCTTTTTGATGAGTGCAGTGAACTACAACATGGTTGTAAACCCTCCTGAGTTGAAGAAATTCCATAGAACAGGTTATTTAAACCATGTTCATCCTCAGAGAGGGGCTTCCACACTCTTGTTCAGTATTTATTTTGTTATTGCTTCACTTGGTTATGTTAACCAAATTTGTACCGCTCATGTTCACCCCAAGGGGCATATTGGCGCTAGGACAGAACGACCCAACACTCATAGCCTCGTATAACAATGCTTTTAAGGAGCTCTGGAACTAAAGATGGTTTTCAATGCCCCTAAAACCAGTGGGAAGATTGTTCCAGAGTTTGCCGGCCGAGATAGTAAAAGGCACGAACGCCAACCCTAGCAAGACATTTAGGAACCACCACTAGACCGGCACTCCCAGAACAAAGAGTACCTCCCGTAGTGTAGGGCAAGAACTTGTCTTAAAGAAAGTCCGCCCCAGGGGATAGTATGCCCAGTGGACTGAACAAAGAGATTTAAATTGAATCCTTTTTGTCACCAGAGCCAATGGAGCGAGCGGAGCACTGGGCTAATGTGAGAACCATAGGGGAGGAAGTGTCAAGCACGTTGTTGTCCATCAACTGTTGTTGCCCATCCAGCCCTTCCTGGTGATCAGGCCCTTACACAAGCCCGACAACACCTCAGAATGATCAAGATCTAAACAGACCAAGATCTGGGTGTCGTCTGCATAGGAATAGCACCGGAAGCCGCAAGAGCGGATGAGACCAACGAAAGGCTGAACATAGATGCTAAAAAGCAACGGGGGCAAGGCGGAACCTTGTGGAACACCACAAAAAAGCCAGTGAGAAGACTGAAAAGGAAGGAGAGAAAGCGGTTGGCTCCTTTCAGTCAGTAAGGGTACGCCAGGCCAGGACAGTACCAGAGAGGCCAGCTAGAGCCAGGTGGGACAGCATAGAGTGGTCAACAGAATCGAATGCCACAGAAAGATCCAACAATATCAGGGCTACCACTCCACCCTGATAAACCAGCATAGCCAAATCATCCATAACATCACAAGCACGCTCTCCGTACCATGCCCAGGCCGGAATCTACACTGAAAGGGGTCAAGAAAAGATGGATTTTCCAGAAACGAAGAAAAGAGGTGAAACCAGGGATTCAAGCAATTTCACGAAACGTGGAAGAAGAGAGCTGGGACGAAAATTAGCCAACACTGAAGAATCAGTGATGTTTTTTTAAGAGGAGGAATGACCGTAGTAAACTCCCCAGTAGTGGAGCCCGACTGACGGGAGAAATTAACAGCGCTAGTGACCCAAGAGATCATGCCAGGCATGATCTCCTTGAGTACCCCCAGAGAAACGCAGTCAGAAAGAGCTGCAGATTTAAGTTGGCTAACTGCCCTAGGCACCGTCTCTGTGGAGAACTCTGGGAAGCTAAACCCTGAGTGTAGCGCAACAGGCGTAGGCTCCACAGGGCTAATGTTATTAGTATCCTTTACATGCAAATGAATGTGCTTGCAAATATCTGTGATTTTAGTGGTAAAAAACTCAGCTGTGTCGAACAGGATTTGAGTAGGAGTAAAGCGAGCTGTTGAGGAAAAAGAGGGAAAAACTGCAAACAACTGCGTAAACCGGTTTAGTGCCGACTCAACCTTACCTGTGAGAAAACTCTGCTTATCTAGCCTAATAGGAGCATGATACTCACTAGTGAGACGACAAAAAAGTAGCCTCTCGCCGGAGCCATAGACACACGCCAATTACGTTCAGCTTGCCTCAATTCCAGATGAGCTACCACAAGCTCAGCAGAGAATCAGGGCTGCGAAGGCTGATTACGAGGTTGAGTAAGTTTAAGCTGGCCCACTTGGTCAGCCGCATCACGCAGTGTCTGAACTAAAAGACAGATCAACAGATGGAACATTCTTACATCTATCATTGATCACTGCTAGCATATGGTTGCAGTCGACCGCACCCCAATTTAGTTTTAAAGTAGCACTTGAAAGAGATTGAGTCACGGGGGCAGTGGCCTGAGCTGACAAATATATTAAACAGTCCTACAACCAGGCACATGTCTAATAGGTAAGATGAAAATACAAGGATCGGCAGAAAAGACAAGGTCCAAGATACCACCCAATACATGAGTAGATTCATGAACAAGTTGATTCAAGTCAAGATCAACTAAGGAGTCAAAAAAATGGGCCAATAAGGGAGCTTGGAGAGAGTTGTAGAGAATATTAAAGTTCCCTTGCACCAATTAGAGCACTGATTACAGAATCTAACTTGGAGGGAAGCAACAAGCTCCAAAAAACTATTAAAAAAAATCAAAATAGGATCCAGGAGGGCGATAAATAACAAATGTGAGTCAGAAATTTTAAAACGCATGTTAGGCAGAATCCTGTGCGGTTCCCTTGGGGAACAATGCAAAAAGACAACAGAAGTAAGCAGTAAACCCAATTGGTAGCAGTCTGCACCACCCAGATTTACCTGGTAGCTGTGGCTGAGCAGTCAGACTTCTCTCAAGAAGAGTAGGGCAGTATATAGAGTATACACAATAGGGCCAAAAACACAGTAGAGCAAACAAACACTGACCAAAGCTTTGTATAAAAGGTATATAATTATTTATTTAAAACACACTTTAGGCAATATACTAGCACTCTAAGTCAAAAGCAAGTTAAAACACAGTCGGGTAAAGTATACAAACCTCCCTTAATAACTATCAGACAAGTCGGAATTAAAACACCACGATTTGTTAAACCGAGGTGAGCGCATAACCTGATGGCACTCCAATAGTTCAGTTAAAGGGAGAGAAAAAAGGCAGAGCATAGAAATAAAACCGGTCCCAACACTTTTAGGAGTTCTCAGCAAGTGAATAAAGGCAGTATAGACTGTAGAGCCAAAGTTCATAGGCCAGGCCCACTTAAAAGGGAGCAAAGCGAAATGTGCCCAAGATCACACGGTTTAAAAATGCACTAAAAGTCTTTGCAGAATGTTCAAAAGAGGTTGGGGCGATTCAAGAAGGTAAAGTTAGGAGGTCTGGGGCCAACCCAGTTGGCAAGCCAAGGATTTAAGGGTCACCTTGGGCGAACCGAAGAAAGGGAGGCCAGGCAGGACACAGTACCTTAAACAGAGAGGAAGCTCCAGCGGTGGCAGCTGTTCCTGGCAGTGGTTGAGGTTCGTTGTTTCGACCAGGGGAAGATAGGATCTCGTCGAGGAGGAAACATGGAGTCGTTGCACTGCACAGGGATGAAACCAGCCGCGGCTATCCGGCCGCCGGGGTGCTTGGCACGGGCGATTCAACCAAGAGACGTCTTTGGAAGGCGAAAAGGGCGAACTGGTTGGTCCCACCAGCTCAGAGGAAGAAGACTCGTCCAGCAGAAGATCTTCTCTTGTCATCGGGAAAGTGGTGAGGTAGTTGCAGCAGGGCTTCACCGGTGGTGACGTCGTTGCAGATGGCTCAGCGTCTTCCCTCTTCGGATTCTTAGGTCCTGTGGCGACTTCTGAAGTTCCAGTCCCAAAGGCCTTGCTTTTATGCAGAAAAACCCCCCATTCATCAGCCTAGCTGTCAATCACACATGCTGAGTGGTGAGCCGGGCGGCTCACCACTGGGTCAATCAGAGTAGAGTGCGACTTGGGTTGCCGAGGCAACGCAGTCCAGGGTGCCAATTCCCCCCTCTACCCCTCCTGTGGAACCCAGACAGAGTGGCACCATTTGGAGGGCTTCTGTGGAGAAGGCCGCCAAAATAATGGAACAAAGGGCTCGACCTTGGTCAGAGTTACAGAGACGGACACAAACGCCATTTTAGAAAAGAGTTCTGGCAAAAAGACCCAACCGGGGATTTAATATTAAATAAATAAACCAGCAGTATCTCTAACATTGCACCAAAAAGTGGTGCGTTTAAAATCAATGGGAAAATCCCCTAGAGAATATTCCGGTAGAATATTTCGCGTGGTAACCACTGCCACCAGCCAGAAACTCGGCAAGGGGGGACTGGACAGTGCCCCCTTGAAAACAGACCCAGGGGCAATATAATTCACCCCTTCCAGTACTTCCACAATATGATGGTTTGTATTGTTCTGTTCACAATTTAGGACTGGTAAAGTCAATGATGACTTTACATGCCCTGGGAGACAGTAGTCAGTCCCAGGGTATGGAGTCTGTTTGGGGGTCACTATGACACCCCTGTGCTACTGCACTGAGGGTGCTGTGTAACACACACATAAAAAAATAGATGATCCCCTATGGAGTAGAAAGAAAACCCCATAGCCCATAAGCACACACAGGGTCAAAGACACTCAAATCATGCCTAAGAGTGGGAGGAAAAGAGTCTCACTCTTAGCAGGAGAAAAAAACAAACCCCAAAAATCCAGCAAAGCTGCTGGGGGGCTCGCTAGGTTTGGGAAATTAGCCTTATAAGAGAATTCTCCCTAACAACGCACCAAAAGAGCTTAAATTCTCAGACTATGCGACAACGGAATCAAGGAAAACAGAAGGCTACATTTAAAAATAGCCACTCCTCCCCACCCCCACCAGGGTGGAGAGCAACGCGATCCAAATGGATAATATTAAATGCCTGGTTAAAGATCTATCACAGATATGTATGTATATAGGTCAACACGGATTGTTAATCTCCTTTGCCAGCCCTTTTCCAACTCATAGGACATGTGCACCCATCACACACTTGTCATTGAGGTGATAGTGGATCATATGCTGTCACCCACACCATAGTCGATCAGCATCCATATAGATGACTGGGATATTCTATACTCCACACATAACATCACCTTCACACTATCTAGCCAAACAGGGAGGACCACCATTTGACCAACCCCTCCATTTAGCTTGGTACAACCACTGTAGCAAAAATCTTCAGGGTTTGACCAATCTGCTCCACCTTCATATCTATATACCAGTGTTAGTCTGTCAACAATAGTCCGCAATGTACCATGATCTAAATATGTATGTAACCCTATACCATGCATTGTATCGTCACTAAGTCTATCTACCTGGGCGGCTTCACTGTAACCCTTAAGCGAGCCTTCATTGAGTACTGCTATAGCGCCGCGATGCCTGTGGGCTGTAGTGCGCTCTACAAATACAAATAAATAAACACCTAATGTGAGAAACCTGAGGGCGTACTTGCATCTACTCCCTTTGGATCCTCTTCTTGGGTGGCCATCCCTTTTGGAAACCGACCTTGGGGGTGGAGAAGCGACAGAGGATCACCTGGGTAGAGGGTCTTTGGGGATAGGGGCCGAGATTACCTCAGGTGAGACGCAGTATTCCACCTTCTAATTCCAGGACGAATCCTCTAGCCCAGAGGCAGTTATGGGATATTGCTATCCCTGTCCCACTGACCAATAAAGAGCCAGGCGCTATTACCAATCTGGAAACACCAGGAAGAGGGTGAAGAAGAGAGGGGGTAAGGGTGAAGTAGGTGTGGCATGGTATCCCTGTTATCCTATTGACAACCAACCTAACCCTCCCCCGGCCTTTATGGGCTACTGTAAAACAGCTCCCCTCATTTTCCCACAGTTTACCTCTGACAGTACTGGGACAAGGAAGAGGTGACTAAGAGTAATGAACATTTAACCACTCTGGTACTGGGATGAAGAAGATGCCTGCAGATTGCTTTGCTTTGAAACGTCAGACATGTCTCATAAACTATGGTTCGTCAAGCCCAATTTGAAATCCACACCTGCAACCTGTCAAGTAGTTGCAGGTGTATAAAAGAAGACAAGTGGAACAGCAGGGAGGGCAACAGGGTGGCCTGTGTCGGAGGGACCAGCAGGGCACCCCGTATCGTGAGGAGACAGCCATAGTGGAACCTGAGAGGACGCCAGGACACCAGCAGATGTCCCAGACAACCTGTATAGCCCAAGGCAGGTCGAGCCGTTTGGCTGCCACAGGTGTGGGAGCCTCTGTTCAGAGAAAGCAGCTGGGGCTGCGAGCAAGGAAGAAGGGAGAGTGGATGCTGTCCAAGTCCGTGGAGGAGAGCAGAGCTGCTGGCTTGTGCTCTGAAGCACCCCAGAAAGCTTCTGTGAAGCAGAATAGAAGCTGGAAGCACCCACAGCACGAGCTGAGCTCACAGAGACTGGCCCGCTCGCTTGTGAAGCAGAATAGAAGCTGCGCAGCTGCCAGAGGAGGAACGCTGAGGACCAGTGAGTGGGGAGAGATGTCATTCAAAGCCGGAGGCGCTCCTAGGGGCTACGCATGAATACCAAAGTGTTGTATCATATACATTGAATTCCAAACTGAATGAAAACTCGAAGAAGAGTTAAATCATGCACATTGGATACAGAACTGAATTAAAACTTGAAACAAAGGGAAACTACACACGTTGTATATTGAATTGAATTAAACTTTATGGGCAAAGATAATAGTTGCTAAAAGGGAAAGTGCCCTTTTTAAAGCAACCTATGGAAAAAGAGCGCAAGTGTGAAAGAGTGCGACAGGTGGGGAATACGTAAGACCACCTCAAAGGGAAGCTTTATGAATGGATACAGCGCGGCAAAGCCAAAGGCCGGCAAGAGGTGTGTGACACATAATGTCAAAGCCAAGAGGCTAACCAGGAGAAGCCAGGAGAGTGTTAACTTGCATAGAAAGCCAAGAGGCCAACAAAGAGAAGCAAAGTGCATGCGAACTGTCTCGACACAGGCAAATACAGAAGTACCTGTGTGGGCTGAAGAGTCTAGGGGATTTGGTTGCGTGACCTGTGATGGGTGGACCATGTGGTCTGACAATTGCGCCTAGATCAGAGAGCCCTAAATTGTGTATGCTAAAGAAGGAGCACTATAAGTGAACTGGTGGGGCAAACCAGAAGGAGGGTCAAGTTGGTCTTGAGTCGTATTGAACGAAACAATTATCTGTTGCTATGTTAAAGTGTTGGTGAAGGGAACCCTGAGACTTGGTGAACTGCAAATGCTGTCTTGAGGGCAGAACCTCCTTTTAATTCTGCTTGCTCAGTGTTAGAAATTGTCTGGTATTAGTAAATGTTCTGCTCGGAGTGCCCCGTGGTTTCCTTTTCCGGCAGGCCAACTAGCCAGCTTATTTCGATGTCTCTGCATCACTCCTTGCTCCTGCAGCGGACTCTTTGCGTGGCCCTTCTGTGGAGCTCCACCGGCTCTGTCAGGTCTCTGCATCCTCCTGCACCTTGGAGCGTCGGGTCAGGAGTATGTCTCCCATACACCTGCACTTCTCTCCCCACTGCTGACCTCCTGCTGTGCGTACCCTGCCAAACCGTGCACTTTCTTTTCCTGAGTCTGCTTCTGCTGGCGCTCGCACTCCTGCTTCAACTCCAACTGCACCGTACTATCTCCCGACTGCTTCTGCCTCTGCTACTCCTTCCTCTAGCTGTGGCTCATTCCCTGGTTGAAATGTCCCGCTCAGGTGCCTTGACTTCTAACAACTAGACCGCACATTCCTTTTAGTAGCAACTTTGATCATCGTTAACTTTGCCTCCCTCTTCCTCGTCTCACTACCACAGGCATTGTGGATCTTGTAGTCTATAGTGGTTATGGTTCTTTCTTGTCTCTTTAGTGCTGATTGATTTGTGAACTGAATGTAATCAGATATTGGAGTTATTTGAATGATATGTGATTTAGTATTGGGGTTAAGACTTTTTACTAAAAACAGGATCACGATAATTGGAGGATGTCACATTTGACATGCGACGCTCCGGAGTGGGGCCCTCTCACGCGGCGCCCTCTGTGTTCTTCTGTGGGCGATGGCCTCTCCCTGCTGATCCGGCCGCCGGGCCTCTTTTGCTACTGCCATCCTATCGCGGCACTTCCCGCGTTTGAGCCCCTGGATGCTGGGATCCTTCGTGGGAAGGTCCCACGTTGCTCCTTCACGCTTCAGCCTTGGGCTCCCGGGTCGCTGACTCTGTGCTACGCTGGGCCTGGTCTAAGGGGCTGCTCTGCCCGCTGCTACCCTGCGAGCATTCCGCTGCGCTCACTCTCCGCACTGACATTTTTCTGGTCCTTCCTGCTGGCCAATCTCTTCTCTGTCGTGGAGCTACATTCTACGAAGCCCCTGCTTTCTCACCTGCTACCAGCACCCCTTTACTCCCTCCTCCCCCATCCCCCGGGGGTCCATGGTGCCCTGCCTTACCCTTCTGCATAGAGGGGGCCCTCACTGGACTGAGTTCCCCTCAAAGTTCTGTCGTTCTCTTCCCGAATCGGAGGCATTTCAGCTGTGGCTTCCCCTCTTACCTCGAAAACTGCCTCCATTCCACAACTAGAGGCCCTACCCACCAGCACCCCCTGACCACGGGTGCCTGGATTCTCCTGGGAAACCCTGCCTGGCGCGAGGCACCATCTCCCTGTGAATTGGGTGGCGCTTTGGTGGTGTTTGGGTCCCCGGAGGAGGGAGGCGAGAGGGCCTGCCAGTGTCCCCCCCTCGGTATCCCACCTCCTCACAGGCAGCCGGCTGCCATGGCAGAAAGCAACAAAACCACCAAACAGACATTGCCATGCTGCTGGGGAACAACACCCTGGATAAACAGCGAAAGGCTGACTCTCGCGGAGAACAATCGGGGGGGGGTGGGAGGGGCCCCTACCCGGCCCAGGAGACCCCAGAATCTGAGAACCTAGCCACGAAAACGGATCTGAGAGACCTGCTTGCTGCCCTAACTAAAGAAATTCAAAAAGGGACTGAGAATGTAACAAAGAAGATCAACTCCCTCGATAAGCGTGTGGAGGCAGTGGAGAATCGGACGGCGGAGGTGGAGAACGCTTTATGTGAGCAATCCTATGAATGGAAGAAAAGCCAGGAGAGACTGCTGGCCCTGGAGGCGCGCTGCGAGGCACTCGAGGCGAAGCAGGAGAACGTGGAGAACAGGGCGAGAAGGAACAACATCCGCCTTAGAGGAATTCAATTGTCCGTCCCTGACGCAGACCTGGAGGTTTATGTTCGCGACTTGTTCCGATTTATTATCACTCTCCCCGATGACTCCGCATTGGTGTTAGACCGGGTACACAGAATGTCTGCGAGACAACCTAACTCTGCTCCTCCGGATGTCCTTGCCAGGGTTCATTTCTTTAAATTAAAGGAAGAAATCATGCGGGAAGCTCGATCAATGCAGAAAATCTGGTATCCGGTAATAAAACCCAGCAAAAACGTCGCGGTAAAAAAAAGCATGGTAAAAATGGTGTGGTTTGACCCAATAAAGGTGTGCCCCATTATACCATTTAAGGGTTGCGGGGGTGTCCCCTGCTCCCCTTAAATGGTATAATGGGTCCGGGGTTTGCAGGGGTGTCCCCCGCATCCTTTACTTACATTGCGGTGCAAAAACCACGGCAATTTTGCTGCAATATTTTGTAACCACAGCATTTTCTGCCGCGATTTCATCACATGGAACCGAAAATCTCCTTCAGAGGGTCCAACATTCTATTATACCAAGACCTTGCAGCCTCCACCCTCCAGGAAAGGAAGGCCCTCAAACCGCTTACTACCTGGCTAAGGGAACGCAGCGCCAAATTTTCACCCTGAAGGAGGCTGCAGAGCTCATGGCGTCGCGGAGGAGGCCGAAGTATCGGATCCAGAGGTACACTCCCAGGAACTCAACAAGAAGCACCCCGCTGCATCCTGGTCAAGGGTCAGCAGAAAACGCAGAATCTGGGCCCTCCCCGCAAAAAGCCGGACGCAGTTTGACTTGTAGCTCCCGTGGGCTGGTATTCTTAATTCCATGGGCTCTTCACTGCTTGCCGAGTCTGATCTGCTCTGGGCCCTACTACATCTGATTTGCTCCTCCGCTACCGCGCTGGGCCCAATTGGCTATTGTGCTCGCTGCTAGAGTTTTTCCAGTTGCCCCGTTGGGTATGATGGTTCACTGGATTGGGGGGTGGGGATGGGCAGTGGGAGGGGGGGTGAGCCCAGGAGCTATCTCTGGTTGGTTGATTGCTGGCTGCCCTCTCCTCTCCCAAGTTGGGGATAAATATTTCATGTTGTTCTTCACTTTCTTTTTCGAAACACATTGTCACTGCATCCATTCCGCTGCAGCGATTCTTGTGCCCATGGGGTCTCTCCTCGCAGCCAATATTTTCTTCTCTCCACATGGGGCAAGACGATAGTAGCACTCTCAAACTCATCTCCTGGAATGTTCAGGGCCTTAATTTTCCAGGGAAGCGCAGATCCGTGGAGCATAGGCTTGATCTGTTATTGGGGGACATAGTTCTTCTCCAAGAGACTCATTTATTGCAACCAGATGAAAAGCGCATTAGATTTAAGAGATTCCAAAAAGCATTTC